>NC_080690.1:49897789-50223957 GCF_030445035.2 Dasypus novemcinctus | reverse complement strand
AGGGTGTGGGAAACCCCTAATCGTGGTTGCCCAGCTCATCCTAAGCTGCACATCTGATGCACCACTGCCCTATCCTGCCACACACCTTTCCTCCTGGGGCTCTCCTCCCCACACCTTTGTCCCTTTTCTTTCTCTCTGCCCCAATCCCCATACATGTCTGATAAATCTTACCATCCTCAGTTCCTGCTAAATTTCTAGCCCCTTATCTGCCTCCATCCTGGGCACCAGCCCAGGTGCTATTGCTCTTCAGTGACCTGTCCTGACACAATGGAAGTTTGTCTCATACGTCCAGGTTCTCTACAGTGCTCGGCCCAAGGTCCTGCATAGCGCAGGTGCTGACTCGTGACGTCTGACCGCATCGAGAGAGTCCAGCTGGCACGTGCCATTCACTGGAAGTCCTCAGGGGTTGGACCCTCACCTCAGCCCTGGAATTGGGACTCTGGGGAGAAGTCAATGGTCAAGGCCTGACCTCATACCTCAGAGTTCCTGGTCTTGCCTTTGGGGGGCTAGGTAAGACACCTCTGATTAAAGAATACCATAAATGCTTTCAAAGAGAAGCCCCAAATGTAAGCATTCAGAGCAGGGAGGTTACATCTGGTGGGAGAAGGGAAGGCGTGAAAGAGCCTCAAAGTTAACCTTGAGGACAGGATGCTGTGTCGTCCTGGGCCCAGTGTGGTCAGCCGGTGAGAGCTGCAAAAGTGAGGCTACCATGGCACCTCCTCTGGGAAAAGGTGCAAGAGGAAACGTGCCTGCTTCCTCTCCTGATACCAGCTGTGGCCGACTTTGCTGCTGGGACATGGAGGGGGTGTGTGGGGTGTGGACATTCCCAGCTCTGCAGAGAGCCTGGCAGGATGCTGAAGTGGCAAATACACCTGGAAGCAAGAGAGGCTTGTTAGGTAGAGAGAAGGCAACGGCAGTGAGTGCTGACATCACCAGGCTCAGAACAGCTAGTGGATCTGGCCTGCGCAACTGAGATGACAAGGACTGTGGCAGACACAGGTGTGGGAAGAGGGGTGCTGGGACTCAGTTTTAGAGAGTCAAGTGCTCAATGTCCATGGCATTCGCCAGGGGTGAGAGCAGAGTCTGGAGCCTGGGGGGTATGTTCTGGGGTGAAGTCAAGTTCAGGGATCATCCACACATAGAGTGAATACATCCTGCAAAGAAAGATGTTTATGATTTGTGTTCTGCAGATGAGGGCACATCAAGCCCCAGAGAGGTTAAGGAATTTGCAAAGGGTCTCAAAGTTAGTGAACCATGGTGTCAGGACTCAAACCTGGCTGTGGGCAGCTCTGAAGTGGAAACCTCAGCGTTTGTTTATTATTTTTGCCTTATGTCAACCACCACACCATGGAGCCTAGAGTGCCTACAACTGAAAGCAGGAGGATTGCATCCAGTATCCATGTGGAATCTAAGCCCCCTCTTGACATAGATGTGCAATGGACACAACCAATCCAATGTCCACAGAGAAAATGTGACATTGGTGTGGGAAGGGTGGCCATGGTGGCTGCTGGGTGTGGGGAATGGGAGGAAGAGATGAGATGTGGAAGCGTTTTCAGGACTTGGAGTTGTCCTGGGTGGTGCTTCACAGACAATTACGGGACATTGTAGATCCTCCCAGGGCCCACTGGATGGAACGTGGGAGAGTGTGGGCTATGATGTGGACCATTAACTATGAGGTGCAGCGATGCCCAGAGATGTACTTACCAAATGCAATGGATGTGTCATGATGATGGGAGAGAGTGTTGCTGTGGGGGGAGTGGGGTTGGGGGCGGTGGGTTGAATGGGACTTCATATTTTTTGAATGTAATATTTTTTTAAAAAATGAATTAAAAAAAAATTTAAAAAAAAAAAAAAAAAAAGAAGAGTAAATATGTTTCCTAAGGCTCTCCTTGCCTTCAGCAGTGGTTCCCAGAGTGTGGCGCCAGGCCAGCAGCATTCACATCCACTGGGAATGTGTAAAAAAAATTCAAATCCTTAAGCCTCACCCCAAACCTACGGAATGAAAAAGCCTGGGGTTAGGGCTCTCAGAAACCCTCCGTGCAATTCTGATGCACACTCAAAGTTGAGAACCACTGGCCTGTTAGAACTCAAACCATGCTCCCTGTACCACCATCCCTCACCCCTCCCGGCAGCTCTCCAGCCCACGGCTCTGATCTGCAGCAGCGGTGTCCACAAGAGCCTGGCTCGCTAGGGTCTGCAGCACAGCAGCCATGATGGAGGGAGGTCAGTGGAAGGCAGCCCTGGCAAGTGGCCGTGGTCAGTGTGAGAGCTGGTGCAAGAGCTGAGCAAACGCCATGTTCGTTTCCTCGCCTTTGGGTAGTAGTAGGTGTGGGAAATAACTCTAGAAAACAAGGACTTTCCTTGACATTCCTTTTCCCCTCTCATCACACAGACCCCAAATCAGTTGCGATGCTCAGAGATCCCCAGCCCAAGGATACAGGCTCTGTACCACTTGGAGATGTTGAAGATTCTTATCATCTCGGTGGCAGTGGGGGAGGTCCAAATTCAAAAGACTCCAGGCTCTAGACAAGAATCACCAATGAATGAAGTAGGACAGGTATAAGAAATACACAGCCGGCTTTTGTTTAGATCCTCTACCCAGGTTTTTTTTTTATTCTACTAAACTTATTATTTTGGAACAATTTAGATTGAAAATTTAATTACAGAAAATTTGCAGATGTAGTACAGAAGATTCCTGTGTACACCCTACCTGGTTTCCTCTGAATTTTAGTATCTTACATTACCAAGGTACATTTGTCAAAACTTAGAAACCAATATTGATATATTACTATTACCTCCAGCCTTCATTTGAATTTCACGAGTTTTTCCAAGAATGTCCTTTTCCTGTTCCAGGATCCAGTCCAAGATACTACATTACAGTGAGTCATCATGTCACCTTAGTCTCTTCTGAACTGCGAGAGTTTCTCAGTGTTTCCTTGTTTCCCATGATTTTGACCATCCCCATGACTATTAGCCAGGTAGATTGTGGTTTTTGATAGAAACAGGAGGTAGGTTTGGAGAAATCCTGTTTTTTCCAAAAAGGCAGTGGAAATCTGTGTTTTCATGTGAATATTTCCTAATTGTTAAATATTGGTTACTACTAGTAAGCACTGCACAACTCTAGGGCATGCCATTTATGTCAAGTTTATTGGAATGTTGTCTCCTAAAGTGGCACACAGTTGTCATTGGAGGCTCAGTATGACAATTAATTAGAAATTTGTAAATCTGAAGCACTCTGTATGTCCCACCCAGCTCGTGTGACCTGGGCCCGTGTGGTTCAGAGATGGAGGGATTTGTTGGACACCCAAGATGATGGAATTGGAGGAAGTAAACATTAAATTTTTGAGAAGTTCCTCTTTCAGTCTCTCTACTATGCACTGTTTAGTTGCATTATCTGATCTGTGACCATTTTCCTGTGGCGTTTTCTGGCTTGACATTCCTTCTGACCCCAGTGACCTTGACGAATGAACAGAGCAGGTGAGTGTCTGCAGGTTTACAATGAACTTCTATCCTAATGGGTAGGAATCCATTTGTAAAACAATCCTGTCCTCAGCTGGCCTGCAAGAATGACTTACTTTGAGAAAATACCAGTGGAATGTGAGTGACTGTTTCCAGAGCCCCCGGGCTGCTAGGTTGAGCTCACCCTCACCAGCGAGAGGTGGAATGAAAATTCCCCCAGCACCAAATGTGTGCCAGCACCTGCTCCAGAAGACCTGGGAAGTTTCCCATTGCCAACCTCTCCCTTTTACAGATCAGGGTGTTAAGTCACAGTGAGATTAGATTGTCACTTGCTTCCTGAGCTGCCTGGCAATGGACCCTAGATTTGTCCCCCAATATGTCTAGCTAAGGACTTGGTCACATAGCCACGGCTGTGCGGCATCCGAAACTGCTGAATGGGAGTGGCAGCTTGTGGGTGGGTGAATGCCTGCTGGAGGGTTGACAGGATTTGCAGGTTATTGCCCAGGGCATACCCAGGTGCAATTCTGTGAGGCCCAGCTCATGCAGAGGGGTTTGGAGCCAAAGAGCAGAGGAAACAGTAAGTGTTTCAGTGTTTCTGTGAAAAACCAGGTTTTATGAGGACTCTCTATCGGGTAGTCTCAGTGGTCCCTGTTGCAACTTCTTGGAGCTGATGCGGAGGAGAGAAAGACTTTCTGTACCTGGAGGGTTGTCAGGTGATGCATCCCAGTGGGTCTCTGGGACTATTTGAACACCCCTCAGTTGCTTTCAAGGAGGAAGACATGCAGTGCACCATTTGGCCTCAAGTCACAGGAGTGACAGTTTGTTGGCTGTGCAGCACCCATGACTCAGAGGTTTATGTTAAGTCCAGTTTAAGTCACAGCTCCAGTCCTCATGGTACGCTGTGGAAATGTTACAGTTGTTTTTCTCCTTATCTACATAAATAACACAACTTTGTCAGAAAATTGAAAATGTGCACTTTGTCCCATCAGCTAAAATGGGTTGTCTGATAAGGCTTTTTTTTTTTTTTTTTGCCTCCATCGCATCCGATGAATGATGTAAATGGTTTTTGGCTTTGGAGTTTTTTCGCAAGGCACTAGAGTAAATGATCAGAGTAGTAACATTTTTAACCTTATCTATCATACTGAAACATTTTTTCTGCCTCCAATAAAACATGTCAGAGTCGATTAAGGACATTTTTCAATGAGGTATAATTCACAGATTTTAGTAGCGGATCCAAGAGCACTGAAGTATTAAAGAGGCTGTGAATACTTAATTATGGATACGTTACCTTCCTACCTTTGTCTGAATTCCCTTAACGCTTTGGAGCTCTGTGCTGGAAACGCCCGCGTTTTGTCTGATGGCGGGGTCGGAGGAGGAGCAGGTACAATGGCCGAGGATGTGTCACATTGTATCTGGTGACAGGGCCGTGAAAGATACGGCAGCTCAGTACGTTTGGCGGTGCTTATCTGGTACATGAGTGCACATTACTTCCCAAAGACCGGGATCACTTTGGACAGTATCATTAAATGCCACGTCATTACCTGTTATGGAGCAGTGCTTTAGCTTCAAGGGCCTCTTGGGACACATGCAACAGTCGGAAGAATGATGGGCAAAGATGGAGCTGGCATTAAATTTTCAATGGAAGCGGTATTGGCTTTGACTTTTCAGAAGCCTTATCTGTGAGATGGTGTTTGTCACTGGGCCGCGGAGCTTGGATGTGCGTCAGCTGGAAGTTGCAGGCAGTTGAACGATATGGACAGGTGAAGGCTCCGCGGGGACTGGCCTGGCTCGCAGAGAGCTGGAGGGGGTAAATTGAAGGTTTATTTATCCCATTCGCTGTCAAGGTCAGCTTGCTAGAGAGCTGTCCTATGGATGCTTACAAATGCCAAAATCCTGGCAAATTGTCGGAAAGAGCCTCCAAATCACTGACCTTTGTACAGCTCCCATCAACATGCCGGTGTCTCAGAACAGGGTCCTTAGAGGGAGTTAAATGGCTGGTAAAATGAGGCTTATGCTGTTGCTGTAATGTCAACAGAACTGCTATGTATTTTCTATTTTTGCGTTTTCAGCAGCTAAGATGAAGTTCACATATGACCGAAGAAAGAGGGAGGGGGCCCTGAGCAAAATAATTATGCCGGGTGGGTTTTGGCAAACAGGTCGGTCTGAATTACTTTGAGGTCCAGCCAGAGCCGTTTCAGTGTTCCCATTGTTGTGCTCCGCCTGGAGGGGTTAGTTCACAGTTCCTCTTGCTGTCCGTCCTTTTTCACTCCGGATGGAGTCCTGCCCTGGGCCTTGGGGGCTGGCTGTTCAGAGCTAAGTATTCTTCTGCTGGGAACTTTGGGTCTGACTCCGTCATGGCCGCTAATTTAAGGAGGCAGGGCCAGAACCAATCCTCTTGTCCTCTCTTCCTTTTGTTGAGGGTGGGAGTTTCCTAAGCAGCATCGCAGTGATGGGTAACCCAACACAGAGGGAATTGCCCAGCGCTTCAGGGGCACCCACGCCAGGGCAGAGAATGCATCCATTAAAAGGAATGCCCCAGGCTAGCCCTGATGACATGGAGAGAGATCCCGGGATGCCAAATGAAAACTATGATCAGATTTTATGAAAGATGAAAACTACTCTCTTCCCTGGTCACCCAGTTTTACTTGAATTTAAATTTCAAATAAATGACGGATCATTTAAAAATAGTTTTTAAAATGAAGTGTTGTCTGTCTTGAAATGCAAATTTAACTGGACATCCTGTATGTCACTTACTGAACCCTGCCACCCTCCCTCCCCCAGGTAGGAAGTGTTTGTGTTCAGGATGTTTATGTCTCTGCACCTCTGCAGGTATGTACCCGTAAGCATGTGTAGTTGTATGTGGCTAATTGGGCAGGGGATAAATAAAGAAGGATGCATCCTAGGGAGCTAAGGGTTTTCTGGAGGAGGCTGCCTAAGGGTTGACACGAGAGTGTATGGCGGAAGAAATAGATGGAGGCGGGAAGGGGGTGGTGAGGGAGATGAAAAGGCAAAAGGCAAAGCCCGCGGGTGGGCCATCGTTTCCTTGTGCACTCCGCAGACATTGCCGGCAGAGGTGGCCTGTGTCAGGGGCGGGGCCTGGCGCTCCGGACAGGAGCCAGCCGGGACCCCAGCCCCGGGAAGCTCACCTTCCAGTGGGGAAGGCTGACAGGACATCAGAGCACACAGCCCTGGCAGAGGACGGTCCCCACTCCAGGCAGGACAAGGAGTTCTCCTTGGAATAAAATATAAGAGGTTGTACCTCACTGGTGCTATTTTCACTCCCTAGTCTAAACTTTCCATTTGGCTCCCATGAGTTCAGAAATGAGGACGCTTGCCCCACGATGCTCATCTGGGGACTGGTGGAGGCTGAGAGTGAGCCAGTTGGGGGAACGCTGTGTTCCTTCTCCTTCCGTTTAATGTTGAAGGCAGCCACTGAGGGGGCCCAAGCGTCTACTAGTTACAAGACCATTTAAAACCCTCCTTCTTATTTCCAAATTCAATTAAAGGCTGTTAATACGTCCCAGGTTTGTTGTAATGAGCCCATAACTGAAACTGACATCATTATCAATTTCAAACAAAACACTGATGCTTCATCTTTTGCTTCCTCAGGGAAACACCCAGCCTCCCCAAGCCCCAGTTTCTCCCTGGCCAGGGGGGTGCTGGAAGGCTGGGCTGCAAAATGAAAGGGTTCTGCAGAGGGATCTCTCTTCCCTCCCCATACTGTTTCCTTTGGCCAAATGAGCCTTTGACACTCGTGCATCTGGAATGCTCTTTCTACAGCGAACTTCCCTTTTTGGATTCCTTTCGGGAGAGGAGCAACTACATAAAGCCTGGGGAATGGGACTTTCTGTGATGTCGTGTGGCCCAAATCTATGAGGTTCTGTGGTCCCAAACATCAGTTTCTCTAACACAAACCTTGTGGGACTCCAACAGCTACTCTTCTGGAATGAGGAAGAAACAGGCCAAGAAGCTCATCTTGTTAGTGATGCAGAGAAGGAGAAGGAGCAGGGGGTGTGTGTGGGTGAGAGGCGCCAGAACCAGAGGACACAGGGTGAGGGGTGGGCAGCGTGGGTGACCTGAGGTCCTTCAACCTTCGGCCAAGGCAAGACATGTGGGTGTATGTTGGACCCAAGAATTTCCTGGGTTTCATTGAATGCAACAATGAAAGACAGGTGCAAGGGGTGTCAGGGAGACAGGACATGGACAGTCTCTGAACATAACATGAGGCTAGAGTATGAGCTGAGCCCCTGGCATAGGAGCACGTTGACCTCCTTTAATTCTCTCAACAATCTGAAGGCAGAGGGAGTGACAGGCACAAGGTTTTCAGATAAAGACATCAGGTCACAGAGAGTTTATTTCCCTTGCCCAATCTCACCAGAGCTTAGTAAGTACTTGAACTTGAGCTGACAGACTTTGTCAGTGCAAGTATTTGCAGACTCTTTTACCCAACAGGTGTTCCTGTGAGCTGTGAGCTCATCCACAGGTGAGCCAGAAACCCCTGCTACTCCAAAGGCTCAAGGTAAGTCCTCTTCTGGCCTCCCGAGCCCTTGGTGACTTAAACATGGCTCTGTGGCTTCTCTCTTCATGTCTTCCTCTGGATCCTGAACACATTCCTCCTTGAAGGGCCCTGGCACCCCAGAATCTGGTTGGAAACGCTCCTGCACAGGTGGGAAATCTGATATGTGCTATTTCCAGTGAGGTTGTGAGACTGGACCTGGTGATGCTGACAGCTGGCACCTCCCATGTGTTGGTTGGTGTGGTGGGCTGGGGTCCACCAGTGCACAGCTTCATTCCAAAGCCTCTTTTCCCCCCCAAGCATCCTGGGTCTGGAGCCCTGGGGGAAAGACCTCTTCAGCAACAAGTGGGCTGAGCATCTTGCAGCACCCGCAGTGGAAAGCAGATTTCCTCTCCTGCCCTCCACTAGCTGCCTGACCCAGGACCTCAGGGGCCCCACCTGATTAGGCCTGGAGGCCTCAATTAGTGCTGACTATCCCAAAGTGGAAAATGACCCCTGATTTCTGCACAGAGCCCATCAGTGTTGCCCTGGCTGGCTCCCGGCTGGCTGCCTGCAGTACTTTTCACAGGCTGCTTCCCAAACTCTTAGAAAGGATGTGCAGCCAGAAATTCCAGTGATTGGTACCATGGCCTACTGAGAGACCAAATTGTGCCTTTCAGTTTGTTTACCTTGTGACAGAGTTTACTTGAGCCACCCATTCATTCCTTCACTCACTCACTCGCTCGCTCCTTCTTACCAGGTAGTTATTTAGTTATCGAGACTTGTTGACTATCAGTGGACATTTTTCCAGCCTCTGAAGAGAGTGAAGAAAACTTACAAAATGGTCCTTTAGGGGAGAAGATGATGAACGAAAGAACAAATACATATGATAATTTCAGAGAGCAGTAAGTGCTATGAAGAAAATACCGCAGGTGAATATGATGGTCAACTTTATTTAGGCTTTTGAGTCCAGACCTATAGGTCTGAGGGAGTTAACCCAGGGAAGATCTAGAGAACATCTCTGACACAGGGCAAGTCACATGCAAAGGTCCTGGGGTAGGAAAAGCTTGTGTGACTGAAGCTTGGGGAACATGAATTTCTGTGGTTGGAGATAAATCAGAGAGGTGGACAGAGCTGGGCTGGGAGGGTCCTTACACCCAGAGGTGATGAGTTGGATTTTGTTCCCAGCACAATCTCTCATGAAGAGTCCAAGGAGGGGAGCTTCCTGCTTCCCTGGCTACTTTGCTTTGCGGCTGCATCCCCTGGGAAACTCTCTGTCTTTGCCACTGAACCTTTACTCATCTGAAATGGCCCTTATTCCATGAAGTCGTCTCAGTTTCCCTGAAGGAGCCATTCTTCCTCTTTTATTGGACATGGCACAGAGCACCTGCCTACAGCATGCCCCACAGTTTTCTGCTCCAGCCTTGCCACTGCTGAAAGGACACATCATTCTGTGGCTTTGGAGAGGAGATGTTTTCAGCAAATCACTGACTTCGCTAAAGGAGGTGAGGTTATAACTTTGACCTTGAGGCAGCCCTGCTGTCAACAGAGCTGCAAGGCCACTGGTCCAGGCTGCCTGTGTATGCCATGCCAATGTGCAAAAAATCCTGGGAATATTTACAGTTGGTCTTTAAACAGCAGTGGATATGAATAAAAGAGCAATATCTCACGTCATTAGTCCATAAATATGCAGTTTAGTTTTATTTGTCAAATAAAATAACCTGAGATTGAACTGCCTAGCTGAAAGACACAGACATATGCCTATCTCCTCGCCCTACCCCCATTCTCGTCCTCATGCTTGCAGCCCATCAGGAATGTTCTCTACCAAAGTTTGTTCTACTCCATCCATTTCTTGGCATTCCTAGGATGATCATTTGGGCAGGTTTCTCTCCTCTTACCTCGTGCAGGAAGGCAGCAGAATGCCTAGATGACCACCAAGTCCACCAGCTAAAGCTTCTCAGGGAAGGGACATCTGGAATTCCCTCCCCTGCTTTCCTTATTTAAGGGAACCTCATTTTCATTCTATAAAAGGCTCAGAGTCTGTGCTGTGCTGGAAGTAAGCTCCGCTGGTCGTGGGGGGCTGTGCTGTGCTTCCCGGCAGGACTCCTGCTGCACCCCAGCCCAGATTTCAAGTTGTTCTTCAGAGGCCAGGCAGATGTGTGTCAACTGGCAGGGCCCTGGAATGAGAAGGGGGAGGCAGAAACAATTTTTCCTGGGGATACCATACTGTAGAAGGTGAAGTTTGAAGCTCAAGCCCCTGTGTCCCATCTCACCTGACTGTGCAGACCTGGCAATGGAGTGCACCTGGGCCTTGCCTGATTGAGTGGGTCCCATGTCCAGAGTTGAGCATCACAGTGGAACTAGGCGGATGGGCTGGGGTGGAGGGGTGGTTATCATGCCCCTACCTCTCAACAGTGCCATTTGCACTGAGAAGGCTAAGACTTTGTCTAGCTTGGTATGCTCAGCTAGAGTAGAATATGCCCTGGTAAATTTTTTTAAAAGCACAAATATTAAAGACAACTTTCCCTGTCAACATACAATATTACCAAGACTCAGTAGATTAAGTCTGAGCTTTATCTCACAATGTTGGCTCTTTTGCAAGAAGGACTTTGACTTCCAAATTAATGCAAACATTGTAAGGCTCAGGGACTGAGATCTATCAGGGAGACTGGGGAAAACCTGTGGGTGAAACCAGCAGGAGAGATGGAGATGAACCCAGCAACCATCTAATGCATACCTACCAACATCCAAGGGCTTTCTGGTGCAAGGGTTAGAAGAAGTGTGCTTACTTGTGCTCTTCCTATAGGTTCAGCTTTTGAGTCCCCTTGTATCCTCATGATTACCCTGCTAAATAGTCACAGATTTTATACTAGTAAGTTACTTCTCAAAAGTGAAGGCCCAGATACAAAAATAAGTCATAGTTTTCAGTTAATATGAGGCAACTTCTTCTTATGATGCTTCTTAAAGACATTGATGTTCAGGGGTACTATGTTTTATTAAACCAGCCTGCATTATTATAGTTTTGAAAGTTAGTTGTCAACGTAATGGAATTCAAAGCCACTGTATTTTCTCTATCAAAATGCTCCCTCTAAAATGTATTCCAGAAGACATAAGGCTTTTGTGTTATAAACTGATAGAAGAAAGACACAGAACTGAGAATTTAGTCTTCTTAGGGATCCAAAAGAAAAACAGGGATTTAAAAAATTACAACAGGCTGTAAAAGGAACAAGATTGTACCCAGTTAGACTTGCCCAATCAGCTAAGCATGGACTTAACACATGAAGTGTGTAGAATTGTTAAACATCAATACAGACGGAGTTGCTGGTTTGAATTGAGGGAAGGAAGTTTTGCAGCCTCTGCCTTGAAGTTTGGTTAATAGTAGAACAATGATGACATGATTTGTAGGGATATCTTCGGGACTTGGGAGGGGCCGACTCTCCTATTGCCCATCTCACATGAAATCGTACCCTTTTTGTGTCCTTGGGAGTTTCATCTCTTTAAATGATGGTCATTTTCTTGGTGCCAAGATCCTCTTTTTGTGCTCGAGCTCTTGTCAAATTGTGATATGAGACAGAAACTTCCACTACTTGCTATGAACAAAAAGGAATGTGTCTTGTTAGCAGAAAGGCAGGATACACAGCCCAGGCTGGTTGCTTTTATTGCTTTGGCACAGGAGAGGAAAATATTGTCCAGTTCAGTGATGCTGTAGCCTTGATAAAATAGGCAGGAGTTAACCCAAACACCAGTGTGATGGCTTTCCAACATCCCACTCCTGTTGGCCTCCAGATACGACTTGTTGGGGAGCATGCTCAGACTCTTGGGGAGGTGTAGACATAGATTTTTAGGGAGCTTGCTCAGACTCTCTGGATGGTATCTGGGCAGTAGAACTTCTACCTGCAGGTGAAATAAATACCACACAGCCCTTTGCTTATGTCTGGGAAATGTGCCTTGTTTCAGATCCAGGTACTAGTGTCATTCAAGGTGCAAATGCATCTCCAGTGTAGCTCACTCAGTGAAGCCACCTTCAACACCAGGTGTATGCTGAGATTTCTGTCCCTGTGGTTTAAATGGGCCTGGTACCTCTCAGGAATTCAAGAGCTGAGGTCGTGGAGCGCTCTTGGCTGCACGGCTGTTAGTGTCAGTCACACCGACTTCACGAAAATGATCTGCTGTTCTTTTCACCACTTCTACGTAGGCACAACAAAGAAAGCTTTTCCTAAAATGCTCAGTTCCAGCTCAGCTGTTAGCGGTGGAATTGTCTGTCATGAAAACAGCTAATTAAAAGTTCCTTGGAAAGTATCTTAAAAGTCCATTGTTGATAATATGGAAAAGTGTAGCCAAAAGGTTAAAATACAGAAATTTCTTTAGCCTGGGTTTGTCTTCTGTAAGGAACCTTCAGAGCAAAACTGATAAGTTCAACCCTATTCCCAACCCCAAGCTGACCGAGACCCCTTCCTGGGAACAGGAGAGGGTGAGGGGATTGCAACCAGCCCCACTTCCCCTACAAGACCCAGCACCAGCCTAACATCTTCAGAGCGAACAGGAGGATCAACTCCCCAGAGGAGGGAGGAGGCTCTGCCTTTGAACGGTGATTTTAAAAACATTTATAAAACATCTCTAAACCTCTTCCAGGAACAAAAGTTTTAAAAGAGGGAAGGAGTCTCAGCTATTTCAAGGTCTTGGATTCATTCCCTTTCTGGCAATTGTGAGCAGCCCTGCAGATTTTGAAGCTGCCTCCAGAAAGGGAGGAAGACTGATTTAGCAAGTTTTCAAAGAGCCCACTTGTGTTAAATACCTTCGATCTTGCTCTAAGGTAAAGAAGCCCCTCTCTGGATGAGGGTAGAGAAGGGTGCGGTGCTGGATTGTAGGGCTGTGGCACATTGCACGTTTTTTGATGTTCTTCTGAATTCGTTATTAATGAGGCAATCAGATGTGGGTCATTTAGGAATGATCCCAAATTAAAATATGCGGGCCTGAATCTTCGCTACCTTTGCTCGTGATCCTCACATGTTCCTTTTAGGTTTTGATTAACCTGCAGTAGGTGGCGTCTCTGGTCCAGAAGAGGGGGCGGGTGGGGGCTCCTTGTGGGCAGGGACTGTCTCTTATTTTTGCCTCTCTAGCCTGTGGCACAGGGCTGGGCCCAAAAATGTGCTTATGAGATGCCGATTGAGCACCTATTGGTTCATCTATTGATTCCACCCCAGTCTCCAATAAGCCCATGAGAAGGTGTGATAGGAAACGTTAAGGGCTCAAAGTGTAGCAGCTTTCCCCTTATGCTTTCTGAGCTGTCCATGTCTTCATCCAGATTTTGAATTTAGAGCCTCTTGCTCTAGGACGTCTTCTCTGGTTCCTGCAGGACTAGCCAGCACACACAGTACACTTGGGCGTTCAGGAGAGGACAGCTGTGAGGGCGGGGGCACCAGTAGGAGGGAGACTGTAAGAAGGGACTTGTTGGGACTGCATGTGCCTTTGTCCTGAGGGCTAAGGGCCAGTCTAAACAGAGAGCCATCTGCAGCTGCAGGAAAGGCTCAGGGGTTGGACAAACTCCTTGCTGTGGCAGAGGGAGGGAAGGGGGCACTGTGTTTTGGAAAGCCGTGTGATGGGAGGCAGGGTGAAGGGAAGTCGGAGCCAACAGTGACAAGGAAAACCAACTTGATCTCTGAATTCAGGGTTACAGCCCCAGCCTCCCATGACAGGGGCACCCAAGGCTGTGGACTTAGGTACATCAGCCAATTGAACTAGGAGGGACACTTCAAAGGAAAATCATTCCCGTAAAAATTTAACAAGTTCTGGGCTGGCTTTGAGGATCTATGTGAACTTGCAACAAAACACATTTTATTATTTAAAAAAAATTTTTTTTTGGTGGGCTAAAGTATTTCCGTTCTTGGTGCATAAGTGTTGGGAGGTAGGACAGTTTTCTTTTTTCTCTTAGAGAAGAACACAGAGGGAGGCCCTCTGAAGAGGTGAATGAGGGGACCAGGCAGATGCACGGGCAGAGAAGGGGAGCAGGAAGGAGAGAGCAGGAAGGAAGGGGCCTGGATGGACTCCACCTTAGGCTAGGGGCCATGCGATAGCCCAGTGCATCCTTCTTTTCTGGGGTTTTCCTCCAGGTCCCTTTTTTCCCACAGATGATGTCATCCCATGGGTGCAACTGAGGACAGATGCCACAAGAGCCTTGGTCCTCTCGCAGTAGCCTGGCCCACCATGTCAGCAGTGGGAACTCTTGCTTATCCACAGCATCATGTCCCCAGGGAAACTTGGCAGTTCTTGGTTGAAGAACAAAGTAATCAATGCAAAAGCATTAAAAAAAAAAAAAAGAATACTAGATAAATGCCCAACCCCATGATTGGACTTCTAGAGAACAAAATCTGCTGACACGTTCAACAAGATGGTCCATTCCAGTCTTACCTTTTTTGTGCCAGAGACAAATAGAAAAGAAACATACACACACAAAACCTATAAACTGCCTATCCCCTGGTAACACAAATATAACTGTAAATAAACATATCAATGTCTATATACAATGCAGATTTATGCAGAATCCATACTCTCAGCTATTCTTTAGTTATCAAGCATATGTCCTTTTGAGCCTAAGAAAATGCTATTAATTCAGTCTGGAGGTTTGGGGTACAGTTTGACTGTCTGTGAATAAAAAGGTGAGGCTAATTAAGTGGCGTTCATTGGGGATTTAGAAAAGAAGAGGCTTCTTGTGGGAAGGTAATTATATCTTCATTGACCCTCACGTGCTTCCCCCACCCCCAACGTCGGGGCTCCCTGACTCGCGATGTGACATCTCCTTTTGGGATGAGCTGCCATCACCTCACGGAGGCCCCCTCTCCGCGGATGCATTTTCTAATCAGTTCACATGATTGAGCTTACACCAAGTGATGCTTTACTTAATTCCTTTCCGCCTGTAGGGTGTGGGGCTTGGAGGGCCTCTCGTCAAAACTTTGGAGGGCTCTGTCAGTTTGAAAAGAACATGACCTTTAAATTGTATCAGTATGTTTGCTGGTGCATAAGGGAAAGGAAAAGGTTTTTCCTGATGGAAAACCACCTGGAAACCAAGGAGTGATGTGGAGGAAACCGGCCCAGGGAGTTAATTTGTTTATACATAATTTGCTAAGTGGGGCAAGAACGGGGGCCATGCACCTGCCAGGGTAGGAAACGCTGGCCGTTTGGGTCTGGGGACATTTAGCCTAAGTTAGGATGTTTTCCTTTTCATTGCTTCTCCCCTGAGTCACTGATGTTGATACACTATTATTAGAACAGGTAAAACAGAATAGTCCTCTTATGACGATGGAGGGAATGGAGGGACCAATTTTTAACACAAATCTACTTCTATGCGACTTGCCAGCTTTCGAATATTGAATTATTAACTCTTGTAGCAGTGGGATTAGTGAGGGTCATTCTGATACTGTGTGACTGAAGAAGGAAGGTGAGGAATGGTTTTGAAAAACAAGTTTATGGAACAAAAAGAAGCAGCTTTTTATAGATCAAGGCGTATATTCTGATTTCATTTTGAAAATTTTATTATAGTAGAAAGAATTCAGGAAGCCCATCTGTTTTATACACACACACACACACTTACACACATAGGCACTTACACTTTTTCAGTTTACTTGTGTAATTTTTATCGTTGCATGGCTTTGAATTAGAAAACCTTTAACTATGATCCTTTGTGTCAAGGTCTGTTACTACTCTCCTCTTTTTTCTAGTTAAGATATTTTGATTTATAATGCAGAAAAAAAATAGAGGTTATGATAATGGACATTTCCTGGTTTAAGGAGGTGACCAAAAATAGCAATTTGAGCTTGGAACAGACAAGTAACTGAAAAAAATTTTGTAACATGTTTATCTTTCTGTATCAAAAACGCTGCCCACGTTGTCATTCTGAATGGAATGAATGCATGGGTGTGGGAAACCACTAAATGTCTGTCATAGTTTGCCTTAATTTGCTTACTTGTAACACTGGGAGAGAACATCTTGTTCTCCTGGAGAAAATTAATAATTTTGAAGAAAAAAGGTGGCTTCCTCAAAAGGAAGGAAAAACATAGATGGTGGTCTGTTTATGTAAAAATATTGTGACTAGACAACATATTTGCTGTTTGCTGTGGGAAGGAGCAATGAGCAAGTACCTGACTCTGAGTCCCATTTATTCTTGTATTGTGAAACAATCATTTGCTAGTTTAAGAGAAGCCCCTGTGCCCAACTGCAAGCAGCAGTGCTATGAAGTATTGACTGAGTCTGGGTTCCTAATGCAAAATGCAAAATGGGAATTGATACATACTTGATAGAATTAAAACATTAGTATTGGCTTTCAGCTCTTACTTCTCCAGCTCTTGTAATAAATGCAGGGTATCTTAGAAAGAAAAACCAGAAAACAACCAGGTGCCTTTGAAAAGCAGACGTGGTACAAAACCTGGCTGCAAATTTGCAAATTGATTTTATCCAGTGTGGACTGTTTCATCTCTGACTTTGACATGTATTTTTTAATTTATTTTAAGTAGAATGCTTTTGTTTTCACTACAGGTATATGAAGATATTGCATCATGTTAGATAAATGAAATAATCCTGATGATCACATTGAACCATACATAGGGAATCTTATAAAGGAAGTGCCATAAAAAGTCCAATACCTGTCCACTTACTATCATAGCAACGTACAGACACTGGGCCTTCTGCACAGTGGAGCTCACGACAGGATGGAATTTGAAGTCACTGGGGCACTTACCATGAGATTGCTTCCTAAAATTCTCTTGGAATCTTGCCCTTTTTCAAATAGATTTCATCTTCACCAACATGGCAGTAACCATCATGAGCACGAGGGGCTTTGAGGTTGTTCCTTTCCACACTTGGGAGATATTTAGGTCCAGATTTAACCCCAAATCTTGAGACTCTAAGTAAACTGTGATGACAAATTCCTGCCTGCCTGAATTAAGCTGGGTACAGCACTTTAATTCTCTGTTTCCTCCAGGCTTCATGTACATCTGTGCTTGTCTTACCACCCCAAGGCTCACCAAGGGGTAGTGTGCTTGGGTCAGGGAAGCCAAATAGCACAAAGGCCCACTTTCGGGTCCAGACAGATGCACTTACTCAGGCTCGTAATGTTTTCAGCAATCTCAATCGAAAAAAAGAAAGCTATGGTGATATTTTCTAAAGGATTCCTGGGCCTCTTCAAGCATTATAATCTTTCCTCCTTCTTTCCATCTCAGAACCTGGCATTTCAGCCCTAGGAAGGCAAGATGGTAAAGGTGGGGGGTGGGGGTGGCTTATCTGGCTAGAACCCAAAGGGTTCTGGTTCCTACTGCTTTGCTAGGCTTCCCCTTTGAGAACCCCCAGAGCTCCCACTCCTACTTTTGCTCTTCTGAATGCATATGATTTGCTCGGCCTCAGAGTCCCATTCATTCATGGCTATGAACCCCCAGGTTCCCAGCATTGCCTCTAGGCACCCCAATCTTCTCTCCCCAGCCTCCTTTAGGGACTCATTGCAAGGTGACGCCCACAGGGCCAGGAGGTCCTTTGACCTCAGCCTGCAGAGCTGTCACCCAGTTCTTCTAGTCTGAATAATTCAGCTTAATCCTGGTGCCTTCCCCACAGGATGGGGACAGTGTGGGCTCTTGGTCAGCGAGCATATCCTGCTTTGGGTGGGGAGTGTGCCGCTTAGGTGATTAAGCAGGGAATTGTCCTGGGGTCTGAAACATTCCTGAGACTTGGGCCCATCTAGGAAAGGTAAATCTGTGACTCTCCAGACACATTTTGAGTGAATTGGTTTCAACTTTCTCGAAATGCTAATGTTGACATTGTTTATGTCTCGTCGCATTGTTTTTCACTTTAAAATTACAGCTTTAGTACATTAACCTAATTTCATAATACTGTATTAACTTAATATTCCATAAATCACACATGTCAGACTGCATTGTTACAGATGCACAAAACCCAAATTTACTATTCAAGCTCTCCAAACACATGTATTCATAATTTGCTCCAGCGAGCCCTGTGCCGCCACATAGGGTTAAGGAATTACACATTCCAATGCCAGGCACAGACCAGGCTGCTCTCTCTCTGCAATTGTTCTCCATACAAATTGAAACAATATATTTCCAGCCATTTTCATAGTTGTAATTACTAGCAAAAATCGTAATACCGCGAACATATTTTAAACACCTGCACTTTTGGGCCAACTCATTTTTTTTCCAGCTGAGTGTTTCCGTTTGAATCAGGTTGAGACGCTCACTGGTAGTAGCAATTGCTGGGTATGCTCTTTTTTTTTTCTGGGGAAGATTATAACTTTTGACTTGGAAGCAAGCTGTAAAGAGACTGGCAGAAAAAGCTCAGTTTGCACCCTCTCCATTCCCCAGTTCTCTCTCTCTGGTTTTCCCTTGGCAAAGGGAATTTAATTGTGGCAGGCTTGGAATTTCCATGTTGCCTGGTCCTCTTGCAAGGGTGCAAAGTCTTGTGCTTAAGCCCAGCTGGTTTCTTCCAAGGAACAAAGAGCAGGGTGCTCTCTGCGGGGGAAATGGTGGTGGGCTGGGGCAGTTGAGGAGCCTCTGTAGGTTTTTAAGCACACAGTGTCTAATCGGGCTCTGACAAGCCCATTGTAAATCAAAGGTCTGGTAAGTGGGGATGCCAGAAATGTTTGATCTCCTTCCAAGCCTTGAAACAACTTGCTTATTTTTTCTGCAGTTTGGCTCCTCACTAAAATAAAACATTGCGAGATGAATGTTCTGACGGGTCATTGTGTGTCAAGCTGTCACTCTGTAATGGTTACATATTTCAGCTGGATTGAGGTGGTGGCGGCTGGGGGAGGTCTGGGAGAAAGAGAGAGGGAGAGAGTGAGGGTAAGGAAGGAGACAAAGAGTAACAAGATTTCTGCTTTCTCCTTGTGGCTGATCTTCATTTAAACCAAACACTTGTCATGTTCAGGGGAAGTTTTATAAATTTTTAATGATATTGGGTACAACTGGTGCTTTGAAATTTGCTGTACTTTAATTTTTTCTTCGTTAGCAAAGGTTCACTAATGCATTGAAGTGCTAAGAGCGTATCCTAGGGATGCCATGATAATTGTGTTGTTAATAATATTGTGGCACTAGTAATGTTCTCCTGGTAATCAAGGCATGAGATTTTTTTTTAATATATTCAGTTATTACACTGCATCTCGTACAAATCATGTCAATTACAATTGCCAGCCTCTGACAGTTAAAATAATTGTATACGTTTTCTAGAATTTTCCATTGGCTTGGCTAATCAAGCTAAAAAAAAAATCAACACATTATTTGCATTAATTTTGTTTCTAGTCTATTTCCACTCCTAAATCATTTGTCCATCTACTTCAAAAGGCAGAACAGTAAGTATTTTAATAATAAATATACAAACACATTCATACCAACCTAATTTAAGAATACTTCCATAGGTCTAGCAAGACGGAATCATCTGGTAGGAATGTTTTGTGTGACTGGGTTTATGACTTTAACTAGTGTGCATGCATGCTGATATTGAGTGCACGTTGCATACACCAGGGATACGTGGGGTGTAGGTTTATATAGACGAATCTTGTAAGAACATTCATTTTAGCATTTTCTATTTCCATATTCAGTCTGTAGTTCTGTCTAGGTCAGGAAAATTGCATGATTTTGGTCTCTCCTTTTTAGCTTCACTGAAATAGCTCAATATTCCTCTGCACCAGGAAATGATGTATGTAATACTTTGCAGAATGGCCCTGCAAATTTGCAGCTCTAACACCGGTCTTCCACTTCTATGAGCTCTGCCTCCTGACCAGCACCAAAGCTTTCTTTATTTGGAACGAAAATAGCTAAACACTCAAAAAGCACCAAACATGTGAAACCAGCTGTACACGGAATCTTCTGCAGTGTCTCAGCAAATTCCCTCACACACCTTGCACTCTCCCTTTCCCTCACCATCCTTCTTTGTCACAGCCTGGAAAGAAGGAGGGCGGTGTGGACAAGAACACCAGGGTGCAAGGAGAAGGGGGTGGATGCCCTGGGGCTTGCTGGGAGCCCTTTCCCAGTGTACACGGAGGCTGTGGGCTGAGGACCAGGGGAGTCCCTGTCCCAGGACGACACCTGGGGGGACCCTGAAGAGTGAGTCAGCTGGTTTCTTTTAGCTGTGGCAAAGAGATGACCAGAAAGCAAGGAAGGAGCACAGTAATTTTACAAGGAACCCCTGAACAAGAAGGAACAGCAGCTCTTGCAAAATACCATTGGCAGAAAAAAGATCTGGGGCATGGCAGGCAGATATGACAGGATTACTTGAGAAATTATCGGGTGGGTTTGGCGATAGAATTTGGAGAATAACAAATAAGCACCCCGATTCCTGAGGTCCTCCTTCCTTTGCCCTTGCTCTCCGCATCCTCCCAGGTCATGTTTCCGGTGTGGAGATTTGTGCATGAGGATCAGTGGCTACAGGTTATGGGGGTCAGGACACAAATTTTTACTTCTTTTTTTTTTTTTAATACAATCATACTCTCTTCAACGTGGCTTGAACAAATCATCTCTCAAAATGTAGAATTTATTTCTCAACTTTGCCTGGAGGTAAAAGCGGAGCGAACAGATTTTTTTCCTCTCTCTGGCCCTTGGAGTCCTGACCATACAGAATGGATGGCTTTAGAACTGTACATGGACAGGAAAATCAATGCGTCATACCAGGAGGCTTCGGGGGTTAGGCTCCCATGTTCATGTCAACAAGGCTATTGGTTTTTTTTAATGCTCCAAAGTTATCACTTCCCGGCTGCAAGAGCCACCACTGTGACTTGTGTGGTCGAAGCTTAACAAAAGAATTTTCCCTCTGCCCACCACTCGGGTGGCACAGAATTTAATTACTGTGAAAAGAGAGTAACAAATAAGCAGGACCCCGATGGCAGATGGGAGCTATGCAGCTGGCTGGTGGGTTAGAGAGGGGATCCCTGAGTCTGCTGGGGCTGCGGCACCACGTTCAAACCAGGGCTCAGCCTTCCGGCAGGATGGCAGGCCAGGGTCTCTTCTCCCTCTGCGTGCTCCTGCAACACAGCTTTCTGGGGAAAGAGGACACCCTGGTCTTTGGGAGGGCCACCTTGGTGTCCAGTGGAATTGAAGGAGGAGGCCAGTTGGGGCCGTAGGGGTCTGTCCTGCTTTGACCCCCACTGTTCTATTAAGGATGTTTCCATTTGCCGATGGAATTATTTTGCCATCAGGTCAGGACCATGTTGCTTATCATGCTCTGATTTTAGACTGACTACCTAAAAGGGAGGCCTTGGCTAAATCTTTGTGGACTGAATTGGCCCAAGGACTACATTTGGTTTACTGAGCTGGGGTGGGGGTGGGGGTGGGGGAAATCATTCCCTAGGCCCGACACGTGGGCCTGGAATTTCTCTGGTCCACAGAGCTGTGTGCTGTGCTCCACGCCCCTCCCTGACGCCTGGCCAGGCGGACCCCGTGCCCTCCCCAAACAGCCCTTTGATCTGGTTTCCATCCTTGCCGCCCCCTCCCCCCTCTGCTTTTCCCTCGGCTGTCCTGTCGGCGGTGACACAGTGCTAACCCACGGCGCTGGAGGCCACGGTGAGCATTGCTCACTCGCAGCGGGCGGATGAAAAGGCAGTGCAGATGTAATTTGTTTTCAATGGCTGTTTCAAAAGAATAATTGTGGTGACATTGCGGGATCAATATTATAGATTTTTGTTTTCAAGTACACTGTATGTGTGGTGCTAAGGGGAGGCAGGAAATACAACACTGCAGCCTGAATACAATAAAAATGGATTGAGGTCTGCGGGTATTTGTCGGCTGCTGGCCATCACGGGTTTGGAACATCATTGGTGGGATTACCGAGTTTGTCCTTTGGGTTGCTGTTTCATGGTGGATGTGTGCACGTTTCCTGTAGTTTTCCTCTCTCGTTTCTTTGGGGACCTGTTTCCTGAATCTGCGCAAAGTAACTGGAGATGAGGTTCCAGAAACAGCTTTGCTTGCTAACCAGTGGAGGTGGCTGGAGGTGGTGTGTGTGTGTGTGTGTGTGTGTGTGTGTGTGTTGGAGAGGGCTGTGCTAAGCTAAGATCTATGGATGGGCTGGGTATTTTCAAGAGCATAGGACAGCCATGGTAGGGGTTCCTCATGGGGTAAGGGCTTGGGGGGAATGGATTGGACCCAGGATTTCTGGGATCATGGGAGCAAGCTCCAAGCTCCCCTATGGCATACCTTAAGCTGCAGCCTTGCCAGTGTCCTTGAGAGACAGCATTTAAGAGAAAGGCTCTGCTCAGGAAGCTCATCTTGAACATGAAGTCTGTCCCTTTAAAATCCCGTGAAGGCCATATGAGATCATCAAGGCCTCTGGAGTTAAGCCATACTTCCTGATTCCTGACTCTGGGTAACTAGACAAAAATGTAGATCCCAGGGTGAAAATTATATTAACAAAGAATTAGTAATAAAGCTGAAGAAATGTAATGAAATGTGAAAGGGAGCATGGTACACGTGGTACCCCCTGCCTTTTATAATTAGCCCTTGAGAGAACAGAAATTCTGGCGAAAACCTTTCTAGTGGCTAGCTTCAGATTGTAAATTATAATGGTTTGTTTTTGGGTAGAGACTCTTCAGCTGGAGAGGAGAATTTAGAAGGATACCTAGACTGTGAGAGCTGAAACATCAGGCCCAATCTACTCGTTTTACAGATGAGGAAACTGAGGCACAGAAAGGAAAAGACCTCACCGTGTTTTCCATTGAGTTCGTAGAGGATGCATATTTGGATTTCCATCCTAGAGCTTCTAAGGCAGAATCTGCTGAGCTTGGTTCTGGTGCTGGCATGTTTCATTTGGATATCACAGTGTCTTTTATTACCTTCTTTTTCCCCCTTGCCTTCCCTCTCTGTTCTGTTCCATCCTGTTCCTTTTCTTTTTTTAAAAAATTGAGTACAAAAAATATTGTGTACAAATATAAAATCGGAAGAATTCATGTAAAAACCCAGTTCAGAATTCTTCTGAAAAACCAGAATATCTAGCACATTCTGGACCCACCCCCTGCAGGGCAGTACTTGGCTGGAGCAGTAGCTGCTGGCTTTGGAGGGGACTCTCCCTCTCTCTCCAGCCTGCCTCTCAGTAATGCCCAGCCCAGTACACATTTGAGTCTGTGGCCCTACTATAAAGTATATACTACGGGGGTCATACACTTGGATGTGTTTTCCAATTGGTGTCTTATCTGAAACATTTGTTAATTTGTCTGAGTGGTGAGTACCAGGAGGCACATTTCCCTCAATATTAAGCTTTCCTGAGTCCTACTAAGGATAGATAATGATTAATACATAGGACAGATCTGTGCCCTATGACTTCAACATCCTATGTTAGCAGTGATGCAAGCTGTCTGGAAGAAATAAAAATGAAATATCTGCATATTTCAAAATAGCCAGATGTTTATGTTCATACTTCCTAAAGATTTAATTCAGCAAACATTCGCCTAGTTCCTCATTGTGGTTCAAAAAAGAGAGAGTTCCTTCTCTCAAGGAGCTCACAATCTAACAGGAAAAAAAATGAGCTTTCAAGTATCATTTCCTGAGTACCTATGTGCCCCAGGGCCCTGTGGCCAACTTTTTGGTCACTGGACAAGGAAAACACCCACAAAAGATAGATAGATTACAGTGAAAAAGTCTGTATTTACATGTTAAGTTGTTTGGATCTAGTTTAAAGAGGAATCAGCATCTTAATTGTTTGCTTAACAGATATTTATTGCCTGTTATGAGTTAGGCATTGTGCTAGGTGCTAGAGCTATAATGGTAAACAAAATAGACAATAATCCAATAATGACACAAATGTATAATTCGAACTAATAAGTGTAATGAAGGAAAAAAGCACAATTCTATGAGCTTATAAGAGAGGAATCTGATCAAGTCTGAGGAAGATCAAGGGCTTCTCTGAAGAAGGTACATATGGTCTGAGGGTTGAAGGATAAATAGGGCAGAATGCATTGGAATCAGTGTGTGCAAAGGTCCTGGGGTGGGAGAAAGCAAGTCATTCCTAGGGAGTCAAGGATGACCAGCACAGCTGGAGCAGAGAGATTAAGGGGGAGAGCTATGTGAAGCAGAATTGCAGAGACAGACTGGTGTGTGCCTAACCCAACAACCTTACGGTTCAAGGTAAGGCATTTGGTTTTTTATCTCAGAGGAACAGGTAGCTAGGTATGTGTGTGTGTGCACATGCAGAGCCATGCTTTAATAGAAAGCTCACCAGGAAACAGATTCTGAGATGCAGAGATTTGCATGTGGCATGTTCATTGGGATTCTCAGGAACAACATCTGTGAGTGTGAGGAAATCAGGATTGGGCAGAGGGAGAAGTTGAACCATAATGAAGTTGCAACAGCCTCAGCAAATCTCATGGAGCATTCTGAAGCTAGGAGGCTTGGCATAAATGTCCTGCCTTGAGACAAGGGAGTTGGCTTTGACACCTCCACCCTACTGCATCAATTAGTCACTGGATGTGCTGTTTCTGGGAGGGAGTGTGACCTTGGAGAAGGATCTCTCCAGCTTAGGACAATTTCCAAAGGGACTCAGCTGAGCTGTAAAGCCCCAATAATCAGCGCCTGGGGGAATGTGCTTCTCAGTTCTGACAGGAAGTCTGAAGAACATACAGCAGGTCTAATACAGTCCACCCCTTGCACCTCTTAGATCTATTTGAGTCTTATAATAAGTTTGGGAACACATCTTCAGGAATCCTGATGGGTTGCTTTTCCAGGGAAGAATTAGTGGGACAAACTACCCTATCTCTGCAGCTGGTCTTTGAACCGGAAAGTACTCTTCATGTTGGCCCTCTAATATCCATTATTCTCATCCTCTCCTAGTACTTCTGCTGGTCTGAATGGCTTACCGGTACAATGACCCCAGCCATGACTGCTGCACTCATCCATCTATTCTCAAGGTAGTACACTGGTGATAAGAGATGTCCTAGTGGATCACATGAGTGCCTCTGTGATATAACAGGCATATCTCATCCTTTCCTTGCCTGCTAGACTCTTGGCATAGGAACCAACAATGATCAGGTGACAGTCATAACTAAAAATGTAATGGAACTTTTGCTCTGTTCCCTGATGAAAGACTTCCTCATCTGGATAACAAGATCCTCATCGCATAGAGTTACAGGGACAGTAAGAAGCACAATTTCCCAGCAGGTCACTGGGAGTAATGGTAAATGGAGCCACTCCTACTTCCTACTCTTGGGCTCTTGAATCCATGTAGTCTACCTATTGGAGACATAAAACCATGCATTTTTTTTCATTGCGGTAGAGTGTATTCTGGTCCTGGAGAAAGACATCCCATCTTCCAGGGTATCATCTCCAAGTTGGTGCCTAGGCTGAGTCTTTTTTTTTTTTTATCCCCCCCATTGTGGCTTTTGGCATGCTGTCTGCTCTCTGTGTCCATTCACTGTGTGTTCTTCTGTGTCTATTTTTTTAAAAATTTATTCTCTCCCCCCGTTGTGGCTTGTTTTACTGTCTGCTGTGTTCATTTGCTGTGTGCTCTTTTGCAGTTTTTCACTTGTCTCTCTTTTTGTTATGTCACCTTGCTGAGTCAGCTCTCCGTGGCACTTGCGGGTCGGGCGGCACTCTGCGGTGCCCAGGCTGGCAGCTCTCCGCAGTGTGCAAGCAAGCCTGCCCTCACAAAGAGGCCCCAGGATGCAAACCCAGGGCCTCCGATATGGTAGAAGGGAGCCCAACTGATTGAGCCACAATCACTTCCCCAAGGCTGAGTCTTTAAAAAAAATTTTTTGATGAACACTTATTGAAGCATTGCTACAATTGGACTATAGTTTACATTATAGTTTACACTCTGCCCAGCACTATTTTGTAGTTTATGACAAAATATATAATGTCCTGTATCTGTCATTGCAATGTCATGCAGAACAATTCCAATTCCCCAAAATGCACCCATTTTATACTTATTCTTCCATCTCCCTCTCCTCAGAACCACAGGTAGCCACTGCCTTTATTTTATTTTTTATTTTTTGTTATTTATTTTTTTAATATTACATTAAAAAAATATGAGGTCCCCATATACCCCCCACCCCCTCACCCCACTTCTCCCATAACAACAACCTCCTCCATCATCATGGGACATTCATTGCACTTGGTGAATATATCTCTGAGTACTGCTGCACCACATGGTCAGTGGTCCACATTATAGTTTACATTTTCCCCCAGTTCACCCAGTGGGCCATGGGAGGACATACAATGTCCAGTAACTGTCCCTGCAGTACCATCCAGGACAACTCCAAGTCCTGAATATTCCCCCACACCACATCATTTCTTCCCACTCCCTACCCTCAGTAGCTACCGTGGCCATTTTCTCCACATCAATGCTACATTTACTTCCATTACTATTCACAATAGTTCCAGAATAGAATATCTGTAAGTCCACTCTAATCCATACTCTATTCCTCCATTCTGTGGACCCTGGGATGGTTATGTCCACTCCACCTCTATATCGAGAGGATGCTTAGATTCCACTTGGATGATGGATGCAATTCTCCAGCTTGCAGTTGTAGGCACTCTTGGTTCCCTGGTGTGGTTGTTGACCTTCTTCACCTCCCTGTTAGCTAGCTGGGCTAAGTCCAATAAATCAGAGGGTAGGAGTTGCAAGTCTGTTGAGGCTCAGGGCCTGGCTATCACATGGACAGTCCAGAGATTCAGGTCCCCTGAGTATACACTAAACCCCAGCACCAACCACAGGTCCAGTAAAAGTAAAAGGAGAGCTTTGTGAACAAAGATCACATCTGAGTCCAACTCCATCACACTCAGGAACACAAACTTCAAAGTAGGGCCAACTGACATGGCACTGAACTCCATCTGCCATGATCATAGAACCTGTGGGTCTCTGTAGCCCTCAAAAGAATCAATACTTGGGGTTGTATCTACTTTAGCTGTCTCTGGGACTCTGCTGAGGTGTGCATAAGGGTGACCCCTCTGATGACCTCCCAGCTCTTTTTTGGAGACTCATAGTCATATAAACTCATTTGTCCTTTCCATTTCTCCCTTTTGTTCAAGGTCAAAAAGCATTTTTAATGCCTGTAGGCTGAGATATTCTGCTGGTCTGAGTTGACCCTTTTATTCAAGGTCATTTTCTAGTTACATCATCAGCTGGTACTTGGTAGTAATCCCTTGGTACCAGGGAGGCTCATCCCTGGGAATCATGTCCCATGCTGAGGGGAAGGCAATGCATTAAATGCTGAGTTTGGCTTCGAGACTGGCCACATTTGAGCAACATGGAGGCTCTCAGGAGGTAACTCTTAGGCACCCTGCAGCTCTAGGCCTAGTTCTTATTTCAGGCGCACAGGCTCACAAGCATAGACATTAGTATCAAGGGCTCATTGTTGGACCATTCTTCTTTATTGGTCTTAGCCATTGCACTTGGGGGATTGTTGCTGTTCCATTAGGGAATGTGATAGAGCTCCCCTGGCTAGGAACTCAGCACTTCCTCAGTTGTCATTTTTAACTGTAACCACAATGAAGATATCCAAGCATTTTTATGTACCCTATATATATGCCCTGGAGAACTCCCTCCCAACCATGTGCCCCTTATCAATAACACCCCACACCAGTATTCCTCCCTTGCCATTGTTATACCTCTCTGTGGTCCAAAACTATATCAATGATAAAAGTTCTTCCATTGCTAGAAAAATAAGTCTGCTTTGTTATTCCCCAATCTTGAGGATTTGGGATGGTGATACCAACCCTCTAATTGAGAGAAGGCTTAGATCCCATGGGGAAGATAGATAGAACTATCTTTCTCACAGTTGTAGACACTTTCTGTTCCTTGGGATGGGTGTTGTCCATCATCATATTCTTGTTGGTTGTCCTGGGTGAGTCCGGTGAACTGGAGAGTAGGTGTTGCAACCCTGCAACTCTGCTGAGATTCTAGGCTCAACTGGCACGTGGATGGACCAAAGAATTTAAAACTCTGGGACATGTATTTAACAAGTATAGTGTTAATTATAGGTTCATATAAGAAGGGCAAAAGAACCATGTGTAGGGAAACTATAAATGAGCCTACCTCTGTTACACTGGGGAGGATAAATTCCAAAGTAAGGCCCACTGATAGGGTGCTGAATTCCTGAGCTTATCTTCCCTGTCTATAGTGCCTGCATGCCTCTAGAACCTTCAGGAGCCCCATTAATTGAGGCATTATTTACTGACAGTCAATGAGATCCTGCTGAGACATGCAAAAGCATAACCTCTGGAATGACCTCCTGACTCACTCTGAAATCTCAGCCATAAAAACTCATTTGTATTTAATATTTCCCCCTTTTGGTCAAGGGGGATGCATTGCTAGTCAGTGCTTGGTAATAATCCCTTGGTGTCAGGGAGGCTCATACCCAGGAGTCATGTCCCACACTGAGGGGGAAGTAGTGCATTTATATGCTGAGTTTGGCTTAGAAAGAGGCAATGTTTGAGCAACAGGAAGGCTCTCAGGAGATAACTCTAAGGCAGTATATAATGCTAGGCTAAGTTTCAGTTCCCATAAGAAAAGGTTCATAAGAATAATCATCTATATCAAGGGCCTGGCATAATGGTCTGCCTTCCTTCACTAGGCACTGCCCTTATACTCAAGGGATTCTTCACATCCTTTTAGAGAATATAACAGAACTTTGCAGGATGGTAATTTAATATTCTTTCAGTTATTGTGTGGGTCTCCACCCACTGAACAATGCCCCTGAACACTTGAACATATTCATATGCCTTAGGGGCATGCCCCAGGTACACCCCTTCCCATACGTACCCCCATCACTGACATCCCACACCAGTGATCCTTCCCGGTCACAGTTGTGACCCTTCTGTGATCCAAAACCTCTCCAAAAATGATCAACTGAGTCTTCAGTGGGCCATTCTGTTGCTTGGTCAAGCAGACAGCTTCCTTGTGGTGTGATAAGTGATGGAGCCAAAAGCTCTCATGATCATATGCTCAATGCCACACCTTCTATGTTATAGGGTGGATCCCTGAGTACAATACATCATTACATGGGATCCAATTTTGGTGGATCTGATACTGTAAAACCCCAAATAGTGGTGCTGGTTGAGGACCTTTGGGCAGGAAAGGCAAACCCATATCCAGAATATGTGTTAATTCCAGTCAAGATAAATCACTGTCTTTTCCAGGGTGGAGGGGGTTCAATGTGACCAAGTTGCCACCAAGTGGATGGTGAGTCTTCTTGAAGGATGATGCCATGTTGGGAACTCATGTTGGTCTCTGTTGTTAAGATGGACTTTTGGGGGTAGTAGCTGTCAGATTTGTCTTAGAGAATAGGAGTCCAGGATGTTGGGCCAATGCATAATCTTTGTCTCTGCTACCATGGTTAGTCCATTCATGAGCCCACTATGCAGGACTGGAAAGGCCAATTATGGAGGCTGGCTGACATCAACTGGCTGAGTCATTCTTTCCACTTGATTGTTTCATGCTGCTTTCATGGTGTGTGCTTCCTGGTGGGCATTATCGTGCAATACAAAGATCATCACACTTTGTGCTCACTCCCAGAGATCCATCTGTATGCCTCTTTCCCAGACTTCTTTTTTTATGGTTGCTCAGTTGCTCTCCTTCCAGGCTTCTTGACCAACCAGCCAAGCTACTTGCCATTGCCCATAATCCTATATCTTTGCTAACCCTAGGCCACTTCTCTTCCATATAGAGTGCATTACCAGGCTCACTACCTGAAGATCAGGCTATTGGGAAGATTTTCTCTCATCACTGCCTTTCCAGGCCATCACTGAGTGAGGCTGTAGTGCAGCAGAAGTCTATTGCACCTTGTATTCACATACTGAGCTGACCCATATGATAGCCAAGCTCAGCCTTTCACCTTCTCTGTTAGGTGTTATAAGAGAACCACACTGCCTTCCCTCAGCATGGTTCTGTGCTAGCTGAAGGAGAGGAGCTGGTGCAACAGTGGAGAATGACTCTACTGGTGTCTGGGACACCAGCTCATATGGTTCACTTTTGTCTCCTGCCCTTGTTCATGCCAATCTTGGATGCAATTCTTCCACCTTACAGTGGATTACTGATAATCTACCTAACTTTATGAACTGGTGGATCTGACAAAACCCAGTTCATGATGGATAGCTTTGACCCCAAGGAAACTTGATATTCAGTGGTCAGACTCTGTCTCTAACAGGGCCCAGTAGTATACCATGAGTTATTTTTTCAAATGATGTATAGTTCCTTGTTGCAGAAACTTCACATAGAGTCTTTGACTACTTCAGTTATATCTAATAACACTGTGTCTGCTGGGTCATGAGTGATTCTCCTGCATCCTGGTCAGGCTCTGGGGTCCTTTTGTCCTCTGGGCCTTTCTCAAAGCTGGCTGCCTTTTTTTGCCACCCAGTACTGAAGCAATATTCCTAAGTGTGGAATATTTGCCTTTAGAATCTATAGAGCTTACTAAATACTGTGCTTTTTTGGTAGATGTTGAAAATATGAGATGCAATAATGTGTCCTTTACTTTGGATGGTTTATCCTGACATACTTTGACCCTAAAAACATCATTAATTTAGTGAGTAGCAGAATTTTTTTGGGTTTATCTCCTATCCTCTAATTATGCATATCTTGTCACTGTCATTCCTCTAGGATCTGTCTGGTTTTTATAGGGATCAGACTGGTGAATTAAATGGGATTTGATGGGACTCATCCCCTTTTAGCATATCCATTCTTGGCTTGGTACAAGAGCAATTTCAGCGACTTCCATGTGACTTTCTATACTATGATATCTCCTACTCGGAGGTCTAAGGAACTAATTTGGAGGTATACCAACTTCCAAGTACGTCTATTTCAATTATATATTTTGGGGATTTGGGAAATTACTACCAGGTGGGCCAATTCAGAGCTAGACATGGGCTAAGATTCCATTTTTTACACCTGGTCCTTATGTACTCATATTTAGACCATTTTGCTAGGAGGTAGAAAGGTGAGTATTGGGGAGAGGTTGGAGATGTTGAATAGGAGGGACTGAGTCTGATTTGCTTCTCAGTCTGAGGAGGCCTGCAGCAGAGTTTAATGAAGCAGCCCAGGGTTTCCCAATGTGTGGGACATGTGGATGTTATTAGAGAGTATAAGGGCATGGTATTAAAGTATAGTGAGTCACAAGGCACAAAAGTTATTCCTTTTTTCTATTCAGTGAGTTTAAATATTTGCCATGAGTTCCAAAATGGACAGGTTGAGGACTCCTGGTGGAAAGTTGTAACAAGCATAAATTTTCCCATAAAAATCTGGCCTGGGAGTTGGCTGATTTTTATAGTACTATCTTCCTCAAAGACTGAAGTTGGGGTTATTCACTTATCGGGAGCTGAAAAAAAATTTAACAGGTCAGTTTCCTACAGAGGAACTAATGAGCTTTGCCTTCTGAGCTGGCTCTTTTCCCAGCCCAGTCCCTACCTTGGATGTGATGTTTCCATCTCCTGGGTCTTAACAACAAATGTGATTGTGGGAGCTGTGAACTCAGGCGGGTTGCCCAAATCTTACCAATCTAAATAGGAGGAAAACAGTTGCCTTATTTCACCTCCTGGATTCTGAAAATTTTATTCTATATTCTAGGAAATACTTTCTAGAATTTAAATTTACTAAAATTGAACTTTCTTGGGTTGAAATGTCCCTTCTAAAACTTGAAGTGTTCTTCCCTGGTATCTTCAGTTACTTTGCTCAGTGCAGGGTTTGGATATCTGCTCACTGAACACATTTATTTCATGCTGAAGGCCAAAGTAGAATAAACTTGGGCCAACGGTTCTGATCAATGATTATTTTTTGTTCTTTGTTTTGGTCAAGGAACCATAATACAATTATTAGAATCTTATTGCTGCTGTAACAAATAGCCACAAACTTAATGGCTTAAACAATGCAGATTTATTTTATTGAAGTCGCGGAACTCAGAAGTCCAACATGGGTCTCACTGGGTTAAATTTGAGGGGTTGGCAAGGGTGCTTTCCTTTCAGAGACTCCTGGGGAGTCCATTTCCTTGACTTTTCATGTTCCCAGAAGCTGCCCCCATTCCTTGACTCAAGGCTGCCCCCTTCCTCCATCTTCAAAGCCAAAAGCCTTGCATGTCTTTGACTCTTCTTCAGGTTTCACACCTTTCTCTGTGACCAAAGGTGTAAATGGTTCTCCTTTTATAAAAGCTCATATGATTAGTTTGAGCTCACCTGGACAATTCAGGATAATTTCTCCATCTCAAGGTTTTTACCCTAATTACATCTGAAACGTCCCTTTTGCCTCCTGTAACATATTTGTAGGTTCTGGGGCTTAGAGAGTGGACCTCTTGGGGGGCTTACCATAACCCCCACAGATGTTATCATCTCAAAGTTATAAGGAATCTTAGATTCTAATATGAAATTTCCATTTATTTTGGAATTCCTTCTGGGCATTCCTGATGACTGTCCATCAGCCTCTGATTGAGCACCCTATGATAGTTAAGTTCACTACTTCAGGGCAGTGTTTCAGAACACTTTGCTCTGAGGAAGCTCTGCTCTCCATTCCTTGAAATATCTCTTTAGGTTTTTTTTAGTAAGTCTTGAATCTGAGATTTTAAAAAAATCTTTATTCAAATTTAAAAAATAACAGAATTTTATTATACACAGCAAAATGCTATCTTGACAGAGAGACTTTTGATTGGCCACAGAGTCAGGTTATTAACAATGCTGTGTTGACAAGTAGGTTCTGAGTTTGAATTTGGATTTTTGCCCCCAGACACAGGATATAGAAGGTGTCCTTTTGGTAATGAGTAGACACAGTTGTTCTAAACATCAGCTTTGAGTAGTCTGTCAGCCTTCTGCAAGCTAGGGAGTTGGACAGTATCCTGTCCTCATGGTCCATTCATTCTTATTTATTCACAAATATTTACTGAACCACTGACACATGCAAGGTATTTTTCTAAGTACTGAGAGTGCACAGTGAACAAGGCCAAGTGCTTGCCCCCATGGAGATTCCATTCTAATGGGAGGGAGAAATAATAAACAAATAAAGATATATTGTAATATTTCAGAGATATAGGTGGTAAGAAGAAAAATAAAGCAGAGAAAGATCAAGAGGATGGGGCCATTTTATCTGGGATGGTCAAGAAACCCTTTCTGGGAAGATGGTGTTGAGCAGAGTTATAAATGGAATCAGCGGGTATTCCATCCGGCATTAGGGAGATGAGTAAAATAAAATTCAAACACATTAAGCAAGATCATTTTCCATCCTTTTGTTTCCTTATATCACCCTCTTTGACCCTCTCTTAAGGAGCCTCAGCAGCATCAAAGGGCCTGGAAAGCAATACTTTGCAAAGTTTTAAACTAGGTCATAAAATGCATGGCCAAGGGTTTTCATTTGCTGGGGCCAGGCCTTGTGCAAAATTAAGTCTTGAAGAGCTCAGAGTCTAAGGTTTGTATCACAAACAATTGATATGAAAGAACAGAAAAGCAACTGATCTCCTGGGTCCTGAGATGAACATTTTATGGAGCAAGTGGGAGGGCTGGAGTATGTACCTTGATGTTCATGACAATGGTTGTGATAGGTATTACAAACTGAAAGTTTTGATATACTGAGAAGGAAAATCTCTTGCTGAAGGCTGCATAGCCTGTAAGTTTTGTAGGCAGGTCTCTGAAGCTATTTTTCTCTGTCCCAAATCTATGACCCCAAATCCCAGCTTTCCATTGACTTCTGCACTGAGAATCTGGAGGGAGTTTTCTTCCCAACCACACATCCTAAATGCCCTGATACAACACCAGCATTGCTTTAGGCCACTAGGATCTGGCAAAAAGAAGATGGATTTTTCTCAGTAGTCATCCTACCGCTTTGACATTGCTTCTGAGATGTTCCCTTTGGATTGGTTGAATGCAAACATGAAGGAGTCTGTCAAAGAGAAAATAGTATTTCCCATTTGGTATGTTCCTCCTGGACTAGCCTGGGAACCCCAAAGCATGGGAGGTCCAGGACACCTCTCCTTGTTCACTCTCTCCACTCTGCTTCTTGCTTTGTCTAGTGTGAGAATAGCTTTTCCTGCAGGAGGCTGAGCCAACCCTAGGTTGAGTAATAGCATATTAGCATAATGGCCAGGGCAGTGCAAGACTGCTTCCCAGGGAGGTCTGTAATATAATGGGGGAATCCTGGGGACGTCTGCTGTAGCCCTGACTAATAAGGATTGAATCCCAGCATGGCCGTCAAAACAGCTGGAAAACCTGCAACCCCTGTTAAATGAGGAATTGGGCAAATATTTTGACATGGACAAACTGCATATGTACCCTGGTAGAAATTATACTTTTATAGTTATTTTTACATCTAAGCATTTCTCTTTGAGTGCCATCATATTTTATGAAAACTTTTATTAACATTTCAAAATGACCTACCCTCTCATTGGGACTATCAGTCCCAGGAGCCACAATATATTTAAAACATTTTTATCTTTACAAACACAATAAAGTAAGCTGTCTTCAGCATAGATTTGCAGATCTCATTAGACATACTTTTTAAAAAAAGGTAGTGAATCTCTGGGGAAGATAATGACAGGTTGCAATCCTTGCATATAAAGTTTTCAAACATGAACACTTTGTGCAAATGGATTGTTTTACCTTTTGGACGCTGTTGTCACTAGATCTGCTTTGAAATTACTCTGGCATTCATAGGATTGTTTGGGTTCAGGTTGCACTGAGCAGAACAAGGAACTTTGGATGGGATGGAGCTGGTGGTCCCTGCAGGGCAGCTCCCCGCTGGGCAGCTCCCCGCTGGGCTTTGGCCATCAGTGGAGAAGGGAGGGCCTATGGAGGGGTGGAGGGGGAGGGGAACTGAGCCCAGGAAACATTCTTGCAGAACCTGGAGATTAAAGCCTTTTTGGTCTTCTAGGTTGTAGATGAGGTCTTTTGCTTGGCTAGTGACTGGCTTAGGTGACAATCCACGGGGGTAATTTTTCCAGAAATGCCATTTCCAGCAGGCCAATATTCTAAAGCCTTCCCATTTAAATGGTCTTTTTATGCAGCGAGATAATGGCAGCTTGTGCATTGCTAAATCAGGCCTATTTTCTGAGCAACGGTTGCATCCAGGGCACTTCTCATTTGTCAGGAGAAATGCAGACCATCTCTCCAGGAATCTGCTTAAGAAGACATCATTTCTCCAGGAGTTCTAGCTTGGGTCAATGTGTGGTGCGGCTCACATGCTGTCCCCCTGTTGCTTCTACCTCCCACGGACACTCTGATTTATTAGGCTGAAACAAGCCATGTCCTCCTGATTCAATCCACTCGGTGAACTTTCCCTCTTTTTCCCTCTCCCCTCTGGCTTCTTTCTTCCAGAGCCAAAAGGCTAGTGAAAGGTTGCTTTACCAAAGTGCCCTGTGCCTTGTGAGAAACACTGCTGAAGAAGTTCTCTACAGGGCTGGAGCAGGGCGATGGTGGTTTAGGGTACGCTTGTCCTCAAGGAGGGTGGGAACCTGGGTGGGGAGACTCTGGGAGTGGCTATCCTTCTGATTTTTGGAACCAGGAGATGACAGCGAGATGCAACACAGGGTTTGGAATGCTGGAGAGATGAAGTCAAAGTCATTGGTAATTGAATGAAATGCTTTCCCTGGTATAAACGGGTGGACGAAGCCCAAGGGAGCCACCCTGCTGAGTGAACCCAAATGTTTGTCTCGTAACCATTTTAATTTGCATTTCTGTGTGAACTCACTTAACCAAGTGCTGCTCTGGTTGTGCATCCATCCTCAAATGTTTTGCTTGGAGTGGCTTTATTTTGTTGTTATTTATTTGATTTATATTGCCAATATGGTTTGATGCCCATCTTGGGTCCGTTCTCTCTCATCTCACCTCTTTGCGGATGGCCTTCCTCCCTGAAGTCACCTCCTGTAGCAGCAGGGCAGAAGGGTTGTGCCTGGCATCCACAGATGAGATCCTACTCCTGCCCCTCAGCAGCTCTGGGACTGTGGCTGAATTACTTAACTACCCTGGGGATAATAAAAGCACCACCTCAGAGGGTCCTTATAGGCATCAAAAGAGTTTACGCACATACAACTGATAGCACAGTGGTAAGCCCTCCACAGGCTAAGCTCTTTCTTTGTGGATTTCCTGGGCTCCCTATGATCCTATAGACCATCCTGGTGGCCCCGGCTTTGCTCCTCTGTCTCTAGGAGGTTTCCCTCTCCTGAGACCCCAAGAACATTAGTCACCACTCAGTCTATTTCATCACAGCCCCTGTGCATGCAAGAATACTGCCAGAGGAGCAGGAGACAAGAGAACGGTGGGGGTGGGACTTAGGGTCTGTAAAGTTTTTGCTTCCCCTGCTTTGGGGGTCAGACCTTGCAATGTCAAGCCTGCTCTCCCCATAGGCCCCATCTGGTTGAGGAATGAGTTTGGGGTTATTCCACCCAGGGATGGGGAGCTATTGGCCTTTCTCCTTGAGGTGGAGGAGGGTCTGGCAGCCTCCCAGTCCATGCTTTGTGTGCCGAGTGGCCCGGCATTCTAGGATGGGAGTCTGTCATCCTGAAGCCTAATGTGTTCTGAGGCTCATCTTCTTCACTCTCTCCACATCTGAATGATTCTCCTTCACCTTTTCCTGGGTCTGCTCCCATTTCAAATGACTCCTCAGTTCACTCATCCATGGATCCTTGGCTTGCCCAACCTACAAATACTTTTTTTTTTAGGCCAATAAAAATAATTTACTGGGAAATGGTGAAGGGGCAGGGTGGGGGGTGGGGGGAGAGAACAAAGCTTGCTGAGAAATGGGAGAGAAGGATGGAAAGTCTCACCAAGATTTGGTGTGGGCTCCTCTAGGCAGAGAGAAAGCGCTGGCTTGTGTGATTACCTTTTTTTTTTTTTTTTTTAGATTTATTTATTTATTTATTTTCCCCCCCTCCCCTGGTTGTCTGTTCTTGGTGTCTATTTGCTGTGTCTTGTTTCCTTGTCTGCTTCTGCTGTCGTCAGCGGCACGGGAAGTGTGGGCGGCGCGCCATTCCTGGGCAGGCTGCTCTTTCTTTTCACGCTGGGCGGCTTTCCTCACGGGCGCACTCCTTGTGCGTGGGGCTACCCCACGCGGGGGACACCCTTGCGTGGCAGGGCACTCCTTGCGCGCATCAGCGCTGCGCATGGGCCAGCTCCACACGGGTCAAGGAGGCCCGGGGTTTGAACCGCGGACCTCCCATATGGTAGACGGACGCCCTAACCACTGGGCCAAAGTCCGTTTCCCGTGATTAACTTTTAAACTATGAATTATTCCTCCCCTTGGGGGAGCCCCAGCTGTTATTGGCTACCCCATCAATGGTGGGGGCCAGTGGGGAGGATACAGACAGTTTTGAGGCTCCCTATATGCATGGCACAAAGACTCAGTAGTCAACATCATGCTTTCTTCTTTTTTTTTAAGGTGGAGATTGGTCAAGAGCACTGATTTGTTCATTTAAATATCTTTTTCTCTGGTTTTATTCATTATGGGTAAGTAACACGGTTCTGAACTTGGTTGGAGCTTCAGTCTTCTTAGGGAATGTTGGTCCAACTAGAGAACAAGGGCATGAGGCCCAATTCCTAGTTTAAGTTCAATTAGGCATATTGGAAAACAATTCATGCTGCCCGTCACTTTTTCCGATGGAGAAGAATTGAAAAAGTTTTGACTTGTCCTATAATCCAGCAGCTGGAAACAGTTACCCTCCCCAACCCAGATCACTTTAAATTCTTTCATCCTGATTTCTGCTCCAGCATATCAGCCCTAATATTACAAAATGAGTGTGGTCAGAGATGGCAGTGTCATGGGATCAGAGACAAGAAAGACGCACCCCATTCACCCAGCTGTGTGAGCACAGAGGCAATGATGATGGGACAGAAGACAAGAGGCTGTCATCGTTCCCATCACAGAGGCTGGAAACAGTTTTCCTGGGAAGAGAAATTACCCACCTTGCCCCAGTAAGGGATGAGCATCCTTGGGAAGCCACGGAATGCAAGGCACAAGCTTTCATTGATCACAACCCTTATAATGCTTCCAGAATTGTGCTGTCTAGGAAACTATTTAAACTGGTGAGAAGAGAATATAGCATTTGACAATGGTTGTTTTGTTTTAAGACACATGCATTAAAAATACATCTGAAATCCAGGGCACAAAGAATCCAAATAATGCTATTAAATTTCTTGTCGAAGAAGGTCCCTCGGGACAGCTGGCTCTGCTCTTTACAAAAAACTTGCAGAACTCGACTTGTTGCATGAACAAAGCATCTTCATTTCTTTTTTCTTCTCCCTCTCTCTTTCTCTTTTTTGCATTTTCCACTTTCTGATTTCTCCTGAGGAGACAAACAAATCTCTGAAGGACTATTAACTTGCAAATATACTGGAGCCAAAAATAGAAGATGGAGCCTTATAAACATTTTGCATATTTTGGTGTAATTTGTTGAAAATAGTACAAAATATGCTCACAGTTGGCATCTAGAATGCAAATATTAGGAATCCAGTCCCCTGATACATTATGGTTTTTCAGCAGTATAGTGAGAGCTCGTCCAATAGCTATTGTGTGACTTTGTAGTTTGTTGGAGTGTGAATAATATCAGTGACTTGTTTGTACAGTGTATCTGTATATTAGGGAGATACATGTTGCCAAGTGATATTAACTCGTCTAGATGCTGCAAGAGACAAAAACCTAAAGTGGAACTACGGGAAAAAAACATATATATATATATATTTATATATATGTAGTTTTTAAAAAAGTCATCATTGATGCTATATTTGCTCTTCTGAGACATTTCCTTCAAATAAAAGCCAGGCTGGAGATCAAAGTGTTCGGGGGCTCCTGTCATGGCCCAGAACATGGGGGTTAATTGGTGGGGCTGGAAGTGAGGAAATCTGCAGTTCGTGTGTGAGCATGATGGAACTCTCTCCCCCCCAGAGCTTAAATGAGCCTGACTGGTTTTATGGCTGACGGTAAATTCGTCTTCCCTCTCCTCTGACAGGTGAGAAGCAGTCCTCCCCTGATCGGGGGCTCCTGCTGTACATCTGGCACCCACCTCACAGGTGAACCTTTCCGCTCCGAAATGATGACGGGTAAGAAAAACAAGATGTCTTTCCTGGTTATAAATTTAACTCTTCTATGATTAGCCTGGGCAATTAGGACACCCCTGGGGTTGAGTCTAGGGCTGAGGCACAAGCTGGAAGTCTGATTAGCTCAGGTCTCTTGATGCTTGTTCCTGGTAGTAAATGCCTGGCACATATAGTATTGATTTTCATTTAGATATCTTAATGTTTCCAGACAATCCCGGCAGATGTGGGCTGAACTCAGATCTGCCGGAGCGCCGGTCTGCAATCTGCAAACATTTTTCTTGCCACTTTGTTTCATTTTTCCTAAACTTAACTGATTTGGAATCCGGAGATATAAATGAAAAATGCCGAGTTGGCCTATCAATCACAGCCTGCACAAACATCGCCACTGCCCTTTCCTAACATCCTATTACCACCGGGTAGTTGGCTAGTCAAACAGGAATAAAAATTACACTGCAAACATCATAAGTTAGGCTTGATTTGTTGAGCAAGTAGCCTGACAATTCGGTAAGAGTTATATACCTCAGCTTCGCTGAAAATCAGGCTTGTTATGGCTCTGGTACGTCTATAAAGATTGTTCATTTCATATAAAACAGCTACCTGCACTGAACGCCCTGAAAGGAAGAATGATGCTGGTTATAAATATAGAGGAAAATCTATTTGTCTGCCCCTTCACGCTGTTAGTGAGTCACATGGAGCCGCCCGTCCCCGTTCCTGGGCAGCAGGGGGAGTGCTCTGCGGCCACCCTCCCCTCTGCCAGGCTGGCCTGGATTGAGGCGCATCATCTCTCTTTGTTATATGAGATAAAGCAGTGAAGTGTGACCGAAGCCACCGCCTTGCTCCCTGCCCACCAGGGGGATGCTAATGATATTGAAAAACTAGACGGCATCGCATTTAAACCAAATGCGAGGGGAAGGCTGTCTGTTGGCCGGCTGGGCTGGCTAACTGTTAACGTCAGAAAAGATAAATAGAAATTATTAGAATGGGTTTGGGAGGTTTTTTTTTTTTCCTTTTTTTTTTTTTTATAGGGCAGGGTTGTATTCGTTTAAAGATACATTATGGGACTGTTATATCTGATTTCAAGCTGCTGGGTAATTAAAATGATTAACATCCCTTACTCATAGAGTTCAATTCATTAAAGTTTTAAGCACCCTTTGTGCTCAGAAGGGAAGGATGGAACACCCGGGTTGGCTCACACCAGGGATCGCCCGGTTTGGCCCTAGGTTGATTTTTACTGGTCTTTCAAGTCACTGGCTCCATTTGTAAGCTCTGGGAACATATAGGAGAGAAAACATCAACCTTAAGAGCTCACCCTGCAGGTTCCCTTGTGCAGAGAGGTGGAAGAGGAGGGAAAGAAAGAAACCCAGGACATGCTGCTGAGGATGTTTTCCAGCTTCTCACAGGCATGGGTTCTTTCCAAAGCTGCTGGGACCTGAGGAACTGTGGCTTTTTGGGAGGAGGGACTCAGCAGTTGTGACCAAAACGTGTATCCAGCCTTCAGGTACACAGTGTCAGCAGATGGTCTGAACAGGGCACCTGCACCTTGCAAATCATGCTGGAACATACCATGGGCAGGATTCTCATTATCATCCTAATTTAACATTATTTTTCTTCCAGTGTTACATTTCTCATTTTTGAATTTATAAAATATCTGGCCATGTGAGGGTGTTTGAAGGAACCTACTCATGTGATGGCAGAATCAAACTGCTGTTGCCTTTAAGGTACCTTCATTTTGCCACCTTGTTCTTCAAAATTCAGGGAGAGAGAATAGCATAACTCTCTTTACAAGTCTCTGATGTAAATTCGTAATTTGCAACACTGCTTGAGACAGCGTATTTTTCAAGGCAAAGTTTCATCTTGACATTGATCACCTTTTGGCTGATTCTGGGCTAAGTTGACACCAGTCATGCCCTGCTCTCTGACTTTGAGTTAGACAACCTTTCTGAGCCTCAGTGACCTTGCCTGTAGAGTAGAGACAAATACATATATTTTTATAGGATTTTAAGGATTAGATAAGTGCCTGGCATGATGCTTGGCCCAGAATGAGTGCTTAATGTGTGGTAGTTAGTATTGCTGTCATCCATTACTAATGCTAGCAGTATTATTATTTCATGCTTTCATGTGTATGTAAGCACTGCAGATATGGAGAACCAAAAGGGGAGGTGCAAAAATGGAGCCAGGCCTTCCTAGGAGTGTGTCCCGTAAGGTAAGCTGGCATTCTTAGCTGGTTAAGAGTTCCCAGCCATCTCCTTGACTCTGTGTAGAAAGTCCTGGAAAAAATATAGTCAGTACTTTATCTAATTGATGTAACAAAGCAAGAGAGAGGGAGAAATCATATCCATTGCTGCTTAAATGACTTTCAGGTCAATGTTTAGGGAAACTGGCCAGGAGAGGGATGCCAGGGAGAATGCAGAGGGTGCTCCCAGCATAGGGATCCCCGGTGCAATCTCCATGACTGTCCAGTTACCCTGCTGTCTCTGGAGAGGAGGTACCCAAGGCCACTACTGGCCCTCCCATGGCTAGCCTCACCCTACACTTCTCTTTGCATGTTAATTCTTGAGTAAGCAGGTCATCACCAGCTTGGCAGAGAAATACCCCATTATTGGTGTGTTCAACTTTTTCAGGTAGGATGGTCTGCACCCTGATTGGTCCATGTCAGTCCTGGTTCGTATTTATTCTAATGGTATAACAATGTACCTTTCGATCTGCAAAGTGGCCCTGTTTTTACGATCACTCTAGTGTTTAGGACAGCTAGACATTTTAGGCATTGCCCCAGGTAACCTGGAAGGCTTGCTAAAGCTACCCACCAGAGTAGTGAGATCCAGGAGTCTGTCCACGGCTGTCTATGCAAAGACCAAGGTCATGCACGGTCAGCTACATGCTCAAAGGCAGCAATAATAATGTATCTGCTCCCAGATGTGAAGTCCATGCTTATTGCAAGGGAAAAAGGGAATGTTATTGAAAATGTCACTTTAAGGGTGTATGACAATTGTTTACTTCTGGGAAAAAGCTCATTTTAACTCTTGAGACCAAATAATTGGCAAAGTTTTTTTATTTTTTTTATTTTTTTTAAAGAAAGTCAAGTCCCACATACATTTTTATGACAAAGTACTTGAGTGGTTCTGCTCTGAAATTCTTTAGAATGGCTTTGGTGAGTGTCAGATCAAAGTCTGTGGTTATTGCATCAGAATTACTGTTTTCATTTAGACTTGGCAGTGGCCTAAAAGGATATCAGAAATTAAGTTGAAAGGAGCATAAGTAAACCATGATTTTCATTCTTCCTTAGTTTGGAGATTTGTTTTGTCTTGGGAAAGAATGTGATTGCCCCCTATTGATGTTATTCTAAGCAAAGTCACAAAGTCTCATGTGCTGTGTTTCCAAAGTCAGATTTCCAAGTTGGGACACAGTTGGGCTGAGGCTACCTGGGTGGGAAGGTCATGAGGATGCCCTTTTCATCAGCTTGGACACCCCATCAACCAACCAAGCACTTTCGATACTGTGTCACTGGACAAGGCCACATTACGTCCATCGGTGGGGCCAGTGCCCTCATCTAGTCTCACAAGGGTCACATGCTATCAGTGAATGCCAGAATGGTGCTTGTTCCACTAAGGAGTGCTCCTTTCTTCTCTTAACATGTTCACTCTGGTGTCAGCAGAGTCACTTTATTCCTGGAGCCCTGAGCTGTCTGTCGAGGTGGCCAGGTTAGAGCTGACATGGTGCTGAACTGAAATCAGGAAACATGGGCTCATGCTCCACTGAGCAGCTGCTTAGCTGTTTATCCTCAGGCAAGTCACTTCCCCTTCTCTGCTCCCACATTCTCACCTTCAGATGAATGCAACTGTGGCTGCACTGTGTGCAACAGAGGTTAGATCTGTTACCAGCAGAGTGAGGCATATTTTCTCATGCTGTTACCCCTACCTCTCTTTAGACACTCTTTTCCCACTTACATTACAGTTTCTTGTGATTTGGTCCTACCTGCCCACCCCCCAACAGGGAGTAGGATCTTCCAAGGTAAGCACCATATCTAATGGTTCCCTGAATACCAGAGGTGCCCCAGAGGTCATGTTCGTCTAGCAAACTGATTCTGATTTTTCACCTTTTTAATCAATGGAATGAGCTGCCTGCATTAAAAAAAGAGAGAGTTCACATAAAACAGGAAATATGTCTTTTTTGTGAAAAGAGAAGAGAAAGGGAAAGATAGCAACCCTGGGTCCAGGTTCCTACAAGAGCAGCAGTCAGCTACCAGAGGTGGGGTCTGCTCTCCTCAAAAGGGAATGTGTTATGCCTTGGCCTCATTGATCCCTGTTTCCCTACACCAGAATTGCTTCTTTCATTTACCTTCATTGCCCGGCCCCTGGAGGCATATGGGAACCCTTGTTATACATAGTAGGTGCTTAATGTGTGCTCAGCAAGTAAATGAATAAATGAAATTTTGAATGAATGCAAAAATAACGTGAAAGTCAGTTGCCAGTTGCTTCTGCTCTCTGGTTCTCAGTAAGGGTGCTGAGTCTTGGTTGGCTAGCCCATTCAGATTGCATTACAGAGGACACCACCTCAGGGCATTGTAAAGCAAGTGTCCATGGCTCTACCAGAATGTTCTTGGTTGCTGAGAGGGAAGTGAAGGTGACCTGGGCCAATCTTTTCTATCTCTGCAATAACAAAACCAATGCATGAGTTGTATCATTTTTGACAAAACTTTACTGCATAGCTGGGAGTGGTAGATGCCAGGGCACAGAAGCTATGGTGTCTACTCTGAAGAAGCTCAGGACTGGTGAGAAAATGAAGACACAAATAATTATTATTAATCATGGAAGTGATAGGGCCTGCAGCTGATCTGCTCGTTGGCTTGTCCAGATTCACATTTTCCCTTTCTCCACTCTCCACTCAGTTCCCAGAAGTTGACATGAATGGATTATATCAAGAGCGTCTTGGGCCATCTGGTTTCTGGCTGGGTTCTAAGAAAGGGGAGGTCTGGCAGGAGGTTGTAGACAGAGACTGAAGTCAGGGTGTTTGTTCTGCTGAGTCCCTCCTTCTGTGGTTGCCTTGAGCTTGTTGTCTTCCTTGATTGAAGGTCTCTGCTATTCTCATGATAATACAGGATACTTTAATCATCATTTTGGGCCAAGCCATTGGTTCCGGCTGTATCCCTTGAGGTTTCTATGTAACACCTTTTCACTTCATAATTTGTTCCAGTGCAAATAAGCCTGCCTGGAGTGGGAAACCTATTTTTTGCTGGGACCCCGACTGAGGAGTGTCATGAGGGAGATGGAGGTAAAATATTGAAACTCTGAGGAAGGAGAGGGCATGGAAATGGGGATCGGGGTGCTTCATGGGTGCTTGCCATTGGAGCTGCCCTTTGAAGGATGGTAAGGATTTGTACATGAATATGGATAAGAGAAGGGGCATTTGCATGGGTGATTCGATATGGTGCCCAGGCATGGGACTAGGACGAGGAGAAGCCATGAGTGGGCCAGTGTTGCTGAAAATGGGAGTGATGGGGAATAAGTTTGGAAAGTCATGTTGGGCATGTTCTTGGAGGGATGATTTGCAGGTTAAGGTTTTCGCGTTGTTTAGCTTGAGCTGGGGAGTCATGGAAGTTTGTTGGGTGGGGAGATGACATGGCCAGAGTTCACATTTCAGTAGGGGAGATAAGAAACCCTGAGTGCACATGTGGCATGGAGTTTCCCTTCGAAATATCCAAAGGAATGCAAATCCAGGAGGAATCTGTATTCACAGTAGAAACCAGGGAAGGCTGTCACCTATATTGTATTTACAATAATTGCCATGAGCAATAGAGCAAAAGCTCCAGATCCAGGGAGGGCCCTGACTACAGCTGACTGCATGTAAAGGAGCAACTCCCCTGGAAGTAAGTGGAAAGGAGTTTATTAGAACCCCCACTAAGATGCTAACTCTGCGATGCAGGGGAGGGGGTGGGATGGGACTGTGAGGCAGAGGGAGGAAGAGGAGCCTGTGTTTGCATCCTGGTCCCACCACTTATTATCCATGTAATTGCACAAGTACTTATCTTCTTGATGACTCAACTTCATCATCTGTAAAATGGAGTTCCTTATAATAGGCTTAATAGGCTTGCTGTGAAGGTTAATGGAGGTAATCTTTGTGGAACACTTAGAACCACACTGGTCCAGGAGAAGAACTGAATTGGGGGAGATTATACTTGTGCCTCTGGGGACCATGCTGACCTCCAAAGTTTTCCTTGAACAGGAATCCTATCCTGGGGTTTACTCCCAAATCCATGAGTTAGAAAACGATTTCTTAAAAGGGGGTGAAAATGATGGCGACAACAGTAACTGACAAGTTTAGGACACTCAAGACACATATGAGACAAATTGTAGAAGGAAAGAGCGTAACAGACCAAAAAAGAAAGTAAAAAGTAAAGCAGAAATCTTTGAGCTCAATAAACACTTTAGCTTTCAGATTAAAGCATCCACTGAGTAACAGTCATAATTAATGGAAAGAGTCCCGTGGAGATAGCACTTCATGAGATTTTTGAATTTCAAGGGTTGCCAAAATAGTTTAGGAAGTGTATGGTGGGGGAGCAGGGAAGAGTGGGGAATCAAATTGCTAGCTGAATTTTCCTGTCCCACTACATGACAGGAGTCCAGACAGAAATGTTTGTAGATTTAGAGAAAGATGATTGTGCTTTACTAATGATACATGAGAAAAGCAGAAAACCCAGAAGAGGGGCATTCGTCCCAGGCTCTAAACCAGCCTTTGCCGTGAGGGGCCTGCTCGGGTTAGACGGAACTTAAGGGACATAACCACCTGGACTGCATCTAGTTCAAACCATCTGGAAGTGACAACTGGGGAATTTGCGTGCAGTCTGGGCACTAGATAACATTACAATTTCATACTATGGTGAGGTGGAAATTTATTTTTGAATAAAAGCATGTTATAAAACAATTTCTACAGTATGATCTTATTTTGATAAACATACATGTCCATATATGTGCATAGAAAAAGATCTGGAAAGATATAAGCCAGGTTGTTAAGAGTGATAATCTCTGGGTGGTAGGAATGTGGTAATTATATCCTCTTGCTTTTACTGGTATCTATTATTTTCTGGTTTTCTCCAGGATATACATATACATACTGCCTTTAGAATAATAAAAGGTTATTTTTCATGAATAACATACTTCTACATTCTCTCAAGCTACATTATTGAGACAGCCTTGAACAATCTGAAATAAGTAAGTACTTAGAAAGTGTATCACCCCATGTGCCCTGCATTAAAAAAAAATACTCAAAGAATTGCTCCAGCTGAATGAAGGGTATATAATTAATAAAGAAGGCAAGAATAGAGAGATGATATAGTGTAAATGGAGTAACATGAAGCACTAAAAGGAAACATAATATTTATTCAGAATAATTGTCTTAAATATGGCTACAGAGTTTATGGAAAAGGAGAAAATAAGTTATTTAATGGAAATATTTAAATTTCATGTTTTATCAACTAAAATTGGGCAATACAGAGCAAATATGAGTAAAATGTATGCAGAACTTATCATTTATATAAAAGGCTAATAGAGAGATACTATATCAGTTTCAATGTTGATATAGAAAAATAATTCAAATTTGTTTTCTTGAAATTCAAGCATTGTTTGTGAAAACAAGATGTTTAACTTCCATATCACTAATTATTTAAAAAGGGCAAGTGAAACTAGGTCTACAAACAAAAGCTAGAAAACAAAACACAAACAGTGATCAAAAAAACGGAGTTAAATGAGGTGATGGAAGAAAGACCTGTCACATCAGATATGACGAAAGTCATGAAGGGGTGATTCTTTCTAAAAGAATCTCTCAAAAGCCATTTTCCAGTCAAAGCATAGGTGAACTGACATCAGCAACTCAGGAATGGAGAATATGAGCTACAAAAAGCCTAGAATAACAGTTGAAATCCAGTTAAATATTTAATTAAGTCTATATAATTGTGGTAAATGTGGCAAAATACATGCAAAATAATGGTCCAGACATAAAATAATTTAACAATTGTTAAAAATTACAATACTAGTTTGCATCTTAATAGTTCTGGTTGTGTAAATAAAACCAGAGAAAGGGTGTAGGGGAACAATAAAAGAGAATCTAAATTCATTTGTGAAAGCAGCGAATATAAAAATAAAGGTGGGTAAGTTTGCTTGCATTTCTGTTCTAACAAGTATAACATGCATAGTATAACATGCATACAGAAAAATGAATGTATCTTAACGTGCCAGTTCAATAAATTTTCACAAACTGAACCTGGCTGTGAAACAAGCATTCAAATCAAAATAAAGAATATTTCTAGCATCTGGAGGATATCTCCTGCTTTCTTCCAGTTTCTAGCATTCCTCCATAGTTAATCACCATCTTGTCTTTTTTACTTAATATAAATTGAATCATATAGTGTGTATTAATCCTCAAAATTATGTTTCTGGGATTCATCCAGAGAGTACAATTGCAGATGGTTTGTTTTCATTACTGTATAATATTCCTTTGTGTGAATGCATCACGATTTACTATCTATTCTATTGTTGATGGCATTTGGGGAGTTTCCAGGTTTTAGCTATTATGAGTGGCATTGCTGTGGTTATTCTAATGGGCGTGTTTTTGGTTAGAAGTTAGTATACATTTTGGTTAGACGTGTATCTAAATGTGGAATTTTTGGGTCAAAACTACACATGTGTTTAGGTTTAGTAGATATTTTCAAATAGTTTTCTAAAGTCTTTGTACCAATTTATAAGCACATTTTAGCCATTCTGGCAGCTAGTGCATTGCAGTGTGGTTTTAATTTGCACTTCTCTGATGATTAGATACTTTTTCATGTGTTTATTGGATATTAGAGATTACGTTTTATGAAGTATCTGCTCACATCTTCGGCCCATTTTATGCTTTTAAAATCTTTTTTTGCTGTATATAAGGGTATGTATTCCTTCTTCCAGTCTGTGGTTAACCTTATCACTCTCTTTTTTTTTTCCCCATCTTTTTTTTGGTCTTTATTTATTTTTTTAATATTACATTAAAAAAATATGAGGTGCCCATATACTCCCCACACCCCTCACCCCACTCCTACCCCCATAGCAACAATCTCGTCCATCATCATGAGACATTCATTGCATTTGGTGAATACATCTCTGAGCACTGCTGCACCTCGTGGTCAGTGGTCCACGTCATAGCCCATACTCTCACACGTTCCACCCAGGTTATCACTCTCTTAATGGTATAATTTGATGAACAGAAGTTTGTAATTTAATGTAATTCAATTTATAGTTGTTTTCCCTTTATGGTATACCTTTTATGTGTGTGTTCTGATTAAGGATCTTTGTGTACTCCAAGTTTACAATGATGTCTATCCTTTGTTTACTTCTTAAAGTTTTATTGTTTTATCTGTTACATTTAGAACTGCAATTCACTTGGAATTGATTTTTGTGTATGACATGAAATAGGGGTCAGGATATATTTTTTCCTATGTGGATATCCAGTTGACCTAGTACCACTCATTTAAAAATGCTACACCATAGAGTCATTGTTTCATAAATTAGGTGACCAAATATTCTGTGGCTTGTTTTCTGGACTTTTTATTCTATTGCATTGCCTTTTAAAATAATGTCGTGATATCTGGAAGTGTGAGTCTTTCACCTTTGTTTTCCTTACTTAAAAATGCCTTGGCTGTTTTTGGTCCCTTGAATTTTCATAAAAAATTTTAGAATCTGCTTGTAAATATCCATGCATATGCACATACATACACATACATGCACAAATCCTTGCTTGGATTTTGACTGGGATTGCAATAAATTTGGGAGATTTACAAAATTGCATGTTCAATTCTTTTAGGTATTAATTTCTCTCAACAATATTTTGTAGATTTTAAAGTATAGGCTTTGCACATTTTTCTTTGGATTTATTTCTAGGCATTTTTTGTTCTTTGATATTAATGTAAAATTTTATTTTTTCTTTGTTGGTTACTGTTAACTGAGTTTCATATATTTCCTGCTATCCAAAAACTTTACTAAGTTTGCTGTTGGTCCTAATTGTATGCAGATTCTTTTGAACTTTCCTTGTACACAATTATGTTATCTACAAAAAGTGACTTTTTTCTTTTTAAGTTCTATGTTTTTAATTTATTTTTCTTGCTTTAAAGCACTGGCTAGCACTTCTGATAATATGTTGAAAAGAAGTAGTGAAATTGGGCATTTTTGTCTCATTCCTGATTTCAAGAGAGTTTTCAGACTTACCATTGAGCAAATATTTGCTATACGCATTTTTTAAAAAAAGAATTTATTGGTAAATGGGGGAAAAAACAGAGTTTGCTGAGAAATGGGAGAGAAGATGGAAATACACACCATGATTTGGTGCAGGCTTCTCTAGGCAGAGAAAGCCTACAGTCATTTTTAAAAACCAATATTCTTTATCAGGTTAGTGACAATCCCTTCAACTACTAATATGCTAAGAGTTATTTTTGTTTTAATGATGACTGAGTATTAAATACTTATCTTTCATTTTCCTCCTTTTAATCCAAAAGTAAGTACTGGTAGAATTTACAAAGAAACAAATCAAAAACAGGTTTGGATCTAACTAGTTAGAAAAAATAAGATACAAGTTAAAAAAAGCTATTTTAAGCCCAAAAGTAAAGTGAAAGATTTAAATAAAACATTTACAGTCCTTATCACATAAGGAAGCATAATAAAAAGAATAAAGAAAAATTGATTATTTAATTCATCTTTGTTAATAGAAAATTAATCTTGATTTATTTAACATGTGTAGAACTTATATGAAGGATGCATACAGTCTTTAAAATTCTCATAGAATATTTAAAAATATTTAATCTTCTAAGTAATGGTGATGGATGCAGGGTCTGTGTTTGTAGATCCCATTAGCAAGAGCAGTTTTGATGAACAATGGCTATAGAAGTCAGATAAGCAAAAGTTGAAGGGTGAAGAAGAAATTTGTTTTGAGAGGGTAGAACGTACGTTTGTTTGTACCTTGTGCTTTATGAGACTTTGCGACAATGGACATATAGAAATGCAAAATGGAAAAAAAATTCCTAAAGCAAGCAGAATGAAGGGAGTAAATCTTCAATTAATTTAAAAAAATACTGAATAATTGAAGGGGGATTGAGTGGGACTTGTGGATGACATAATCTGAGAACAACACAGGTCAGAATAAACAAGAGAGCCACTGGGGAGATGGGGTTTGGGGAGCTTGAGAGGTTCACAGCTCAGAGATGGCCTGTTGGCCAGAAAACGGTGGAGTAATTGTTTAACATGGAGGCAGATTGACTGGAGGTCTGTGCACAGCAGAATTACACCACTGGACACCACCATCCTTTCCCTACTTTATATATGCTGAGCTGAGTGCTGGAATTTACTTTTGGGGTAAGGTCTGAATTGGAAAAGAAAAAAAAGTACAGAGAACATATTATCTGGGAAATGCTGAATCTTCCCGTTTGAATGACTATGCCTTGGACCACATTTACAAATGAGTAGAAATTAAACCTCCCTGTCCCCCATCCCGTCTGCTTACCTGAGCTGGGGCTTGTCATTCAAATTGTCCTGCCCCTTCTTGCCCTTCCAAGGGGTTTAGCCAGAATTTGCACTCAGGAATGAAGCAAGGGGGTATTTACCTGCCTAATCCAACAACAGAGGAAATTTACCCAGCTATCCAATCTCCATCCTTCTTATGCATGAACAGATCATCAGGTATTTGTGTTTGGGAGGTAGCAGATAAAAGAGAAAGTCTGAGATAAAAGAGCAGAAAACTACCTTCTTATACCCATATCAATGCCATTTGAGGAGATGCTACTTTCAAAGCAGAAGAGTAGTAACCTAGGGAAAAGAAACACTTAGAAAACAAGAAATGTCTCACAAAGATTAAAAGTATTAAGAGATTAAAAGTATTATTGCCAAATTAAAAAAGCAATAAAATTCTTGAAAGGGGAAAAATATAGGATAAGAGAGGAGAGAAATAAGGGATCAGTCCTCAGGATCTATTCTTTACCATTGGGAGTCTTAGGAGCAGAGAACAGAGATTCTGTGACAGAGCAAAAATGTCCAGGGAACAATCGAAGAAACTTCTCCCAAAGGATGATAGTCTTTAGGTTGAATACAGTTCTCTGAGTGCTCACAACAGTAATGAAAAGACATCATCACTGAGAAATTCCAAGTCACCGAGATTAGGATGTGTAGAAAAAGACTTAGAAAACTGTAAGTTCTCAATAGAGGTTTGTTAATATAATTATCAGAAAAAATTCAAGGAAGAGGAAAAATATACCTCAAAGGAAAGAGAATCAGACCATTATTTGAGTTTTCTCAAGTTTAGAAGACAACGCTTTGAACATTAAGAGGAGGAAAACCAATTTCATCTAGATTTCTGTATCAGTTTAACTATCACTTGAAAGTGGAAATAGTATAAGGTAAAGACTCAGTAAAGACGCAGAAAACTTATTTGGTATGCATACAAAAAGCAGCTTTATTGAGATAAATTTACATATAATTTTTCATATTTAATCTTATAATTTTATGAGCTTTGACATATACTTGATCATGATACAGAAAATTTTCATCAGTCCCAAAAGTTGCCTCTTGACCTCTTTGCAGTCACTCCCTTCCCTCCATTCCTTTTTCTTGTTTAGAATTTCACATAAATCGAGTCATATAGTATGTAGCCTTTTGTGCCTTCTTTTCCTTAGCATAATGCTTCTGAGATCCATCTATATTATTTAGAGCATATGAGTAGTTTACTCCCTTTTACAGCTGTGTAGTATTCCATTGTACGGATGTACTATAATGTGCTTATCTATTCCCCAGATAAACAGCATTTCGGTTGTCCTGGCTTTAATTATTACAAATAAAGCATCTTTGAGCATTTGTGCACTAGTCTTTGTGTGAACAAATGTTTTTATTTCTCTTGGGAAAATATCTGGGTCATGTAGTAAATGTATGTTTTACTTTATAAAATACTGCCAAACTATTCCAAAGTGGCTATACCAATTTTGCATCCCCGCCAGCAATGTATAAGAATTCCAGTTCCTTTACATTCTTGCTAGCACTCAGAATTGTTAATTTTTAAAAAATATTTATTTTATTTATTTATACTCTGCCCACCTGCCCCGTTGTTTTTTCTTTTTTTTAGGTGGCACTAGGAACTGAACCTGGGATATCCCATGTGGGAGGGTTGGCTTGAGCCACTTCTGCTCCCTGCTTGTTGTGTCTCTTTATTGCATCACATTGCTGTGCCAGCAGTTGCAGCAGCTTGCTGTCTTGCTTTTCTTCTTTAGGAGGAACGAGGAACTGAACCCGGGGCCTCCCATGTGGTAGGCAGGCATCCAAGTGCTTGAGCCACATCTGCTACCCAGTATTGTTAAATTTTAAAAGCCATTCTAATAGACGTGTAATGGTATCTCATTGTGGTTTTAATTTGCATTTCTCTAGTGACTGATGATGTTGAACATCTGTTCACATGTTTATTTGCCATCTGTACATCTTCTTTTTTCAAATGGCTATTGAAGTATTTTACTTATTTTCCTGTTGTGTTGTTAGATTTTTAATCTTGAGTTGTGTGTGTTCTTTATGTATTCTGGATGCAAGTCCTTAATCAGGTATGTTTTGCAAAAATTTTCTCCAATGCTGTGCCTTTCTTTTTCACTTTCAGAATGGTGTCTTTTGAAGCACAAATGTTTTTAATTATGATGAAATCTAGCTAACATTTTTTCTTTGTTGGGTTGTTCTTTCTGTGTCTTATTTAAGAAAACTTTGCCTATAGCCTAGGGTCACAATGATTTTCCTCTATGTTGTCTTCCAGAAGTGTGAGATACAGTTCTTATATTTAGATTTTTATTTCACTTAGAGTCAATATTTGTGTCTGGTGTGAGAAAAAGAGGAAGTTTCATTTGTGTGTGTGTATGTGTGTGTGCATGGATGTTAAATTTTTCTAGGGTAAATGTTAGAAAACTGTCCTTTCTTTATTGGATTACCGTTGTAAAAACTCTGTTGGCCATATTTGTGTAGATCTATATCTGAACTCACCATTCCATCCCTTTAAGCAAAATGTCTATCTTCTCATTAATATACCCTATCTTGATTACTCTAGTTTTATAGGAAGCCTTGCAATCTGGTAATATAAATTGACAAATTTTGTTTTCCTTTTTCAAAACTGTTTGGGCTGTTTTACATAATTTGAATTTCCATATACAGTTTTGAAAAGTTTTATTAATTTCTATCAAAATCTTGCTGGGATTTTGATTAGCTTGCATTAACTCTATAGATTGATTTTGGGGGAGAATTAACAGCTTAGCATTACTGCACTTTCTTATCCATGAATATGAAATCCATCTCCAAGTATTTAGATTTTATTTCATTTTTCATAACAATATTTTATAGGTTTTAGTTTGCACTTCTTGCATATATTTTGTTAAATGTATCCCTTAATATTTCATGGTTTTGGTGCTGTAGAAAACAATAGTCCTTGAAATTTCAGTTTCTAATGGTTGATAGCAAGAATCTGGAAATCCATAGATTTTTATATATTGAACTTACATACTGTGACTTTGCTAAACTTACATATTAGTTCTGGAATCTTTTTATAGATTCCTTAGAATTTTCTACATAGATAATCATGTCATCTGCAAATAAAGATAGTCATGTTTCTTCTTTTCCAGAATGCCTGGCTTTTTCTCTTTTTCTTGCCGTATCTCACTGGCATGGCTGAGCAGTGAATAAATGTGATAGAACATCCTTGTGTTTTACCTTATCTTAACAGCAAAGCATTCAGTCTTTCACCATTAAGTTTGATGTTGGCTGTAGGTTTTTCATACATGTCTTTTACCATGTTGAAGCTGTTCCTTTCTGTTCCTAGTTTGACAAGATATTTTTGTTGTTGTTTTTGTTGTGGTTTTTTTAAAATCATAAATGGATATTGAAACTTGTCAAATTTTTTGGCATCTATTGAGAGCATCGTATGATTTTCCTTATTTAGTTTGTTAATATTATGAAAATACATGGATTGATTTTTGAAAATTAAAGCAGTCTTGCATTCCTGGGATGAATCCCTCTTGGTCATGATGTAATACATTTTTTGTATATTACTGGATTCAATTTTCTAAAGCTTTTGACACATTTTTGAAACTATGTTTATTATGAAAATTAGTCTGTAGTTTTTCTCTTTTTGTAATGTCTAAGAACCGCCCCCCTTTTTTTTAAATGAAAAGGTCTTGGGTATGTTCTTTAGAATAATGAGGGACTAAAGCAAGAAGCTCTAGGAATCAGTGGATCTCACTAGGAATGCATTGATTTGAAATTCCTGGAAGACAGCTGTGCAGCAGTCCTGGTTAGTAACTGGCTAGAACAGAAGGCTCTGGGAAGGAAAAATCAGGATATAATAAAGAAGAAAACTATCATTGAAAAAAGCAGACAGTGCCTCAGAAAAGCAAGAACAAAAATAGAAAACAAAACACAGTTATTGATTCCAGGGGAAAAACAACAAAAAATGAAACATTGTCATGCACAAGCTATTATGCAAACTAAAGTGCTGTATTATTTATAACAATTGTTGCAAAAAAAGGAGAACCTACTTGGACTTAATACTAGGAATGCTGAGGTTATAATATCAATGTTTGGAGAAGGAAATAGAATTCCAGCATATTCTTTGGTAATAGAATAGGTAAATAGAGATAGGACTGATTCATTGTTTCATATTTTAGTGTTAACCTAAAGACAAATTATCGAAGGTTTTGATTGCAGGATCAAAATCTAAGTATCAACTACAATGACAATGTAAAAATTCAAGTTAGCTTACCAAATGTAGGTGTTGGTAGTATTAGGGTATGTGTGTGTGCATGTGTGTACGTGTGAAAGAGAGATGTAAAGGAAGAGTTAGGACACAAACATCCTGACATTACAACGTGGGGAATCAAGAGATGCTATCGAACATTGATGAAATGCAGTAGAAGTTTTATTACATTATAATTCCTAAAGGTAACCAATAGAAGAAGCAACAATAATATTATTATAAAATACAGGGCAGAGAATAAAGAAACAGAGTATGTATGTAAGCTAAGTTTTGAGATTCTAAAATTATTGAATAAGCCAAAAAACTAAAATATTAATAACATGCATTACACAGCAAAATACTGAAATGAAGGAAGAACTAAATTCACAGAAGTGACTGAGCTACCTGTGTTTTATAGCATACATGCAAAAATGCTGTGGTGAACTTAATAAATTAAAGGATGAATCATGCAAACACCCAGGTCAGAAGAGAAAATCATAAAGAAAACTTAAAATTCAGGCTTTGGTCAGAATTTCTTGAGCATTAGATCCCAGAATGCCTGCGAAAAGGGATCAAGTGTTTTGACAGAAAAAGGCATGACCCTAAAATATTATATTCAGTTCGCTTTTTTGTCTTTCATAAAATTTATTTAAAAAACCCTCAACTATGCACAGATTCAGATGATATAACACCTGTCCATCTTTGACAGTTTCATAATTCAGCTTGCCAAAAGAGGATTCAAATAAAAATGTGCAAAAAAAAGAAGCTGTTTTATAAAAGGACTGTGCATTGAATCAAACCAAATAGTACTGATAATGAGTATTAGAAAACAGCATTAACATATTCTAACTATAGAAAGAAAAAGTATAACTATACATAGCTATAATAAACTAAAATAAATAGTGTAAAAAAATCTCATTTGTAGAATGGCCTGGGTGAGGATGGAGCCAGAGGACGATAAAGATGTAAAAATGCAGAATTTTTATCTTTAGTAGACAGTGTCCAAAAATGTGAAATCAATGCATTGAGAGATATAGTCTTGAGGGCACTATTTAAAGTTAAAACATTAGAAATCTATTTAACATTAAAATATATAACAGATCTTATATATAGCAAAAGAAAGAAATATAAGAAGGGAACATCAAAAACAGAGAGCATAAAATAAACTTGACAGAAGTAAGACTGAATATATCTCTTCTAGCAATAAATATGGGACTCAACTTAATAGATAAATATTCCTATATTTGCCCCCAAACCACACGTTTTGCATATGCTAAGTTCAAGAGACACTCTTAACTCAGAATGACCCAGGGTGAAGGTAAAAGTTTGGGTAGAGAGACTCCATAAACATGCAAGTAGAAATAAAGTAGAGGACACAGCAATGATATCTGAATAAATTAAATTCAGGTAAAAGGCTGACTGACAAGAAAATATGGAGTTTAAAATCATAAACAACTGGTGAGAATGTAAAATGGGGCAGCCAATGAGGTGCAGCCTCAAAAAGTTTAAGCATAGAGTCTCCGCATGATTCAGAAATTCCATTCCTAGACATATACCCAGGAGAATTGAAAACATGTTCAGAGAAAAAAATTGGACACAAATGTTCATAGCGACATTATTCATAATAGCCAATAAATGGAAACAACCCAAATATCCACCAACAGGAGATGGAATAACAAAATTTGTTATAGCTGTACAATAGAATATTACTCAGTCCTAAAAAAGGAATTAAATTCTGATACATGCTACAACATAGAAAAAATTTATATGAAATTTCCAGGAATAGGCAACCCTATAGAGACAGAATGTAGAATAGTGGCTGCCAGGGATAGCAGAGGGGAGAATTGGGGCTGACTGCTGATGGTATGGGTTGATTGATATGTTCTGGAATTAGGTAGTGGCAATAACTGCAAAACATAGTGAATATGCTAGAAAATAGTTTTGTACACTTAAAGTGGTAGATTTGATGGTCATGTGAATTGTATCTCCATAAAAAATTAAAAACAAAACATAGACTATGGAACCTGTGCTGAAGAATGCTTCTGCCACTTACTTCTGTGTGGCCTCAGGCACACTACAGAACCTCTCTTTGCCTCAGTTTCTTATCCGTAGAATGGGGATAATAACACGTACCTCATAGAGTTGTGGTGGTGACGAAATGATGTAATAACTGGAAAGGGCCTGGCATAGTTGGCATTCTACAAGGGTTGTTAAATAAAGATTTTTAAGAAAAATATTTTTAAGAGGGTCCCAGAATGATGCAAGCAACACTCCAAAACAATGGAAGGTTATGCACAGAATTACAAAGCCCTAAATTCTTTAGAGGAATAATCAGGAAAAACCAACGAAAGCACAGTCATGACATTGGAGCATAAGGCACAGTCCCCAGACGTGACCCCAGGCAGACCAAGGAGAGGTAGGCACTTGCACTGGGACCCACCCAACACGTCGCCCCTAAGGGGGTGCACCCTCTTCTCATGGCACACAACTAGGGCCAGGAAAATGTCGCAGATTCAAACATGTGGCTATAACTCAGGTTACATTCTTTGACCATTTTAGGAATAGAAGTAGATAGCAAGGGAAAAATGCTTTATCTCCATCATCATTTAAGAATTGAAAACAACAACTAAAAGCTCTTGGGCTGAAGATAAAAATCATAGCTAGAATTATGAAATATCTTCCTCTCCATACAGTACTGAGGAAAATTCAGATTTTACCTTTAAATATGAAAAAAGGAAATATAAGTTAAGGATTCAGGTAAAAACATTGATGAAATAGCAATAAATTAAACCAAAGAAAAGTAAAAAGGACAATAATGATAGAAGATGAAACCTGATGAATTGGAAAAGCCAGGAAAACAATTGAAATATAAAATAAAACTAAGAGCTGGATTAAAAAGTAATGGAAGATAAAGTTCTAGGAAGCTTAAATAAGAAAAAAACCCTAAAGCACAAACTTAATAAGGAGAAAGGAAAAGAATCATAAACACAGAACTGAAAGACTTAGAATAGACCACTTTGTAAAATTCCAAGAAATATAATAATTTGAAAACATAAATGGAATGGATAATTTTAGAGGGAAGATTAATCTTGATAAAAAAGAAAAGCTAAATAGACAAATAATTGTGGTACAAATTGAAAAATTTGTTAAAGGACCACCTTCAAAGCATTGTAGACTCAGGAATTCATTCCCCTTCTTTCAAACTGGCAAGTAATGTCTATGAAATGAAGAGTATTCTCAGAACACAAAGAAAATAAATGTTTGTATCAGAAACAATTATTGGCAGTGGGCTTACCAGCAAAGCAATTGAAGCATTTACAAAAAAATGAATAACTAGGCAAGGGTGCCTGCTATCACTGCTATTATTTAATATTTAGCAAAATTTAAAATGCTCCTCCTAAATTCTCTCAGTAAAATAGATATAGAAGTACCCTCCTTAATACAATTAATGAATCTATCTATCTCAAATGGCAAGCAGCACCAGGCTCCATGCTGAGATACTAAAAAAAAAGATCTTTAAAACAGGTAACAAGATAAGTATGTGCTCAATCACTGCTATTACTTAATATAATTCTGGAATTGTTAGGCCATGTAATTAGATGGGGAAATGACATGAGAATAAATATCAGAAAGGAAGAGGTATACATCACAATTTGCAGATGATATGATTATGTACATGGAAAACCTAAGAGAGTCGACTCTAAAACTTGGAGTATTAATCACTCAATTAAGAAATACTTGTGGAGCACGTCCTTTGTGCCTGGCCCTGGAGATACAGTGATGAGCAGGGCTGACTCTTGCCCTCATGGAGCTTAGATTCCTGCTGGGGAGATAGACAGCAACAGGTAAACCTACCGGTGTGTAATCTAATGCGAGGTGTTGAAAGAGGCTACAAGGAAAAATCAAGCAGTGAAAGGGCATCGAGACGGATGGCGGTGCTGCTCTTGGTAAGAGGGCAGAGGAGGACTCTCACGGAGAGTCCAGCAGCCCCGGGAAAACCTGAGGGAAGAGTGTGCCAGCGAGGAACACCAGGCGGAAAGACATTTTTATATATTTTCATTTATTTCTCCTCCCTCCATTTGTTTTGCCCTGCTGCTTGTCTTCATTTTTTTTTTTTTTTCAGGAGGCACGGAACTGAACCTGGAACTTCCCACGTGGGAAGGGGTGCCGAATCACTTGCGCCACCTCCGCTCTCCAGCTTGTTGTGTCTCTCATTGTTTCCTTGTTATGTCCTCATCTTGTTGCGTCAGCTCGCCACCTTGCTCTTCTACTTTAGGAGGCACGGAACCAAACCGGGACCTCCCTTGTGGTAGTCAGTCGGCACCCAAGGCCTTGAGCCACATCCTCTTCCCTGGAATGACATTTTTATAAATAGTTCGGAGACTCTGCAGATTAGCAAGGAGGCTGGGAGCCCAGAACGCGCCGTAGGTGTGGAGGTGGGGGTTGTGTGCCCAGGGAACGAGGGCAAGGTCTGGGACTGCGCGTCTGACGGCGCGGGCAGAGGTGAGGGGGAAGGGCGCCGCTGCGGTTTTCCTTCAAGGGGCAGGTGAAACCACTAGTGGGTGGAGAGTAGGGGGATACCCTGATTTAGTTTATGCTTTAAAAGGTATCTCTACTGCTGGGAGGCAGTAATAGAGTTCCTGCATATCAAATCGATGGATGCATGATTGGATTTTGCTCTCGATTTGAGCAAAAATATAATAAACGAAGATAAAAATGAACAAGAAATATGCAGGACCTACGCGAAGAAGTATTCCTTACAGTACTGAGGAAGTTGAAAAAAACAGGTCCCCTTACAACATTATGGATGGCAAGACTCAGTAGTGTGAAGAGGCCACCTCTCTGCTGAATTGCTTTTCAACATTAATACCGTTGTCACACTAAGCTCTGATGCAATGCCTTCTTTTCCCCCTCCCTCCTCTCCTTCCTTTATTTTTTGAAATCTATAAAATAACCTTACATTTTATCAGAATGGTAAATACGGTAACATAGAACCACAGGATGGAGTAAATATATTATATTTTAAATTGTGTTATTAAATGACACATACCACAATGGCTGCGGTACTCTCTCCAGAAATACAAAGTGAAATCAACAAAATTGAATAGAAGGTCCACGTTTATAGATGATCTGCATATATAAAAAACTTAGTGTATTGGCTGTGGCAGGTATAAGATACTCTGTGCCATTGCAGCAGCTCTAAAAATATTAATAAAATATTAGCACATTTTATTTATTCATGTATTTCATTTTACATACAATTGGCAATTTTGTATTTCTCAGATACAGCACTTAATGAATGGAGCGATCAAACCCTTGTATGCAATATAGAGCCATTTGAATTTCAACTCTGAGTTTTGGGAGGTGTAAGTAGATTTTGTAAAGGAGCCTGTCCTCAGAAGAACATGTAGTAATTCTCATGACTATTACTATGTATTGTTTTAAGGTAAAAATTGGTGATGCTTGCTTAATAATACTTGCGGTAAAAATTGCTGGATTCATTTGAAAATTCTAAGTAAATAATTTCTGGGGAACTCATAATTCTCATAAAAAAACTTATGAATACTTCTGTGCCATATTAGTGTCAACAGGGATTACTGAACAGACAAGATTTTCCAGAAATCACTGGATTCTTATAGGAGTTCTTTTACTACAATAATTAGGTGAAAACCAATTGTGAGCTAAACTGTGGGAGAAAAGTTTTATATGGAGAAGGCTGATATTTTTGTTTAAAAAAGTGTACAGCAAATTGCACTTCAACAAAATTGAAAGAGAAATGGCAAATCATGAACAATGTTACCACAATATTCAATTAAACAGTAATAATCTTACTATATAAATATTTTTAAATCAATTACAAAAATATAATGCTGATGAAAAAATGTGCCAAGGCTATATGCAGGTTGCACTGAATTATCTTCAATCCCTCTTTTCTTTTATTTGCTTTGGTTTAAGTCAAAGCTTAAAATGCAGGATTAAGAATATTGATTAGGAGCTTGCTTGAATTCTGTGCTTATTTTTTTTCTACTGGTCATATAAGAAAGCTTCATAATTTGTCATTTTAAAATCTTGGTTTATGATATCATTTGATGTAGAGAAATATTAATTTTTATGTGATCAAACTCATTCATTACTTAATGATCTTCTAATTTTAATTTTTTGTATTTTTTACAATTGAACTTATAGCATCCATTTATTACTATTATTTAGAAAAAATAATTAAAATAAAAGAAAAGGTTGTCAGTTATCTGTTAAATTGGTCAATGTAATTATTGATGGTTTAATAAATTTACTCTGTTTATCTGTATTTTTTAGTAGACATGGATCATGACGTAAATGGAATGGGATGTAATGCCAATGAGGCCCCTCACAGCAAAATTCATGGGGTGAGAGCAAAGCCTGAACTTGGGAAATTTGTAGTCTACATACTTTAATAATTAAATCTAAATGTATAACTGTAAAGGAACTAAGTATTAAATGTAAGATATTAAAAAAGAAACTATAAATCAAAAGTTAAAAAAGAGAAAGGAAATAATATAGGTAATAGATTTAATAGATATTGAACATTTAATATATTAACTAATATATAATATAGTAAACATCTATTACAACTTTTACGTATACATGTATATATGTACATATTTGTGTGTGCATGTGTATGTATATATGTGTGTATCTCTATCTCTATTTATCTAGCTATCATCTAGTAACCAAAGTGAAATAAATGATATTTGAGGTCAAAATAAATAAAAAGTAAATAGCAAGGTTAATAAATAAATATAAGGCATGCTCCTATAAGCTATAGATAACTTTCTGATATATTTATCAAATAAATGAAGGAAAACTAATTTGCTCTACACATATAAAACAAGTTATTAGGGAAACGAACTTTGGCCCAGTGGTTGGGGCGTCCGTCTACCACATGGGAGGCCCGTGGTTCAAACCCCAGGCCTCCTTGACCCGTGTGGAGCTGGCCCATGCGCAGTGCTGATGTGCGCAGGGAGTGCCCTGCCACACAGGGGTGTCCCCACGTAGGGGAGCCCCACGCGCAAGGAGTGCGCCCGTAAGGAGAGCCGCCCAGCGCGAAAGAAAGTGCAGCCTGCCCAGGAATGGCGCCGCCTACACTTCCCGTGCTGCTGATGACAACAGAAGTGGACAAAGAAACAAAACGCAGCAAAAAGACACAGAAAACAACAACTGGGGGAGGGGAGGGGAATTAAATAAATAAAAATAAATCTTTAAAAAAAAAATAAAACAAGTTATTAGAAAACTGGGGGTAAGCAAATATTTTTATAAATACTTTTTTTTCTTGCAACAAGAGCATGTGTTTATGAATTGGCTGGATTTTAAGGAAAAACTATATTATGAAAAACAACCCAAGGGTATAGAACTTGTCAAAAAAAAAAAAGATGATTGAAATGTTTAAAAGTTATCAGAAGTTTAATTCCAACAAAAGAGCAAATATAGATATTTTTATGGGAAAGGTATGTTTTTATATAAACAGTTTCAGGGCATAGTAATCCCTCAAAACACTACCTAACTCATACCAAGATCAGATAAAGATAGTTCAAAAAAGGGAAACTCACTTTTGGACATAGTATGAAAATACTAAATAAAATATGATAAAAACAAACCTGGCAGCAGAATAAAAGGCTAATACTCTCTGACTAAATAAGATTTTTTTCATTAGGAATTCAAGTGTAATTTAATATTAGGAAATTTGTGAATATATTTAAATATATTAACATGTAAAAAATTTATACACATCTCCTATTGAAATTGTTACTAATAAAATTCAACACCCATTCCTAAGAAACAAAATCCAAAACCTAATACATATTAGTATGATAGAAATGAAACCTTCCTTATCTAGAAAGAGGCTTGCACATCCAAATTAGCAGCTGTATCACATGTTAGAACGAAAAACTAAAGTTTTCCTATTTAATTAAGAAAGATTTCTCACTAACCCTGTCATGTTTAACATGGTTCTTTAAATTCTGGCCAATAGACTAAAACAAGAATAAAAAAAAGAGTGAAGACTATGTGAAAATAGGTGACAAAGTTATTGTCATTCACATGTCACAGGATTGTTTACCTAGAGAATGCAAGAGTATAAACTGAAAAATTACTATACTGTTGATTGAGTTCTGAAATGAAGCTTGGTCAAAATTAACACATAAATTAAAAGCTGTAGTTTTTCTACATCCCAGTGATATAATGATATAAAAAAAATTCCCATTTATAATAGCAACAAAACCAGAAAGACCTACGATGAAGCTCACTGGAAGTGTGTAGGAATGTGACCAAAAAAGAAGAAGGACAGTAAGTGGAAAATATACCATGTTCTTGACTTTAAACAAAACCACAATGAGATAAAATTATCAAATCTCTCTAGAAGTTTAATGCAATCCAAATCAAAATAGCAGTGGGCTTTTGGAGAGAGAAGTGATTTATAAAATTATTTTAAAAAGTTATCCAGAACTTGGTATTGCTAAGAACATTTTATAAAAGTAGAAAGATGAGGAGGGCATTTACTCCTGGCTAAGTAATGTACAAGGATGTGCGTGGAACTTTGTGTGTATTTAAACAGTCTGGTTTAATTGCAGGAATAGACAGGTAAATCAATGGGACAGTACAAAGAGAGCACAAGCAGGCCCATGTAAAAATGAATTTCACATAAGATAAATGTGGCATTTCAAATCAGTGGGGAAAAGATGAAGACTTCAGTTAGTCAAATTGGGTCTATTTGCTGACCATTTGAAAAAAAAATAGGGCTTTACATCACAATTTACACTAATGAATTCTGATTGTCAAAATATTTAAATATGGAATTTAAAACCAAGGAAATATTTTAAGAAAAATATGTAACTATTTATCTGACCTCATGGGGTGGAAGTACTTTCTAAGAATAGATGGAAAACCGTAATCCATAAGATAAAATAGTAGATTGGACTAACCAAAAATGACAAAATGCTGTGTCAAAAATGACTCTAGGGAAACAGATTTGCCTCAACAGATAGAGCGTCCACTTACCACACGGGAGGTCCAGGGTTCAAACCCAGGGACTCCTGATCCGTGTGGTGAGCTGGCCCACATGCAAAGCTGATGCGCACAAGGAGTGCCCTGCCACGCAGGAGTGTCCCCCGCGTAGGAGCCCCACATGCAAGGAGTGCACCCCATAAGGAGAGCTGCCCCACACAAAAAAAGTGCAACCTGTCCAGGAGTGGCACCGCACACACAGAGAGCTGACACAGCAAGATGACGCAACGAAAGGAGACACAAAGATGATGCAACAAAAGGAGACACAGATTCCTAGTGCCACTGACAAGAGTACAGGACAAGGACACAGAAGAACACACAGTGAATGGACACAGAGCAGACAGCTGGGGTGGGGGAAGTGGGGAGAAATAAATAAAAACTAAATCTTAAAAAAAAAGACTCTAAACAAAGATAAATGTTAGATCATAGATTATGGAGGGGCATTTTTGCAACAAAAGATAAGTGTTTACTATCATTATTATATGGGCACTCTCAAATCAATAATTAAATGACAAACATACCCAGAGAAAATGGGCAAAGAAAATGAGCAGAATGTCTTATAAAAAAGAATCACAAATGGCCAGTGAAAGTAAGAAAAAAAGTTCAACCTAACTGGAAATTAAGGAGTTAGTATTAAAAGAAATAATAAATAGATAGTAAGTAATAAAAATATTAATGTATTTAGCTCAGTGCTTGGAAGATAGAAGTTTCTAGATAAGTATTAGCTCTTTGTGACATCATCATGAAGATGCTGCTACTGCAGAGATAATGATGGTGTTTTCTTTCAAATGATCATGCCTATTATTGACATAGAGAATAATAGTAAAGAGATTATTTTATTGGTGGAAGAATAAATTGATACATTTCTAAAGTGTGATTTTGCAATATATAACCAAAATGTTAAAAAATCAAATCCTTTTGATAGGTTAATCTCATTCAGATATTAATTCTCATTATGAGAAATCATTATGAGTCTCCTCAAGGGTTCATTTCCAGGGTGTTCATACAGTATTGATTATAATAGTTACCATAAAATTGGGCCAATAGAAGATTGGTTAAAGTACAGAACATCCCATGGCAGAAAGTTATGTGGCCATGAATGGTGATTCAGAAAACAATTTATTGACATGAACTCAGTTATATGATTGTTAAAGCATGTGTATATGTTCATAGAATAGCCCCACAGATGCGTTTAAAATTCATCAGTGTTTACCTCTGAGTGGTGGGATTGTGGGTGACTTTGATTTCATGTGTGTGTATTTTCAGCATTTTCTATAATGAGCAGTAGCAATTTTGAAGCAGAAAGATCGAAACATCCTGGTAAATGTTACTTTTCAATTTTCAGAAGACTCCAAGGAATCTGAGAGCTGAGAACTGGGGCAAGTATCTAGGACTGGTCATGTAACCTCCCTGGTGACAGCCCTAAAGAACAGAGGTAGGGAGAGAGCTTACTTTGCCGAGTGGTAGGAGTCCTGCAGCTGTCCAGGTGCTGAAGAAGCGAAGGAAGCTTAATTGATCTGGACATGCCTCAGGGTGGGGGAGCCCGCAGCACCCCTCTTCACCAGTGTCGAGTCAATAGGTGCAGAGGCATTTAGTAGTATAAATACAGGGCTTGAACAGCGGCACCCTAAATGCTTAGCCAATAAACCAGGGCCCCCAGACTCTGAGCTGGAAGACTCCCTGGAGAACATCTTCCAGCTCCCCACGTCTGCAGGAGATCCCAATGCACTACCTCCATGGCAGTTAGACCCATATTTCCTGGTACCCTGGCAATCCACTTCTGGAGTGGAGGCATGGAGGCTGGCACATCCTTTTTAAAAAATAAGTGTTAATTCCTCAGAGGGCCAGGAAGGTACAGAGGTGTTTGGAGGAAAAGGATTCCCTTTGAGGGTCTCCAGAGAGGCACCCAAGACAGGTGCCTGCAGAGTTGAACAGGCATGTTTCAACAGGGTCAGGAAAACATTGGAATGTGCCATGTAGGAATGTGTCCACCTCCCGCAGTTCAGGTCAATAAGCATATGGAACAGTGGCAATGTGCCAGGTTCTGCGATAAAATTGGGCATGCACAGTCCCTGAGTCCTGACTCCAATTCTGCCCTACTCAGCCCTTTCCCACCTAAGACGCCTTTTTTTTTTTTTTTCTAAAATTCAGGCTTGACCATGCCATCCTCTGGCTTAAAACTTCAGGGACTTCTTATTGCCGCGTCTTCGGGACATGGAGCTGCCCTGGATGGTGCTTCAGAGGTAATCACCGGACATTGTAAATCCTCACAGGGCCTACATGATGGAATAGAGGAGAATATGGGCCATGATGTGAACCAATGTATATGAGGTGCAGAGGTGCCCAAAGATGTACTTACCAAATCCAATGGATGTGTCATGATGATGGGAACGAGTGTTGTTGGGGGGGGGGAGAGGGGGGGTGGGGGGGTGGGGTTGAATGGGACCTCACATATATATTTTTAATGTAATATTATTACAAAGTCAATAAAAAATAAAAAAATTAAAAAAAAAAAAAAAAAAAAAAGATAAAAGTTCTGGAAGCACCTCACAATCCACCCAGGTTTGCCTCTCCTGCATGTCTAAATCGTCCTCCACCCTCTTCCCCCACCCACAGCCAATTCATTTCCATTAGCTTGTTTAACGGTCCCTCTTTTTGCCTCCAGAAAACCTTCCTTGAGTCCTTCAGACTTGATTAGTTCTCTGTGCTAATGTTATAGTGCCTTATCATAGCCTACACCCCAAGGTTTTGCTTTAGAATGTCTCATTCAGTTGTCTTTTTCTCTTAATGGAACGTTAGCCCTGCGAGGGCATGTTCATCTCAGCAAATACCTAGCATGGTTTCTGGCATATCGTCAACTTGTTGGACAAATGATTGAGTAGATCATTGGACATAAAATGAGGAAGATACAGCGTCTTTTTGCAAGAAACTTATAGGGGAGACAGACTTGTGAATGTACATTCAGGGAAAGCCTTGAATAGATGTGTATTGGACAGAGAGCCATGAGAGGGGAAGGGTGATTGATTAACTTGGTCTAAGAACAGGTGATTCTGGTTCATTTTCAGACAGGACTAGTCAATCCAGAAGGTCCAGAAGGATGACCGGAAGGTGGTGGTCTGTTAGTGTGGAACTAGTGTGGAAGGCCTGGGAGTCAAAACACACACCAAGCAGGAGTTCTGGAATGTGTTCCTGCCATTTCAGACAGTGGTGCCAATGGCAGAGCTCCCACTGTATGCCTGGCTCTGGGCATCGTGAGGCTTGGGTGGGGCCCCCAGCCCTCCCTTCTCTGTCCACTCACCCTCGGTGTGCTGGTGCCTCTTTGAATGGCCTTCTGACAGTCAGGCATGAGGACGTGGGCTGAGCCTGGGCAGCCAGGGCAAGGAGGGGGCGGGCTGGCCTGGCCTGCCAGGAGCACCATATGTCCACGCCTTAGCCTATTCCAGGCATGTCCCTCAGCTGCCCAGCTGTCACTGTCATAATCACCGCAGCCGCGACAGAGTAAAGTATGTGGTTGTGGAGACTCTCTGGTCTCCTTAGAACTTTACTGCTGTTGTTATAGCTTATCAGGACACAGCCTGCCTTCTGTTGGTCTCTTGAAAACGGCTGTAATTCCCATCCATCACGGGGGCCAGCCAGCTGCTGCAGAGGCCGTTGTCAGGGAGAGGGCTCTGCATGCTTGCTGACACCGTGGCCCTGACCTTGGGGAAAGCAAGTGCCTTTCCTGGGAGGGCGTTTGGGCCATCTCTTTTCTCTTAACCTGGGGCCCTGACCTGTCTGTCCACAGCCCAGTATCTGTCCCAGACCATGAGCTTCCCAAGGGAAGGGGTGGTGTAGAGGGTGCAGGAAAACTATTTTAAAAAAAGCTTTATCTTAGATTTTAAAATAAAGTTCTTTCCCACATTATCAAAGTAATATAAAAGGATAATTGTATTGTATTAAAGATGCAATACAATACGAAGGATAATTGCAGTAAGAATAGATAACATTTATTGACTAGTTACTCTATTATAGGCATTATCTTTACAACTTTAAAAAGAATCATCTGATTCCTTACTGAGAACACCAGCAAGAGATGGGCACCATGGGTTCCATTCTGCAGGAAAGGAGCCCTTCCTTGTACAGAGACATTGTATAACTTGTCTAGTGTCACACAGCTATTGAGTGGGGAGCTGAGAAGTCTGTTTCTGGAGCCTGCGTGTGTGCCTTAGTTTAGGAAATTTGGAAAACAGCAAAGTAGGGGAAAAATAAAACATAGTTTCACTTTCAAAACATAATTCATCATTATCTTGATATATTTCCTTTCATTATTTTTTCTAGTCATTTTAAAGTAATTGTGGTTATCTTGTAAAATCAGTTTTGTCTTTTTCTAAAATTAATACTATCATATAAACATTTTCTCATAATATTCCATCTTGTGAGTTTACTATCTTTTATTCTACTGTTCACCTTTAATTGCTCATTGGGTTGTATCCAATTTTTGCTTAGCCTAAGTAATACCCAGTCTCATGCTAAAGTTTGTACATACAGTTTTTAATTTTTTCTTGGAGAAATGTTATACCCTCCCTCCCATTTTACAGATAAAGCAACGAAGGTTAAACAAAATAATCACCCAAGTTACACACTGGCAAGAGGCAAAGCCAAAATTCAAACTGATACCCATATTATAAGGCCATGATTTTGCCATTAGTCTACACTTTGATTATAAAGCTTTTTCTGTAGTGGTTTTTTATATTCTCCTATAAGTGGAATTATTGGGTTAAAGGGTGTAACAACTTTAGAAGTGAATTAGGGGAATTTACATTCCATTCCTGTTGTATTTTTCCCTTGCCAGCATCTTTGAATCTGTTGGTAGGGTTATTAACAAACCCTTAATTCTTTATGGTTTACGACAATCCCAGTTTACCTCTTGCTCATGCTCCATATCCCTTGTGTGTCTCCTGCTTCAGGCCGGCTGATTGAGAAGACACCATCTGGAATGTTGCTTAGTTGCAGCTGCAATGGAAAGAGAGCACTGGTTGTCTTCCATTGGTAGCTAAGTGATAGGCCCAGGAGTGACAAATGTCACTTCTGTGCATAATTCATTAGCCAAACTTGGCCACCTGGCCCCACCCACCATGCATAGTCAGGAAGTATAGCCCTTCCTGTTTTCCTATGAGAAAGAGAGCTGGCAATATCTTTTGAAGGTCCTAATGACTAATGCAGTAGTAAAAGTTGATAATTTGATAGCTGAAAATACTAGCACAATGTTGCTTTATTTGACATTATTTTTCCTGGGAGTTTAAGTATTACTTCATATTTCCTTTGCCAGTTATACTTATTCTTTTATAACTTGTTTGTTCTGTTCTCAGCCCATTATCTGTGATATCTTAATGCTTTTCACAAATGGTTTCCTGATGTAGTGAAGTCCCTAAATAGGTCTTTGATGAATGAAAACACACAGTGTCCCAAAAGCCAATTTTCTGCAGATATTTTTAAACCTACATATGTAAATTACCCTATTAATTTACTTCTGTTTTCCCAAGGAAGTGGCCCAGAATTTACTTTAACTTCAGATTAAGAGTTAATTTATGTTAGATTCAGCTTTTCATTTAATTCATGAAAACTAAGGGGGTTTTCTGAGTTTGAAGGGCTTTTGGCAACTGACTTTCAACTTGCTGGTATCCTCTTGGGCTCCTCCCTGTCTCCACACATCCCAACACGTTCCGTCAGGCTCCTTGCCCTGTGTTTCATTCTACAGCCATGCTGTCCTTTAAGCCCACCGTCTCCTTGCTGTTCCCACTCCTCTGTCCCTGGGTTAAGGGGGACACCTGAATGATTGAAATAGCCTCCTCACTATTATATCATCGTAGATTGGTTACCAGAAAAGAGCACCTACTAATGATACCTTTCTTCCCCCCAAAACCCTTCAGAGTAATTCTCCTTGCCCTGTGGGGGACCACTTACCATGGTGGTACACAGCATAATATTAGGTTGTTCATTTTAGGACACAAATTTTTTATAGTTATGAATTAATTTTCATGGGCATTAGAAACATAATTTGCTAGCATATTAAACTTGTGCATTGACAGATATTATTGCTTACAGTAGGATTTGAGGAAAAGCAAATACACATAAAAATGTAAAGGAAACTATTAATTGACATCATATGGATTTGACAAATATAATAGGATAGTAAGCAAATGACTGAAATTTGGGAAAGCTTGCTCTGCAGGCTAACATACAATCTTCACAGTGTCTTCACATGAATCAGTCCAAACTGTCATCTCTTACTCCCTTCTCCCATTTTCTATGTGCAATGCCCAGAATATTTAAACACTGATCATCATGCAAGGCTATCCTACTGTGGAGTCTACCTAATTGCCCCTGGCAAAGGTAGATCTGTTCTACTTGTCTTTTTTGAGGTCCCAGCTCACTTTCTCCCTTGCATTCTTCTTAATCATTTGATAGTCTTCCTTTCCCTTCTGGATAATTATTTGGAAGCTCAATCTATGCTTTCCTTCAGGTGCCATCCTTAGCCTACTGAAGGTAATTTATGATGTAGAAAGTTTCTTACTTTTTATGATCTACCTGCTCCTTACAACAGGGTTCAAACTCAGAAATATGACCTAAACACCCATGTTCTTCTCACTCTGCCATGTGATCCCTTCTGCTTCCCTCAGGGCCTAGCATGATGCCTGTATATAGTAGATGCTCAATAAAGGACTATTAGCATATTCTAATTTCTATGACCTTGCTCACATCACATATGACAACATTTCCACAAACTAATATCTGAGACATTTTACACTGAGGATTGGGAACTCCTGGACTGTTACCTAAAGCCTGGCAATCCATGCATTTTGGGATGTCTTACCCAGGGAAACTTGAGCATGGATGGTCTTTTCTTCTCCCAAGGGACTTGTTGAAGAATGGCTCTGTGGAATAATAAAGCATTCCCATCAAAGTAAACATAGCTTGACTAGAAATACAGGAGGGAGCAGACTAAAGCTTGAACACTTAGTCTGAAAACTTCTTGAATAGGTTTACTCTGTGTCCTCACAGATAGCCAGGAATATCCCTTAAGCTTACATGGAAGATAAGCTGCTGAAGAATTAACTGATTTTTAAATTGTAAATAGACATTTTAACTTGCTAATGCCTTCCAAACCAACAGAGGCATGTCAGCTGCTTAGAAGTAGTGAATTGGGGTGCACCTTTTCTGGACAACAGCAATGTATTAGAAAGAGCAGGGATATCAGATGCATGGATTCCACTCTGGGCTTTGCCACTCACTCCTGTGAGTGGTAAATGAGTAACCCAGGTGGGGATATGCCTGATAAAAGGAAGAAAGGGGTGATATTTTCCAGTTCCTATCCAGCATGCATACATGGGGGTTCAGGGAGTACGAGTAGGCTTGGATTCTGAGGGTCATAGATGAGAACAGTAGGGATGAGAGGTTTGCAGTTTAGGGTCACTGTCTCAGGACACAGAATTTACCATCCTGACAAAGACCTCAGGAGGTGGAAAAAAAAAAAGCACAATTGTTCACTCAAAATCAGATTGAGTAGCCATAGTTTTCAAGGAAAATGGTGGAAGAAAGGATGAAAAAAAAAAAACTTAGAGGAGTGGGCACACTGAGTTTACCATTTATATTGGTAAATCCTCCAGAAGATTATGTTTCATGAGAGAATCCAGGAGATACACAATTTACCAAGGCCCTTAGGAACATACTAATGGGAAGTGCACCAGCCTCACTGAGAACTTCAGTGGTGATACTCTATAGACCAGGGATGGCTATTGGAGAGGCATTATAGAACCAGGATCATCAACAGCAAAGGGGATGATAGGATCCCTCAAAACAATACAGGCCAGATGCTGGTGCTTAACCGTCAGAAGCCCAACGTTGCAATTATTGTGATGTGTAGTCATGATGCGGGGGCAGCCAAATGGTCTGCCTCACAAAGAGAGGTATGGATCTGGTTTATAGAACATGGCTGTTGCTAGGGGTACCCCACAAGAGTACTTCTCAATTTGTACCATCAAAAAAAAAAAATCAAAGATGATTGACCAGGAAGCTGTAGGAAATTGCCCCAATAAAATGACACAGTTCTGTGTCATTGAGCAAATTTTTTTGGCCAGGAAACCTCAAACTGCAGAAAAGAAAAGATATTCAGAAAGAAGGACCCTGCAGCACTATGACAAGTATACATCGTTATAAGGCCTCCAGTCCTTCCTCAAAGAGAACTTTAGCCATGTACTTGGGTAACTATGTCCTGGGAAAATAAGAATAGCCACATGTTTCAGGTAATGTGTGGAAGCAGAGTCTGAGTTGGCATTAGCACTTGGAGGTGTTGTGTGTCATCATGGTCCTTCTATGTGAGTGGAAATATATAGGACTAGGTAATTCATGGAGTCCTGGTCAAAGAACATCCACTCTGTAGTTATTTCCCTGATCCTTTATTGTATAATTAGACTAGTCTTGTTTGATACTTGGCACATCTTCCATGCTAGGCTCTTGGCCTGTAGGATAAGAGCTACCATAGGTGGGAAAGCCAAAGGGAAGACTGTAAAACTGTACTGTTCCCCTTAATATGGTAAAAACAATATTATATCCCATGGGGAAGGGGAGTGTGGAAATTAGTTCTACTCTTAAAATTTAAAAACACTGTAAAAGATGTTGCAGAATTGATAGTTTGTAGTTACATCTCCATTTAATTCAGAAGTTATAACCTCTGTTAAAACCAGGGGGATCCTGGAAAATGACAGTAGACTACCATGAACTCAACCATATAGATGCCCTGATCACCATAACAGAGAATGGTATCTTTGCCAGAGCAGATTAACATGGCTTCAAGTTCATGGTATGCAACCATCAATTTGGAAAATATATTCTTTTCCACTTCTAACAGAAAAGAAATGTTCTGTTGTAGTCACATGGAGCAGAAAACAATATACATTTACAGTTATGCCCCAGGGCTATAATAACTTCCCTGCCTTATGTCATGATTTAGTCCAATGTAATCTGCAACACCCATCTCACAGAATATCACACTGATGCATTATATGGAGTATATGCTAATTGGACCTAGTAAGCAAGGTGTACCTAGTATGTTGGGGGTCTTGGTAAGCAACATATGGCCCAGTGGTTGAGAGATTAAACTTGTGAAGATTGGGGGCCTTCCAGGTCAGTAAAAATTTTAGGGATTCAGTGATCAGAGATGATTGCAACATTCCGTCTGAAGTAGAGAAGAACTTACTGTTTCATGAATCTCCCACCATAAGAAAGGAAGCACAATGTCCTGTAGACTCTTTGGGTTCTGTAGGTAGGTATAATCTACAGCTGGAAATACAGCATTCCAGTTAATATGAAAAGTTCCAGATTTAAACGGAGCCTAGAATAAGAAAGGTCTCTACAACATGTCCTGGCTCCAGTGCAAACAAACCTGCCACTTGGTCTGCAAAACTCAGCAGATCCAATGGTAAAAGAGGTATCAGTGATGGGAACCATGCTGTGTGAAGAGTTTATGGCAAGCTCTGTGAGAGCATTGTAAGATGGAAGTAGTATACCTGGGGTCAAGCATGAGCAGGACCAAAGGGTGCATGTAAATTTCATGAGCAAGAAGTTCATAAGTCCAGACCCATGTGTTCTCCACTGTTGAACTAATGCCATTCCCTCATATCACTCCTATGGGTTGTATAAAAAAGCCTGAGATTGGTTCATGGGCAGGTAGGCTCTGAAAATGGATGATAACTGCACTACAGTCCCACTCAGGGGTGGCCTTGAAAGACAGGATAAAAATACATCCCTCCGAAGGACAAAGCTTTGGACAATTCCTAGTCATCCACTTTGTGTGGAAAGATAAATTGCCTGAGATTAGACTACATTAGAATATATATGGTCTCATGGGCAGTGGTGGATGGCTTGACTGGTGGTCAGGGCCTAGAAGAAGAAATACTGGAAGATTGGGAACAAAGAGGTCAGAGTAGAGTCATGTAGATGGACATATTGGTGTGGGTACAAAATGTGAGATCTTCACATTGTATGTTAATACCTAAGAACAAACATTCATCACAATAAAGGCAATAAATGATCATGTAAACAAACTGACTCAACCAGCTGATTATAGCCACTCTCTGTCGACAACCACACAGTGCTGGCTTGATGGGAACATGAGCATGGTGGCTATGGGGACAGGTATGGCAACTATGAATGTGCATTGATATGGGTTCTCACTTAACAAGGCCAATTTAGCTTCTTCTGCTACTGAACCTCCAACATTCCAGCAACGGAGACCAATGCTGAGTTCCTGGTATGGCACCATCCCTAGAGAAGACCACATGAACACTTGCTGGCAAGTTGCCTGCATTGGGCCTCTTACCTCCCGAGAGGGCTAGCGGTTCATTCAGGCAAGAATAGGTCCATATTCCAGGGGTGAGTTTGCCTTTACTGCCCACAGAACTTCAGCTTTAGACATTCTCTGAGGGATTCCAAGGTGCTTGATATACTGGGATAGGATTTCATATATCACATCAGGCCAGGGGACCCACTTTACAGCAAAAGAGGTATGGGAGTGGGCCCATGCCTGTTGAATCTACTGATCATACAATATTGGACTTTCCAGAAGTTCCCAGTGTAATAGAATGTTGAAGTAGCTTGTAAAAGGCAGAGCTGAAACTCAAGCCCAGAGTTGATAATTTAGGAGAATAGGGCACCAATCATCTTCCATGATGCAAATATACTTTGACTTTAATATGTCTATTTGGTGGTTTGTCCCTGTATAGATAAAACACATACATCTGGGAACCCAATGGTGGAAGCACAAGTGTCCTCACTTATCATCACACACCTTGACCCACTTGGGGAATTCGTGCTTCCTGCCCCTGAACCCAAAACTATGGGTTCTTCAGGTTTAGAGGTACTGGTTCCCAAAGAGGAAACACTTTTTCCAGCAGGCAGAGCAAGAATAAACTGTAACTGGGCTTCTGGGCATTTTGGGCTCTTCTGTCAAAGGACTAGCAGACAAGTAGAAGAGTTACTATCCCAGCAAGGATGGACTGTTGTTAATACTGTGATATGCTGCCTAGAGGTGTTTTAATGAAGAACACATTGCCTCACCTGTTGGGAGTGCATTGCCTCACCTCCTGGAAGTGCAGTTGGCAGGCAGCCATGGCCTCAGATGTAGAGTCTCTTCAACCAAGGTCACGCACTTTCCCAGAATGGCCCACATCCATGACTGATTCATTCAGGACTGTAAAGGCTTGGCCAACTTGGGACAACTCGAAGGGCCACTCTAGCTCCAGAGTTCTGTGTGGAGACAGCCATGTCCATTATTGCATATCAACTTCTCCCTCTGCCCATGACTGCTTCCTTTGCTTCTCTTTTCCTGTTGTTTGATCTCCTGAGTACTCCCTAACAAAACTCTGCCACACTAAAATCCATGTTTTTGTCTGCTTCCCAGGGAACAGATTCCAATCCTAGGCATTTTATACAGGGTTCAGGAATCTTGTGTGTGGTTTTGTTTTAATCTCTGCAGGTAATTTCAATATCCAACCATGTTTGGAAACAATCAGTATAGCCTCCCACAGCTTCCTACAGGAATTCATCAGCAAGTCAAGTCCCTTTCCAGGCTCCTTTCCATATGGGAGATGCTATGAGAGTGACTGCCCTCAAGGTGCTTCCAGGAATAAACCAAAGAATCAGAAAACCAGGCATTGGGGTCTCAAGGACAAGGGAGGGAAGAACAAGGGCAAGATGGAGGCATTTAGAAGAGAGACCCATTGAGCACTGGGACATGGATGGACTCTACAGAGGGTTGGCAGCCTGGCTGACATCCTGAACCATAAAGAGATAATGTCTTTCCAGAAACTTGGCAAGAGTGCAGACTACACTCTGTGTTTGTCTTCACTGGTGCAGGAAAGAGAGAAGGGTACTTTAGGTCAGTAATTTTGTCCATGACCTGCATTCATGGCAGGTCATGATTTTCTGTTCTTCTCACCTTTATTTTGTCCCAACCCGAGACTTGTTCTTGTTTTTTGCCCTGGCTTATTCTCACTGCTGATGGAGGGGCATCCTTTGAGATAATAACTTATTGAGGTTACTCAATCAGACACTGTGAATGCAGACAAGAAAGAGGCTTATTTACTGTAGAGAATTCATCCTGAGGATCCAGGATTAAGGAAGACAGGTAGACCAGATTATAGTGGCAATGGCATGAAATGACACCTGAGACATACTAATTAAATGTCAAGAGGCAATGTCAGGACCCAGGACAAAGTTGGATCTCTTGAGGAAGAGGAAGAGAAAGGAGATGAAGAAAGAAGACTAGGAAAAGGTCCTCCAAAGAGGATATGGTGGTAGCCTTGGCAATGCCTGGAAGATGATCTCAGAGAAAAGTTTACCTGACTGTCATATTTTGGTGAATTGTTGATAAGGTCAGTTCCTGTGTGGTATGGACAGAGGCTGGGATCTTTCTAGTTATTGCCGGGGGTCACCAACATAGCCACACCCGTGCTTTGTTCTCAGCACCTCATAAATTGTTGATTTTCGAAGTGGATCAGCTGGACTGTGCAGGGACTATATTTATGCATGTCCTGAAGGGTCTGAGTTTGAATAATTGATTATGCTTTGCAGAGCAACACTGACGCTTTGACCTGAAAAATTCAGGCCAACTTAACTTAGCATTTGCCCACCTCAAAAAAAAAAAAACTTCTCTTTTAATTATCAGTGTGCATGAATATATCTGGTGTGTGGATGCAGTTAATAATAGAGCCAGTTCAGGTTACTGGGCGAGACTTCTATAAGGGGTTTAAAATATGGAACGTTGCTGCTAAAGACCTTCCCAGATCTTGGCGGCATGTGGATGGAGATTGGGCTGGGCTCACGATGTGTGGTGATGCATAAATATTAGCCTTAAATAACTGTGAATACCTTGTATCCTAAAAAGATTAGTGGCTCTTCCCTGGGTGATAAATTGTGTGAGTTACAGTACAGACCTGTCTTCCCACTGTATTATCCCAGAGCCCTTTAAATAACCAAGTCCAAATTATGCTCTGCAAGCTGTGGGGAACGGTTGGGTAAGCTCTAGGCAGAAAAGTTTAATTTGAGTTCATCCTTCTTCTGTTTCTACTTTTTCCTCTTATACCTTTATTTCAGTCTCACTTTAATCATTTTCTCTGATTCATTCTCTCTCCCTCTCGCTCTGTCTCAGTCTCTGTCTTGTTTCCCTTTCCCTCTATTTCCCTCTGAATCTTGGGGTTTCCTCAACTGTTATGAGTTATACTAAATACTTAGTAAAGTTATTACAGTACTAAGGTACTAAGCACATTCCTTCTATTAATTCATTTGTTTCTAACGGCAACCTTATGGGATAGCCACTTTGACCATATCCACCATGCAGATGAGTTAACTGAGGAACAGAGAAGATGAAGAACTTGCTCAAGGTCACACAGTCAGTAAGGGGGTGAAGCCAGAACTTGAACCCAGGTCTGTCTGGCTCCAGAGCCAGTACTTTTAGCCTCTGTGAGCTCTGCTATTCTTAGACAGGAAGACTTCAAGGGGCCCAGACCTAACCTCTGGGGGTGCAATGCTTCTTGCTCCCTGTTATTCCTTTCAGGACCCCTCGTGGTAGGTGATGTAATGGTTGCTTCATTCTGAAGGCATATTTTGAGGATGCATCAGACTCCCCAGAAGTGACAGGGTCATAGGCACTACTCCCTTCCCCTCTCACTGTGAATGTAAGCAGGGAGAATGAAGTGGAGGAATCAGCACTCAGGAAGAGGAGATTTTGCCTTCCAGTAAACCCAGGCTGCTGCCCTTTGGAGGTCTGCAGGGAGCGCCCCACTTCTTTCCATGAGCAGTGACTGATTTTCCTAGGGCAGAGGAGCCTTCAGGTAACAGAGCTAAAGTAAACCTTTCTGCTTGGTGACTACAAGGTGGCTTGGTTCCCTTGTACCCAGGAAAGAGAAGGAGAAGGAGAAGCATGTCCGACCTTGCAGAGCTTTTAGCACTCTTGGCCCACCCTACCATGGAATACCCTTCCTCCAACAGAGCATAATATAAGGAGGAGTGAATTTTCATCATTACTGTTTTTTCCTTTCTCTTTCTCCCTTCTGCTTCTAGAATCAACTTTAGATTGATCAAATTTTGATTAAATTTACGTACAATAAAATACATGGAATTTAAGTCTTCAATTTGATGAGTTTTGACAAATGTACTAACCAAGTGGCCAACACTCCAGTCTAGATATAGACCATTTCTTCCACCCTAGAAGTTTCCATTGTGATCCTTTCTAGTCATTCTCTGTATTCCTCCCTGAAGCAACCCTTTATCTGATTTCTGTTACCATGCTTCGTGTTGTCTGTTTTAGCACTTCATAAAAATGGAGTCATGTAGTTTGCCCTCTTTTGTGTCTGGCTCAACATATTTTTCAGATTCCCCCAAGTTGTTGCATGCATTAGTAGTTTTTTAAAAATTATTTCCATTTTTTACTTCCAAACAGGATCTTGTGTTACTACAACACAACTTGTTTATCCATTCATCAGTTGATGGAAATTGGATTGTTTCCAGATTTTGGCTATTATAGGAATAATGCTTCTATGAATGTTTGTATACAAGTCTTTTTGTAGGCAAGTATTATCATTTCTTTTGGATAAATAGCTAGGAGTAGAATTTTTCTGGGCCAGATTGTGCCTGTTTACCTTTAGAAGAAAATGCCAAGTTTTCCAAAGTGGTTGTTACATTTTACATTCCTACTAGCAATGTATGAGTGTTCTACTTGCTCCATATTCTTGTCTACACTTGGGATTGTCAGAGTTTTCAGTTTTAGCCATTCTACTGGGTACGAAATGGCATCCCACTGTGATTTTAATTTGTGTTTCTCTGATGACCAATGACATTGAACATCTTTTCAAGTGTTTATTGGCTATTTGTGTATCTTTTTTGTGATACGTCCATTCAAATCCTTTGTTAATACTGTAACTTGGGAATTTTTAATACTGATTTGTAGGAGGTTTTTTTTTTTTTTAAATTCTGGAATCAAATCATTTGTAAGATATATGCACTCTACATATTTTCATCTGAGCCATGGTTTGCCTTTTAGTTTTTGATAATGCTGTCATTTGGAAGGGGAATTTTGATTCCTTATCTTGTAAGACTTGTCCCTACAGCATAAATATTGAGAATTTCAGTACCTGGGATGAATGTCTTAGATTTCCACTTTATTGGAAATTGTGGCCTTGGACTGAGTGGACTCAAAATGGCCAATGCCAGCACTGGAATGCCAATGATTCATCGATGCAGGTAAGATAAATCCTTGGTAGCTTTCAGAAATATTTGAGGGGGCAGAGAAGGGAGGGTTTCAACTTTGTGAGAGACTAGAGCTATTGCCTGAACTGGTAAGGAATTAATGGTGGAGATATTCTGTAATTAGTCTCAATGGAACCTCATGCTTGCTTCCCACAAACTTAGGTCTTGGGGGATATTTGTTTTCCTAAACATCTCTCTCTCTAATGTTTGAAGGTTAGGTGCTTTGCGAATATTTCACTAAATCTTCTTAACAGGGAAATGAATGAGGCAGAGCAAAATGGAATAAGTTGCCCAGAATCCCACAAGGTAGCAGGTGGTGGAGCTGGGGTTGAACTGATGGCTGTTGTGCTCTGGGGCCAGCTGTTTCTACCATCCTGCATTGCTCCCCACTTCCATGACATTGGTCCTAAATGTGCCCTCTGCAGCTGCACAGAGCATTATAATTCCCTCTCTTTCCAAACCATCTTACCAATAATTGCCATACCATTACTTCTTCTTTGTCCTGCAGGCATAATAGTCCTAGTTCCTTAAGCCAATCTTGGATGGCCTGTCTTCCAGACCCCTTGCTGTTCTCACAGTCCTTCCCTGGTCCAGCTCCATTTTCTCAGCAGAGATGACCAAAGATGATTCGAATACCCTGGGTCCGTGGGCTTCACTGCATGGTGTTGAGTCCCCTGCAAAAGGCACAGATCATACTCCATTTCTGAGCAGGCAGCCAACTCACCTTGTTTGTCATTCATCCTTTGTGCACTCACAGGTATCAAGCCAAGGGCCAGAGGCAGCAGGCAGAGAGGTGGGCATGAGGTTTTCTGCCAACCCCACCCCAGCTTCTGCTTTGGTGTATCACACAGGCAATGGGAAATAGATGACTCATGAAATGAGTATAAATTATGTAAGTGTCTTTGAAGGAAATGAGTAAGGGGAATGAGATACAGAGAAACACAAGAGGCTCTTTACCTAAAATAAGGTGGTTAGGGAAGACTGACTTCTGAACTGTGATCTAAAGCCTAAGAATGGTCTTGTTTGGGAGCAGAACATTCCAGGCAGGGGAAACTGCATTTGGGATGCAGGGAGTTAGAAATGTCCATCAGCCATTCAAGAGTAGACATCATTTAAGCCTACGTCTTAGTATAGAAGACTTAGTATATTAATGTCTAAATGTATTAATGTCTTGTATGTTAATGTCTAAGTATGGAAGGTCTGGGCTGGAGATTTCAACTTAAGAATCATCAGCTCAGAATTTATATTTGCAGCCCTTGGACTGGATGACATCCTAGATAAAGAGTGTTGAGAAGAAAGGAGGAAAGGGCCTTGGACAGAGCCCTAAGGAGCACCAGCCTTTTAAAACAGAGCTTGAATAGACAAAGAGCAAGTAAAGGAGGTAGAGGAGAGCATCCAGTGAGGAAGGAGGAAATACAGGTGAGAATGCTGGCTGCACCCAAGGTGAATACAGCAGAGGAAGAGATGCCCGCCTGGATGTCCTGAGCCCAGGATGGGGTCTTACTTCCAGGGCTCTTTCCTTTGGTCTGGTCCCTCTCCCACATTCCACATTCCCAGCCCCAGACCTTCTCCCTTACATGGTCCACTCTTGGTCCAATGCTTTCTGAGGAATGTGAGGTAGGAGTCCAGAAATCTCATTTGCTTTCAACCTCAGAGGAAGAGGGAACCCCATCCCATCCCTTCTGTGATCATTTCACTGAGCTGGACACTCGATGGTGAAGAGAGGACCAACCTTCCCTCCTTCTGGCCTAAACTCATTTCCTTTGCTAGAGCCCCTTCCCTACCTCCTCCCCCTCCCCTGCTTTACAGGTCCTTTCCCGAAGTGCTTCTTGATTAAGGGCTTTCTTGGTAAGAGCAAAGTGTCAGATTCCCTTGATTTGAAAACTTCCCTCCATGTCTTCCCACTTATGAGTTTCTAAGAATCCATTATATACAGAATCTGCCCACTACTTTCATTAACAAGATGTGAGAGGTTTTCATTAGCAGGTAGAAGAAGAGAGCTAAACATTAAGCATGCAAATCAGTTTCATTGTTTCCAGCATCATAAAGAGATACAACCCAGAACATGTGCTAAATGGTAAAGAGAAGCAGTGAAGCCACGATGGACCACTGGGGGGATCCTGCCAACCCACACCCAACACCTCAGCAGGCAGGTCCTCTGAAAAGTCGTCTTTACCCCCTTTACATCCTCTCTACCCATGAATCCTGGCTATCTGGACTTGGAAACAAATGCTTTAACCTTGAAAGATTAAAATATTTTCATGCAATCAGTAAATTCTGTTATTAAATGTTACAGCTGCTAAATTAAATGATAAGAATAACTAGTATTTTGAAATCCTGAACATCTTATAATTAGATGAGCCTTTAAGAAATATTCCAAGTTAAGGCACATTAGAATGTATTCCACAACATGGAGACAGCCTGACAAAGAAACATTATTCTTAGATTTACAATTAATTACCCTTATGTCTATACCTTGCATTCAATTTGCATATCTTAAAAGTGCTGTAAATTTCACAGGCCTCCTTGTTATTTAAGATCATTCCGCTTAGGAAAAGTTTCTTCAGTGATAACTTTCTCTTGATTATGTAGTTGTGAGGTCAGTAAATCTGGCTCTGCTTTGCTGCCCAATGTTATAATTTTTCTTTTTTTGTGTGTGTTTTTCATTATTTGGCTCCTTGTTCCTTCTGCCCTCTCATTTATTATTCCCCAAAGAACCAACAGATAGAGAAGGCGCTGGAAGACTAAGTGAGTGGTCAGAGTCCGAGATGTTATCTTCTCCCTCTACGCCTTGGTACTGGGTGTCTGACATGGTCTATACATCTTTCTGGTGCCAACCTCATTAAACAAATACAACTGGACGTCTAGCTCTCAAGAGATGAAATTTCATGCAACACATTTGTTCTTGCCCCTGGGCGAGTACTGGCCCTTCACCTGCCCCACCTTCTCTCCCTGTTCCTCTGCCTCTCTGAGCCCCTCGCCCCCAAAAGGAGCTGGGGCCTTTTGATTTCTTGTTGCAATTTCATATGGTCACTGCTAATTTCATAACCTTTCATTTGACTGAGGTTTTATGCTCACTGTGAGTGTTATATTTTAAAATGACTGCATTGGATTTCCTAAATTATGCATCAGGAGTCATTAGCACTGTGTAAAATACTACATATTTTATAGAATGTCTTAAATATGTTTACCTTGAGCAGATGCACATGTAGCCTGTTCTTCAGTCTTTCCCTACCTACTGTCACATGTATGTTTTGATATCTCATGTTTTCAGAGATAGCCCCATATAAAAGTGCTCTCTGAGCAACTCCCATGGCAGGGTGCCAGCCTCCAGAGGAGGGGGACAAGGAACCCTGTTGCAGAATTATAAATATCAGTTAGATTCTGTTACAACCAGTTTGAAAGATTTTAAAAGGAAATATTTATTTCAACCAAAGGAAGCCTATAGTTTAATAAGTCCAAAGTTGTGTTTTTGTTTTTTTTTTAAATCACTAACACAATTAAAACTGGTATCACCACTGGGTGGAATTTTGAGTTGCTGCTTTTTATTTTGCTTTGTTTTTTAATTGTTTTTTTATGGCAATCATTTGCTAAACCTAGGATACTATTCCGCTTTTAAGTGGAATTAATTGTATAACACTTGAGCATGTGGTACCATGCAGCAGAGATTTTGTTTTGGGAAGGTCTGGTTCTGAAAATCACAACCAAAATCACATAAAATCACCACATGAATGTCACATGGACTGTGAAAGCATGATCCTTGTGCTTTTGGAGACACAAAGAGAAAAAAAATTCCCCTCCTCCTTTAATTTTATTTTAAGCACAGTCAGGTAATTTCCTGCAGCTTCCTCTTCTCTCTTATTAATTGGCAGTTTATTAAAGCAATTTTTAAAAAGTTAATACTATTGTCATTTCTCCATTGCAGCTCTCAGAGAACTGAGTGTGAAGGAATGCCAGGGAAGGAAACAAGCGGTTGGCCAGGAAAGGGAGGGTGGAAGGATGTCCAGCATCACCGGCCCCAGAGAGCGTGACCCTGGCTGAGAAACAGAAACTTCACTTCCCTCCACTCACCTTCTTTTTCTTTCCTCACAACCAGGTATATTCTTTCTCCTTCTGGGAGGTGTAAGGAATGGAATGGAAGATTTTTTTTTTTACAAATTTATTAGTTTCTGACAGTGAAATTCTTCCTGACAATTCAATACGTGAGTCCCCGTGACTGAAGAAAGCCCATTTATTCTGGCTTTTGATGGGCTAAATGCAAGTGAATGTGAACGTGGCTTTCTCCTCGTTGATTATAATGTAATATTTCTATTACAATCATTTCTAAAAGCCTTCCAAAAAATTCTAATAATACTGTTTCAAAGAATATAAAGCTATACCTCAGATGAGCTGTCCTAGAATACCTTGGCAAAAGTATCCAAGTAGCAAGAGTTTTCCTAGTCTTATGTCCTATATACATCTGTTAAATTACTCTGAGATCTCATTAAATAAAGCTAATGTACTTGTAAAACAGTAGGGAGAGACAGTTTATCATTGTAACTGTTAGAGAGAGCCATTCGGGAAGGGAGGGAGCCAAGAAGACTAGGTATATGCTGGTCAGTGTAGATGTTTCTAAGTCATAAATCTTGCCTCTTTCCCGCCTAGTTATTGTGTATTTCTTTAGGTGAGAGATTGATTGTAGCAGCTGAAGATGAATTTGCCCATAGTCCCTTTCTTCTTCTTCTTCTTCCTTTTTTTTTTTTTTTTTTTAATACTCCTGATGCTTTGCCAAGGTGATAATGCTTTTTCTCACCCCATGCAATCATTTGTTTCAGATTAAAAGCATGGAATGGCACAAAGGAATGTGAGAAGGGTGGTCTCCGTTGGCTGGGCAAACACGAGGGCACGGAGATGTACAGTGTCCCAAGTGGGTAGAAGCCCTGAGGGGCCTTGCAGGAATTGTATGAGGCTCACCTGAAGGAGAAACAGGGGCACTTACGCCATCAGATACCTGGGAAGGCACTGTCATTTTCTTGCTGAGCATTTTCCAAGCAGATGGTAAAGGGGTTTAATTTGAAAACACTGAAACATTGTGTACGCTCGAAACCATGACAATTGCGGTTTTATTGTCTCCACTCTGGGAAATGTGTGTCTGGATCATTTTGTGGCCCGAATGGGGAGAAAAGGTACTTTTCATGAATATATATAGATGCTGAATTTATAAGGATCAATATAGTCACCAAATGTTGTACAACATGTCAGGATATCATAAAAAGCAGGCAGTTCTACATAAAATACCAGCTTAATCTTGGAGATTTTAAAGCCTCATTAAAATGTGGATAAAGTCCATATATGGAAAAGGGAGCCTTCAAAAGGTTGAAGTTATATATCTGTAGGGCGGGAATTGTCACCGCCTCTTCTGAGTGACAGCGGTCTTGTGGGTGACGGTGGGCAGTGGTCTAGGCTTCAGGCTGGGTCCTGGTCTGGGGCTGAGGCACTGTGAGACAGGGGCTGAGGGTCTTCCCATGCTTTGGGAGTCCCTGGCTCTCTCCTTTGGGGCCAAAGATTGAGTTAGAAAGGCCACGGTGGACAGGTCAAGCCCTGCTGTCTTTGGCAAGCTGGCATGCTTGTAGATTCAATTATTTATTTTTTCAATTGGAGCTTGGCTCCCTTGGCAGAAGCCTGGAGGCCAAAAGGGATAGCTACACGGTCTGGGTGAGATGACAGGGAGATGCGGACACTCCCTATGAGGATCTGCGGGCTAGGGGGAGAACTGTTTACGGAGCCCCTCCCTCGGTTGCACCCCTACCCAGCTACCCCCACGGAGGTGAAGATACTCCCTGGGAAATGTTTGTGCAAAGAAAACAAACAAAGGCTCTGTTTCCTCGTGCCTGGCTTTCTTTCCTCTGTGACCCTATGGCTTCGAATCGACCCTGCTCCTTCTTTTGGAACTACGGCTCTCTTGGAGCAAAGTGGGAGTTTGCACCCTTGTTGGAAGACTGGGTCTTCTCTGGCTTGGTTTGCTTGTTTTTTTGTGTTTGTTTTTCTAGAGAAACTTTGAAAGTCAAGCAAATACTTTTATCCTGACCTTTCTGCAACACTGGCCCATATTCACTGCTTGTCAGCAGCGCGAGTTGGCCAGGAGTCATCCGTCACTGCCAGCCGTCACTCTGCCGCCGTTCCCATCAGTCCCATTACCCGGGATCAGGAGAGAGTGGAGCCTGGCGTCGGAAGGATCATTAAACTTGAGGCTCCCAGGTAGCCCAGGTAGACCAGGTGGCCTGTTGTTATTTATAATAAAGGAAAGCACAGCAGAAGTGCCTGACGGTGGCCCAGGAGGCCTGGCAGAGGACGCCTGAGCAGTGTCATCGCTGAAGGACAGTTAAAAGTGGACTCTCCCCCCTCACTGTAAGCAAAGAGGATTTATTGAACATCTGTTCTGTACATGGCTGGGAAGATTGATTAATTTAATTGCTCACACTTTGCTTAAGTAACATTTGAATACTTAATGTCAAGTTTGAAGGATATTCCCACGTTTGCCTGTGCACCTTCTCCTTCAAGTTGCAGAGGGAGCTTGGGAAAAGGGGTGGGAGAGTGTGGCTGCCTGGAGCCCCTTCTAAATTCTTCTTCTGAGGGAGCCTGCAGGAGTTGCCAGTGGGAAAAGCTGCCTCTTTTCATAAAAGCAACTAGTTACTTTTCACATTTTCCCATTGTGATAAATCATTAATGTAATGAGGTTGGATCTTCTTCACTGAGTGGTGGTAATTTTCCCTCTGGTATCAAGTATAGAGACAGTTGAGCATATTATATATTTCTGTACCCTTTAACATAATACCGTAATCGTATGAAAGTACCAGATGAGTTAAAGCTGTAATAATTTACTGCAGGTTACAGTCAGGCAGAATATTTAGAGGGAACTCCTGAAAGTTCCACAGAAAACCAGTCTTTAAACCGCTTTCAGCACATCAACATTTGCCTTTTCTGTCACAGGTTGCTTTTTCCCCTTCTCAGGTGTCAATCTTATCCAGCTTCTCAGGGAAGAGCTGCTTCAGGCACCCTGGCTGTTCCTTTCCTGAAACTTTGTTTTGGATGGATAGGAAAACCCTTGGTGTATCTCATTCACAAAAACTGTAACATCTACACCTGGCACTAAAAACCCATCTTAACTACACGTACCCAGACCAGAGTCTGGACATTAACATTGTAAGAGTCCTCCTCCAAGCCTCTCTTTTATCCCCCTCTCTGCCCCCCAAAAGTCCTCTTAGGCATTTAAAGTGGGAGTCCATTTACAAATATATAAAAGCGAAGATCACACCTACATTTTCACGTCATGGGAGTAAGGCTGGCCAAGATCTAGAAGGATGGAGAGTGTCAGAATTTGGTTTGAAAAGTGACTGGGAAGGATTTTTCTTTATTTATAAAAACAAAATATGCAAAATATGCCTGTTTCATTCTTGTTCTTCTTCTTTTTTAAAATATATTTTTTATTTATTTTTAAAAGATACATAGATCACACAAAATGTTACCTTAAAAAAATATAGAAGATTCCCATATGTCCCATTCCCCACACCTCCGACTCTTTCCACATCAACAACTTCTTTCATTAGTGTGGTACATTCACTGCATTTGATGAATACATTTTGGAGCATGGCTACACAGAGAACCCCATTCATTCATTTGTTCGTTCAGTCATTTGTCCTGGCATGCATTCACATATCCATATATTCATTTATTCATACAACAATACAACTCCCTTGAATGCAGAGAGTGTGACTATTTTGTTGGAGACTTCTTTCAAGATCTGAGATTAAGGGACATTTTCCAGATTAAATATATTCCTTTGAGGCAGGGAAAATGGGCAGCAGTGGGTAATAGGAAGAAGGGAGCTGGAATATGTGACTCCTATAAGTTCTCCAACTAGGAAACACCCCCAGTGCAGACTCTCCCTTTTCTATTGTCAAAGATGCTGTATCTAATATGCTCACAAAATCACTTGCATATGGGCCGGCTGGGCCCTAGGAGGCTGCTGGGTTCCTGGATCTACCGCCAGGAACCACAGAAGGGAAGAAAATCGGAGACCCGAAGAGCTGGGAAGGACTCCACCAACCTACTGACCTTTGGGTTCCAGGGCGAGTCCTTAAAAGGGACACGGGCCTGTGGTTAGGAGCTCTACATGCGAACATCATTCCCAGCCAAGGGTCATCTTCCATTGCATCTGATTGATGTCAGGTGTGGCGTGGGCCGATGTCTTTGAGAGATGCCCGGCTGTCCCCAGCTCTGACCGCACACAATACATCCCGCACCAGGCCTCACACTGTCAAGGCCAGAGCCAGGTGCCTGGGCTACGCGTATCCTTCTCCATCAGTCATACTGCAGGGAGCAGACAATTAATTCTGGAGCAAAATTGAAAGTCAGAGGCAGAGTCTGAAAGAACAGAATGACAATAATAAAGTGCCCCAGCCTCGCATTAATCTCCCTCACTTCAGGCCTGTCACAGCCGGCCTGGCTGTGACTAATGCCAAGCTTTGCATACAGTGGTCACACACACGAGCTGCATGCTCCCTTTACAGCGCCCACGATGCGCTTTGCTGGGTTTTTGACTCCTGTGGAATGGCTGAAAAAACATCGCCGCTGGTCAGAGGTAAGGGGACAGAGTTCCTCCATCACACACCTGGTGATGGATGCCCAGAGCGGGGCCGGCTGCAGAGCGATGGAAAGCACCTCCCGCTCTCCCTCCCTTCTTCTCTCTCTCTCTCGGAATCTATTTCCCTCCTCTTTTCTAATTTTCTGTCTCATCTCTCTCGTTTGAACCATTTGGACTCAAGTCTCACCAGCTTACTTTATTCTTCCACCTCTGTTCTTCCAGCTTCCCCCCAAAGAGCCTCCTTCCATGCAGTTACTGTTGGAGGAAGGCAGGGTGGCAGAGTGAATTCAGGTGTGGGTGGGCCTGTTGGCTGCCGGGGGCCAAATTGACAGAAGAGTCTGGCACAAATAAATGAGGGTTAGCTCATGCTTCCTGGGGAGCGTCCAAGAAACTCCGGTGGGAAGTGGTGGCCCGTTGGCGGCCAGGTGCAGCAGGTCTCTGTACGGCCGTGGATCGGGAGGACCTCCGGGGCCACATTCTCATGCCTTTCTAGAGCCCAGTGTGTCCCACGGCCCCGACCAGTGAGGTAGGAGGGTGCAGCAGGGCCCGATCAACCCAGGGCAGAGTCAGTATACACCTGAACACATCTAATCCCCGGAGCAAGGAAAAAATGAGTTCTCCTACGGGGACTCGTGCCTCCCTCCTCCAACTGAGATGTTCTGAGTAAAAGAAAAGGGAATCTAGGGAGCAGACAAGCATCAGGACAGATTTCAGAAAAGCTGCATGAAATTTTCACTCCAAAAATGGTTAAAAACCCAAACCCCAGGGACATTATTAGCATCCACATGCATTTGTTTTAGGGACAGAAACTCCAAGTTAGGGTTGGACTTGTTTCGTTGATGCAGAAGTGTCCTGCTGTGCTCCTGGGAAAGGCCACGTGGATGAGCAGAAGCATGCTGTGGGTGGGCCAGGGTGAAAATGTGCAGGCATGAGGGTAAGGGGCCAGGGAAGAGGCTGTTTCTGAGTCAGCCGCTTCTTCTGTTGATGTAGCCACAGAGGAAGACACATGGCTGGGGTGGAAAATAAAACTGGAAGCATCACCTTTTCAAACATTAGGTGTGTCCAGCTCTGTATGAATTTAGGCCCAGAGAGTGCACATTCCATTTGCACAGAGCCTGCTGGCGCTGCTCCCATGGAAGCTGCCCTAGAGACCACGGCAGTCACGTGGGGGACAGCTCAGACCTCGGCAGCTGAACATAGCCACCGTAAGCCCTGAGGGGGTGGCTCAGACCAGCCCTGGCCCGCCAAAGGCATCCAGTGCCAGGGCAGGGTCTGTCCTTCCAAAGGCTCTGGGGTAATGCCTGCTTTCCACTGCCTGATGTGCTCTTAGCCCGGGCTGAATGGGCGCCTGCCCTGCTAGGGCCATCTTCAGCGACTCTTCTGACTCTCTATTTGTGCTTTCCTCTTGGCTTCTATCTGACCCATCTTTTTCTCACACACATCCAGGGATAAAATGACAGCCTGTGCTGCCCTGGCTCACATGGCGGTCCTAGGTGATGGAGTGATAGCTATTCTCACCACCCCTCATTCAGTGCCTGGCTTTGCTTCACAGGACCTTTCCCACATCCCATTGCTGTAGTCTCCATCTCTCCTCGGTCATGGAAATTGCAGTGTGATGCCAGGCAAGATGTTCAAGGTCGTGTGTGCAACAGTCAATCAGTGCTATGCACCTGTCCCCCTCCCCCCACCACCAAAAGGATTTATTTTTAGACATTTTAGAAATGCTGGGTAAACAAAGTCAAACATGCTCATGTATGGCAAGATTTTTCTGAACATTTAATTTACCAGGATATGCTGTGACTACATGGAATGGAAAATTTTATGGGGCCTTTCCAAGTCTAATTGAGCTATGAAGTCTTTTTCTGGTCACCTGTACTAGCCCCTTGTCTTGCGACTGGGAGACGCGGTTTGGCCTGCTCTTCTGGCTGACAGTGTCATTTGCTCTGTTTGTGTACTAGGAGAAAATACTGCAAGAGAAAAAAAAATCGTTCGATTCCAAAAGAGCAGAGCAGTGAGTGTAATCTTAGACCAGGAACCAGAGGATTTAGGTTCTGGTTCTGGTTTTATAACTTATCTGTGGGACCCTGGACAGACCACATCCCTTCTCTGCACCTGTGTTTTTGGTTCTGGGTGATGAAGTTGATGAAGCAGTGCCTATAAGCATCTCCCAGCTTAACACCGTCTGTGACTTGACTCAGTTTTCAATCTGCTCAAGCTCCCCCCTCCCCACAGCTCCACCCATTCTCTCACCCCAGGGACTGAGCCAACATTTTAGGATGAATAAACTTGGCAGACAGGAGCAAGCAAGCCAATGAGAGAAAGAACAAGCCCTTGCTGGAGCTGGGCACCCACTCAGATCAGCATGATCTCACACCTCTTAGACCCACTCATCCATTAACATTGTAAAAGATGTTGACGGACTTTGAGGAATCGGGTAACATTGATTTTATTGTCATCTTTTTGCACAGGCAGTAAATAGGCTAACGTTTTAGGTGCAGAGTTATTCTTCCCGAAAAGCAAGACATCACAAAAAAGTTTATGTACAAGCGGGCCAGTGTTTCGACAGGTGCTGTACAGAAGTCCCAGAGACACCCCTGTGATACTGAAAGGATAAAAACACAGTGTGCTGCCAGAGAAGAGGGAGATACAAAGCTGGAGCTCCTGGGCTGTCTCCTGCACAGCCTGATACAGTGGAAGTTGTCCTGGGAGCTTCTCATGTCCCATCCGTGACTCAGAGCTCTGAGATCAGGGATTGCACAAAGATACTTGTTCCTTCCCTCCGCGCACTGAGTCTTTCATGGAGAACACGTGGCATGACCTGCCTGCTGTTGTTACAGCCTTGGATTTTCATGCACCTGGAAGCAGCATACACAGGTGCAGGGAGTTTCCCTCCCTCTGCAAGGATTGGGGGCCATTGGAGGGGACTCCACAGGTCAGTGGATGATTGAGAGACCTGTACACCTGGCTGCTAAGGAAGGCCATGTTTTTGTACACTGATTTAAACCATATCTAAAGAGATTGTTTAAGCTTTGCTAAAGGATATGATGGCTTCATGTTCTGGTTGGCATCTGTGCCCTTGGGGCCATGTCTCAGGGTTGGTGTGTGTGTGGCTAGTTCTGGGAGGCATCCATGTGCCAAGACGGGGAAGGGCTCCTCCACATACAGATGTTTACATGGCTCTGAGAGAGGAGTGATTGCTGGATCCTGGGTCTTGACAGCTTTTGTATGCCTTGCCCCCCTGACTGCCTCAGTGGCAGATAGTTCCTTATGATTGTGTATCCGTGGATGGTGGCAGAAGCTGAAGGCTCACTAAATGGGCTTGAGCACATCCCAAAAAACATAATTTCTTAGAGTGGATATATTAGTTTGTCCAGGAAGCTAGGACAAAATATCACATGATGAAGTGGGTCAAACAACAGGAATTTATTGCCTCATGGTTTTAGAGGCTAGAAAGTCTAACATCAAGGTCTCAATAGGACATGCTTTCTCCCAGAGTTTGTATCATTCTGCTGCTGGCTTGCCAAAGTCCTTGGGGTTCCATGGGGCACCTCTGTCTTTGTCACATGGCTTCTCCTGGCTTTCACTTCTGTACAGTCATTCATGTCTCTGTCTAGATTTAGTCTTCATATCAGGCTGTAAGGACTCCAGTCACATGGATTAGGGCCCACCTGGATTCAATTTGGCCTCATCTAAATAGGATCTTCAAGGATCCTATTCACAAATGAGTCCACACCTTAACTAATAATAATGACTTCAGAAGTCCTATTCAGAACCCTAGGAATGCAGATTAAGATGAGCATGTGATAATGGGGCACAAGATTCAATCCCCAACAGAGGGCATCACTTCTCCCTCTCAGAGGCAACTGTTTGGGGATTACATGTTTTCTTAGGCATCTTTTAGTTTTTTGCCCCAGTGCATGTCTGTGTTGGTTGCAGAACTATGCAGAGTTTGGCCTCCATCCAGTCCAAATAGAAGAAAATTTACATCTGTACAGTAGCTGCTAAAATAATTTCTATTTCAATCCTGATATGGGGCAAACACTCATTTAATGTCTTATTAAGTGAAGGAATCATTCCAGGAGACATGTGAAGAAAGCTTCTTCACTTGCTTTCTGTGTCTTAGAATCTCCCTTTCCCTTGCCTGACTTCTTCAAAGAACTCAGTGGAGAAATGGCTGGAAATCAATTTATTCTCAAGGGAGAGTAGAAACAGGGCTTCCTCTGCAGGCATCCTAAAACTCTGCTTCATGGAAGAGGCTTCCTCTATAGCAAAAGGAGCCGAGGATATCTGGGCTCTGCTGGCCTCACCATGGTCTGCGGGCTGGCCCATGCCATGCAGTGGTGGCTCCCTGGGAGCCTCAAGAACACACTCACCTCTGAGTCGTTGTACCTGCTTCTCCCTCTTGCAGGAAGAGCCCTCGTCCCTCCACCTGCTCTTTATGATTTGACTCAGGAAGCTTTCCCTGGTTCTCCATCTTCAGAAAGTTGTATCAGAGCTTGTCCTCACCAAGAACTCAAGTTACTTCATTGATATAATCACTTTCCTTGTGTCTCTACATCCTGTGCTTTGTGATGACTTCATTTCAGCTTGCTCTGTTGAAATACTTATCACAGATCTTGGAACTTGGAAGGTGCTCCTTAAGCATTTGTTGAAAGAACGTCATTGTGTTTAAGATTAATTGCTTTTGACTGTTCTCATGGGTATGAGAACTATTTTGCCAATAGTCCAGGGAGTCTTCTGATGATTTCTCTAACCCCCTCTTTGAACATTCTCTTACATAATATTTTACCTCCACCACAATGAAACTCTAAGGAGACCTACAAAAGTAGAGGATCTGAATATTCATTATTATTATTGTAAATTGTCAGCATGGATATTTTTCAAAGCAAGGCGGTTCTTTAGGGATGCTAAGGAGAAATGGAGTGACACACTGTGGGGGTCTCTTGCCTCTCTATCACATGTGAGGCTTATGAGCTGTAACTAATGGAACATTTTTAGTGATGTAAGTACTGCATGGAGGATGTCATAACTTTCATGTCTTGCTCTGCAGCAGAACTTCAGCTTCTCTTAACTCAACGAGCCAGGGACAAGAGGGTTCCCCTGGCTCCAGCGCAATCTTTATGTTTGACCATACCCGCCCCCCCACCCCCCCTACAGGAATTGTCCCTCCTGCCAGTAAGGTTATTTCAGGTCTTTATTCCAGTTGGGTCATAGGAAGGGACTTTGCACCAGGGGGAGGCAATAGGGATCTGAAGGCTAGGAGCTCCTGGGGTATTGGAAGGAAGGCACAATCTGTACATGGAAATATTGCCAAACCCTCAGGTCAAATATTCAACTAGATGTTTGGTCTCCCCAAGGCCAAATTAGTGAGATTCAATTATTACATTTTACTTCCTATTTTTAATCATTATCATTATTTTTCCCACCACCAGGTATAACACTGATATTTAGAGGGTCAATTTGGCAATCACTGGCTGGGCTTCAATCCCTGCTCTGCTGTTTGCTGCACAAGTGAACTTGGGGGATTTATTCTCTCAGCCTCAGCTTCACCTTTTGTAAATGGGGGACAATAATATTCCTACTTCCTTGGGTGGTTGTTAGCATTTAATGGGCTAATGCGTGTCCAATGCTGGGGTAAGTTTGTATCCCCTCTTTACGATTGATTGGGAGGTGTGCACAACTCAACCCTATTTTATCCTTTTCTGTGTCTTGACTTTCTCAGAAAGTCCTTGAAGGTTTGGACTAGCATCCTCTCTATGTGTGAGCCATCTTCCTGGTCCTGTGAAATCAAGGCCTGGACATACAAAATGAGATATGCGATGGTTATTCTTCTCCCTATATGGGGGGATAGGGGTAGGGTGGGGTAGGAAACAACAAAAAACAAAAACAAAAAAAAAATCACTCCTTTTGTGCCACTGCAAACATTGCGACGTTTTTGGCGGGAAGGAGAAGTTATTTTGTGTATGTGTGAATGAGAATTTTGATAGACAGGATAAGTTGCAATCCAATTCTAAACTATAGATTTTCAAGCAGATTGATGCAACAAATTGTTAGCAAATAGCAGTTTGCAATTTGATGCTAATTAGACATAAGGCAAATATGTGCCATGACAAATTAGCAGCGAACCATACTGCAGAGGATTAGCGAGAGCTGGCACAGCTTGCACCCCGCTTCGCACACCTCCCTGTCGCCGTTGTCGGCGTCACCGTGGGGCCGGAGCCAGCCTCGCCTCTCTGGGAAGAGGAAGCTCGAGTGGAGACCAGAAGCATCCCAGGCCAACTCTCAAAGTGATATCCATGCTTTCGTTTTCCGTGTGGGCCTGCCTGCTGGTCAGCCTGTCCTTTACTGAGTTTTGCGCAAGGATTTGGAAAGCTCATATTTTCTATGTAAATCAATCAATCAACCAATCTATTTATCTATCTATCTAATACATATACACACACACATATAATACATACATACATATACACATCTGTGTATGCCCCTATGTATATATTATAAATGTAAAAATAATATGTGTATTCATATAAATATAAAATAATTATGGAAACATACAGAAAATACAGACACTTCCCCCACCCCAAAAAAGAAAAAAGACAAGTAAAGGAAAAAAGAAAATTAATTTCAGAGATAGCCACTGCTAGGAATTCGATATTTATCCATTGAAACATTTCTCAGATGAATAAAAATATAATATATAAACATATTAATATGAGATGTACATATATAGTATATATATATTTCTTTTTATTTAAAACAAGGGATCATACATATGCTGTTTGCCACCTTCTTTTCTCAGTTGATTTTACTTTACCAATATTTTCTCAAAGTCCATGAACACAGGTCCACTTTTGCCTTATAAAAGTCAACCTCTTGTTCTATTAATCCACACCTTAGTTTGTCACTCCACTCCCTGCTTGGATACCTGGCTTGCTGTAGCTTTCTGCTCCTATAAATACTGACTTAAACATTAATTTATGCATTAGTCTTAGTCTCTGCTGAAAGTTTGTATCTCCCATCAGTAGTGTTTGGGGATCCATTTTCCCAAGGCCTAACCAGTGCTGGTTATTATTTTAAATATTTTGTAATCAGAGATGGCCAAAAAACTTTACCAGGTTTACATTTGCTTGCCTTTGTTCATTAATGCGGTTGATCCTTTCCCAGGTATCTTATACCACTGGCTTCTTAGGGCATGCCTCAGGTCCTTACCTCCCCTACAATCAATGGAAGTTGATGGGATTCAAGTTCAAATTACTTGGCTAAATTTTGCTGTTTGTTATGCAGCTCTTCCTGAGATATCAAAAGGCATGGCTACTACAGAGATAATGCTACCTACCTCATAGGGTGACAGTGGATAAAAGGAGGAAGTAGAGTGTTTCTCAAACTTCCCACATCAGAACAAGTACTTGCAAGGTGAGTTCAAACTCAAGATCCCCCACACCCCCCGTCCTGGATCTTCTGATTCAGCAGACTTTGGGGGCGGGGGAGGGGTTGCTCCTCAGTTAATTCTTACCAGTGGAAGTCTTTGGTAAACACTGCTGAAAGGTGCAGAAAGTGTTTAGCACAGCTGCTCACTCCCTTGTGCCACCCTGCCTCCACCTAGGTAGCTGTTCCTCCTAGGAGGTTAGGGGATTAGATCCTGGATCCGAAAGAATCCAAGTGAGACTCAGCTGACCATGGTGTGCAATCCAGAGATGAAGGTTCAAGCCCCAGACCTGAAGCCATGATTCTTGAAACCTTGGGCAAGCCCTCTACCTTTTCAGACTTTGTTTTCTTGTGTGCAAAATGGGGCAAGAAAGTCAAAAATAATGCAAGGCCTGGGATAAAACTCAGTATGTTTATGTGCACTTTCACATTTGAATGAGCATAGCACATGAAAATGTATGGTGAATGTGCACGAGATGTTGTTAAGTGACCTGGAATTCCATCAAGTACCCTTGGGAGTTGCCTGGGGAGTAGGGCTCTCCTACATTTGGGTAAGCCTAATCCCATGTAAGGAAGGATGTGTAGTTCCCTTTTTAGAGGCATTACATGTATTTTTAATTTCTTTGCGACATAGTTAACATACTCCAAAATGTACCCTTGTAAAGTATATAGCTCATAGGTTTCAAATTTGACATCCAGTTTAATTATTCTCATCAGAATGAACCACCTTGTTTGAAGACCATTTGAATAATTCCTTGAAAAAATTATGACATTTTTAAACAAAAATTTATTTTAAAAATTATGACATTTTTAAACAAAAATTTTTATAGTAATTATTTTAATAAATGTATTGATAAAAAATGGCAGTATGACTATCTTTATATCTGAGTATATGGGAGCTGTGAATACATAGATTACATCTGTTTCTGATTGGAATTTATTCTCCCTTAATGGATCTTAGTCATTCTGGGTATATTTTAGTTAAATATTCTAATTAATCATTTTTACTTTACTTTAGGAAAGTAATTCATTTTTAATGTTTATTTTTTATCCATATCACTAAAGTCTATTATCAGCTTTAATATATTTTAGATAATTTGTTTTTAGGTAGACAATCACAAAATATATAAATAATGACCCTTTTATTCTTCTCCTGTTCTAAATCTATAATTTGTATATTTTTTCTTGTCTCATTGCTTTGGATATAACTTTGAGAAAAATGTTGAAAATGGTGGCAATAATGGGCTTCCTTGTAAAAATTTTCCCTTTGAAAGAGGATGATTAAAATGTTTCATTGTATAGTAGGGATTACTGGTTTGAGCTAGGGGTCTTTTTTTTATCGTGTTAAGGAGTTAACATTTTACTTTTGGTTTTCTATGCATTTATAAATCATGAATGGCTGTTGAATTTTATGGAATGCTTTTTCCTAAGCTATTGATAATACTATGCCTTTCCTTTATCATACTTGATATCCTAAATTAAATTACTATTATATTTCCTAACGTTGAACCATCCTTATTTCCTAGACTACAAAAAACTTGATAATGGTTTACTTGCTATTTTAATATACTCCTGAACATGATCTGTTGGAGAATGTTTAGTGTAAGGACTAGCAAGATCAAAACTTAGATATAAGAAAACATCTGGTATGTTTGTTGAATCATGAGTAGAGCAGTTTGTTTGAAACATAGGGTATGTGAGAAAATAGTGGGAGATGACACTGGAAAAATAAACTGGGTTTTTGCAGACATGAAGCCTTGACACCTGCATTAAAGATCCAAGTTCTAGACGTGCAGTTGTTGGATATTGAAATCATGAGAGGAGGTGAGAGACTCAGGAGATTTGGAGTGAGATGAGAAAACTCTGATTAAAACTTTGAGAAATGTTCAGCTTTCCAGAGTAAACTCATGAAAATAAACTGTCAAAATGTCCAACTTTCCAAAAATAAACTTACGTTTCTGGACAAGACCTTTGAGACCAGAGAAATAGGAAGTGAGCCTGAAGACAGCAACAGTAGGGAAAGCAAAAGGGGAAAGAGCTTCAAGAAAGAGGCAGAGGTCAATGGTGCCAAGCAAAATGAGAAATGAGAAATAGATTTGATTTGGTTATTAGCAGATTTTGAGAGAACAGGTTTAGATCAGATTAAAAAGAGTTAGAGTTAAGAGACAGTGGTAAAGAAAATAAACTAAAGATATCTTCTTGTTACAATTATTATTATTGCAATATTACTATTGTTATTCACACTCGAACTATTGACATATGAGCCAGATGTTGTATGAAATCATTCAGCCATATTAAAACATTGTATGTCTATAGGGACATGCACAATTATGGGAGTAAAACCAATGAAGTGGAAAAACAGCAGGAAACAACTCCGGAAAACAATGTTTAATTTCTTTCTTAAGCCCTCTGGGGGAATTCTCCAGACAATTTTGAAAATGATCAATAATGAATGTTGCCATGAATTTATTTTCCTTGCAAATTTTTATTTGAACAGTGTATAATATGTTGGATTCTGCTAGGACTCTTGTTTTCCCAGGCCAGTGGGAAGCCAGTGGGTTTGAAGAGTTAGCTATGACCTTAGAATATCCTTTTCTGCATAACTGAAAGGCCAGTCCCTATAGCTGTTGTGATTTTACCATGATGATATCATGATTACCTAGTGTGTCTTTTCTTCTGAATTACTGATAATCATTTGTCACTAATGAGAATCAAGTGGGCATATGCACGATTTATTTTTAAAAATTCAAGCAGATTTATATTTAGATCTATAATAATATTGTTCTAATTTACTTGCTTGCAATTGTTTTCTAGGTAGTGGAAAAACAGTTGGTGCTACAGCTACAAACTTAGGAAACTTAGAAACCAGGCAGAACACAAAGAAGGTCCTGTGGGCAGTTGTTACTGAAATGTAGCATTGTGGTATTTACAAATAATTTTAACATTTTACTTCATTGAAAATTTTCAGGGATTCAGAGGGATAGCATTAAATGGGAAAATTCATTTATTTGACCTCATCTTAATTATATTGTGCCATGTCAAGGAAAAATGGAGGGGACCTTGAATCTGTGTGTGTGTCATTGTTCTTCATATCACAAGCAAAGTGTCTGGCAAGTTGTTTCTAGAAGTTACAGATCTAGAATCCTCTTAGAAGTCTGTAGAGCACACTCCAACCCCCCACCCCCCACCCCCGCCCTTTTTCCCCACATCTCAATGTTTCATCTCAGCCATAAAGTTTGGAGGCTAACTGACCCTACTCTAAAGCGGTACCCTTGGGGCTTCACTTTGAATCAGCCATCTGGAGTGCTTGAAAAAAAAAGTGTATCCCCAGCACATCACCACCAACCCTGAGAATTTGATTCACTATGACTTTTGTGTGAGGTCTAGGAATCTGAATTATCCACAAGATCCATATGGATTCATACATAGGTAGTCTTCAGACTATACTTTATTATTCTTTTAATACTTTCAGGGTCTGTAGTGATGTCTCCTGTCATTCCTGATAGAGTTACTTTGTTTCTATGCTTAATTTTTTTCTTCATAAGTCTGGCTAGAAGGTTATCAGTTTTATTGATATTTTAAGAGAACCAGGTTTTGGTTCTGTTGATATTCTCTGTTTTCCTATTTTCAATTACATTGATTTCTGATCTTTTTTAAAAATTTATTTTATTTTATTTTTTAGGTACCAAATTATTTTATTTGAAGAAATGGTACAAATGAAAGAACTTGGTGGATGTTGATACAACTTAGAGAAAATGTAAACCCATGCAGGCTCTGCTTTAGTGACCATGGAAGTTGCCATGTGGCTCTGGGGAAGCTGGCAGAAGGCTTAGCTCTCACTATCATTATTTCCCAGAGTGTGCTAGTCAAAGAGATACTCTGCCAAGCCAGAATCCTGGTCTCCATCGTGCACAATTACATTTTGTTATTGTCTTATTATCATAATATATTTTACTCCTTCATTTCTTCTAATCTCACAAATGCTGTTATTATTTTGCTTTAAACAGTCAATTGTACTTCAAGGACATTTACAAAATAAGAAAAATGTCTTATATTTACCCACATATTTATGATTCCCTTTTTCATTCCTTTGTGTAGATTCAGATTTCCATTTGGTGTTATTTTACTTCCACCTGACAATTTTCCTTAACATTTCTTATAGTTCTGGTCTTCTGTTGATGATTTCTTTCAGCTTTTGTATATCAAAAACAAACAAACAAACAAACAAACAAAAAAACCTTTATTTTTCAAAAATATTTTTGCTTCATATTGAAAACTAGGTTAGTTCTTTTAAAATTTCATTACATTAAAAATGCAGTTCCACTGTATTCTTTCTTGATTTTTTTCCTTCCTGTTGTAATGGTAATGCTCTGGATTTTATTATTGCATTGTTTTTTCCCCCTCAATATGATAAAGTGCACATATGAAAAACCTACAGCTAACATTGTACTCAATGGTGAAAGATTGAAAGCTTTCCCACTGAGATCAGGAAAAGACAAGGATGCCCACTGTTACCACTGCTATTCAGTATTGTTCTAGAAGTTCTAGTTGGAACAATTAGGTTAGATAAACAAATAAAAGACATCCAAGATGGGAGGAATTGTAGGAAGATGGCATCAGACTAGGCAAGCAGGGCTCAACTGCGCCATAAAAAAAAGAAAGAGTCAAAAGTTGTCCAGAGGACCTGCTTTGGGGGTCAGCAGAGTAGCAGAATGCTGCACAACTCCTAGAAGGGTGAGGGACAGAGAGACAAAGAGCCTGAAACAACAAATGTGGGTAACCAAACCCATGCTGTTGCTTGGAAGGGTTCCCCTATCCTACTGCCAAACTATTAAGCTGGGGTAATACCCCTGGCTCACTGCAGATGACTAAGAAGAGAACAGACATCTTCCTCTCTGTCAGCCATTACAAAAGAAAAGGGAAGAGGAGGTATGAGGGGGGGTCCATTCTTCAGTAAATTCTGCCAGCAGAGCCTGCTTTGAATTTTGGGTCTGGCCAGACCAAAACACAGGAAAATGAGATTGAAACAGCTCCATGGAAAGGTGTGTCAGTGAATTCCATCTGCTGGCCAGTCAGGAAAATGCATGAACAAAAACTTCTTTTGGTTCTCTCTGTACTCCAACTCCTGGGCGAAAATCTGTGCCCCATTAGTGAGTTCCTGGCACAATTCTGATAAATTATTTTGGGAAATTTTAAAGATTTAGCATAAGTTGAACCAAATATCAAAAAGTTGTGAAAAGAGACAACAAGCAAGAGAGAGAAATTGGCCATCAGAGTAAATTCACAAGACTATTCAGATGCCTAGATATCTGCAAAAATATTACAAACCATACTAGGAAACAGGAGGAGATAGTCCAACCAAAAGAAAAAACAAAATATCCTGAAGAGATGCAGGATTTAAGACAATTGATGATAATCAACAACTCTCCTAAATCAATTCAAAGAACTGAAAGAAAATATGACTAAAGAGATAAAAGATACCAAGAAGACACTGGGTGGGCATAAAGAACAATTTTAAAACCTGCAAAGAAGAGTAACAGACCTTATGGGATTGAAAGACACAATGGATGAGATAAAAAATGCATTAGAGGCACATAAGAGCATATTTGAATTGCTCAAGACAGAATTAATGATTTTGAAGACAGAACATATGAACTGAAAAAAAACAAGAAAACAGAAAGAGAAGAGAATGGTAAAATGAAATGCACAATTATACATATTATCATGGTCCCAGAAGGAGAAGAGAATGGAAAAGAGGCAGAAAGAATATCTGAGGAAATAATGACTGAAAACTTGCCAACTATTATGGAAGACATAAATATCAATATCCAAGGGCAATGAACCCCAAACAGAACATACTCAAATAAAATTACTCTGAGATACCTACAATTCAGAGTGACAAGTATCAAAGGGCTGACCAGTCATCAGAAAACATGGAGGGGAGAAGAAAGTGGTATGATGTATTTACAGTACTGAAGGAGAAAAACTGCCAGCCAGGGATTCTGTATCTGACAAAGCTGTCCTTAAAAAAATGAGGGTGGGTTCAAAGTCTTTCCAGACAAACAAAAACTGATAAAATATGTTACCAAAAGACCAGAATTACAAGAGACTCTAAAGGAAGTGCTTCAACCTGGAAGGAAAACCAAGGGTGAGAGATTTGGAAAAGAGTATAGAAATGAAGATTATTAGGAGGGGTAAATTAAGGGTAAAAATACAAACAGTAGTACAATATGACAATAGAAAGTCAAAGGACAAAATGGATGAAATAAGTAATGCCTTTACAGTAATAACATTGAATGTTAAGGGCTTAATCTCCACAATCAAAAGACACAGACTGAGGGAAAGGATACAAAAATATGAGCCATGTGTAGGTTGTCTACAAGAAACTCACTTCAGACATAAGGACACAATCAGGTTGAAAGTGAAAGGTTGGAAAAAGATATTACATACAAATAGTACCAAAAAAGAGCTGGAGTAGTGATACTAATATTAGACAGAATAGATTTTAAATGCAAAATTTTATAAGGGAGGAAGACGGTCAGTATATAGTATTAAAAGTGACAGTTCACCAAGAAGAAATAACTACACTAAATATTTATGCACTGTATTAGTCAGCCAAAGGGGTGCTGATGCAAAATACCAGAAATTGGTTGGTTTTTATAAGGGGTATTTATTTGGCATAGGAGCTTACAGATACCAGGCCAATAAGCATAAGGTACTTTCCTCACCAAACTCTATTTTCACGTCTTGGAGCAAGATGGTTGCCAATGCCTGTGAGGGTTCAGTCTTCCTGGATTCCTCTATTCCAGGGTCTTTCTTCTTCCTGGGCTAAGGGTTCCTGTCTTCCTGGGGCTTGCTTCTCTTTTCTCTGCGTGCTTACTTCCTAGGGCTCTAGCTTAAGGCTTCAGTATCAAACTCCAACATCAAAAACCCCCAACTCTATCCTTTGCCATGTCTTTTATCTGTGAGTACCCACCCCTTGGTGGGTGGAAACTCAATGCCCTAATAACATGTCCCAATCAAAGCCCTAATCATAATTTAATCATGCCCAGGTACAGACCAGATTACAAACATAATCCAATATCTATTTTTGGAATCTATAACCATATCAAACTCCTACATGCACCTAACCTAAGTGTCCCAAGATACATGAGGCATACACTGGCAAAGTTGAACAGAGAAATAGATGTCTCTACAATAATAATTGGAGACTTTAATACACCACTCTCAGTATTGGATAGAACATCTGGACAGAGGAAAAATAAAGAAACAGAAAGCTTGAATAATATGATAAATGAACCACACCTAACAGACATCTATATAACATTGCTCCCCAAAACAACAGGATATATATTCTTTTCCAGTGTTCATGGATCCTTCTCCAAGATAGACCATATGTTGGGTCACATGACAAGTCTTAATAAATTTAAAAGGTTCAAATTATACAAAATACTTTCTCTGATCATCATGGAATGAAGCTGGAGAACTATAATGGATGGATAAAGGAAAAATTCATAAATATATGGGGATTAAGAAACACTGTAAAACAATGAGTGGGTCAAAGAAGAAACTGCAAGAGAATTCAGCAGATATCTTGAGATGAATGAAAATGAGAACACAGCATATCAAAAACTATGGGACACCACAAAGGCAGTGCTGAGAGGGAAATTTATAGCCCTCAATGCTTACATTAAAAATGAAGAAAGAGCTAACATTGAAGCTCTGACTGCACACTTGGAGGAACTAGAAAAGAACAGCAAACTAATCCCAAACCAAACTGAAGGAAAGATATAGTAATGATCAGAGAGAAATAAATGAAATTGAGAAAAAAATAAACAGTAGAGAGAATCAACAAAATCAAGAGTTGGTACCTTGAGACGATCAACAAAATCGACAAATGTTTAGCTAGACTGACAAAGAAAAAAAGAGGACACAAATTAATAAAATCAGAAATGAGGAGGACATTATCACTGTCCCTGCAGAAATAAAAGAGATCATAAAAGGATACTACAAACAACTCTATGCCAAAAAACTCGACATGTAGATGAGATGGACAAATTCCCAGAAATACATGAACCACTTACACTGACCATAGAAGACATAGAAGTCCTCAACAAACCAATCACAATTACAAAGATTGAAACAGTCATCCAAAACCTCCCAAAGATGAAAAGCCCAGGACCAGATGGGCTTCACAGGTGAATTCTGCAAGTCAAAGATGATCTAATACCAATCTTACTCAAGCTCTTCCAAAAAACTGAACAGGAAGAATGCTACCAAACTCATTCTATGAAGCCAACATCACTCTAATACCAAAACAAGATGAAAAAAGAAAATTACCGATGAATATCTCTAATGAATATAGATGCAAAAATCCTCAACAAAATACTTGCAAACCGAACCCAAAAGCACATTAAAAGAGTTATACACCATGATCAAGTAGGTTTTATCCCAGGTATGTGAGGGTGATTCAACACAAGGAAATCAATTAGTGTAATAAACCACATTGATAAATTGAGGAAGAAAAATCACATGATCCTCAAGATTGATGCACAAAATGCATTTGACAAAATACAGGACACTTTCTTGATAAAAACACTCCGAAAATAGGAATAGAAGGGAGTTTTCTCAATAAGGTAAAGTGCATATATGAAAACCCTACAGCTAGCATTGTACTCAAAAGTGAAGACTAAAATCTTTCCTGGTGAGATCAGGAACAAGACAAGGATACCCACTGTCATCACTGTTATTCAATAATATTGCACTAGAGTTCTAGCTAGAGAAATTAGGCTAGATAAAGAAATAAAAGGCACCCAAACAGGAAAAGAAGAAGTAAAACTTTCACTATTCACTCGTAATGTAATCCTGTATCTAGAAAATGCTAAAAAATCCACAGCAAAGCTACTAGAACTAATAGATGAGTTCAGGAATGGGGGAGAGTATGGGCCATGATGTGGACCATTGACCATGAGGTGCAGAGGTGCCCAGAGATGTACTTACCAAATGCAATGGATGTGTCATGATGATGGGAATGAGTGTTGCTGGGGGGGGGGAGTGGTGGGGTGAGGGTGGTGGGGTTGAATGGGTCCTCATATATATATTTTTTAATGTAATATTTTTACAGAATCAATAATAAAAAAAATAAATAAATAAAATAGATGAGTTCAACAAAGTGGTGGGATACAAGATTAATCCACAAAAATCAAGAGCATTTATATATAAATGTTTTTTTGAAGATACATAGATCACAAAAAAATGTTACATTAAAAAATAGAAGAGGTCCCATATACTCCACTCCCCACCCCTGCACTCCTCCCACATCAACAATTTCTTTCATTATTGTGGCACATTTATTGCATTTGGTGAATACATTTTGGAGCACTGCTGAAATGCATGGATTATAGTTTACATTGTAGTATACACTTTCTTCCAGTACTTCCAGTAGGTTATGGCAGGATATATAATGTCTAGCATCTGTCCCTGCAATATCATTTAGGAGTTGAGGAATAATGAAAGAAATTGCCTTGCCACTGTACATACAGGGCAATACCTATTACAGCGATGAAAGGCAAAATGAAAAAAACAAAGTTTTAGGGGATATTTTTCATTTTTTAATAGTCAAGTTTATTTTTGCTTTATTTTAGTTTTTCTATATTAGTATGTATTCTATTTCTAATCTTTAAACTGATCATTACTATTTCATTTTCCTACTAATTGAATTTGGCAATATAATTAGCTTCATTTTTGAAGAGCATTTCTATATACTACTGCTGTGGAATCAGATAAAAGAATTCCATTTATAAGAGCAACTGAAAAAAACAAATATTTAGGAATCAACTTAACTGAGAACATTAGGTACCTGTATTCAGAAAACTACAAAATATTGCTAAAAGAAACTGAAGAAGGCTTCAATAAATGGAAGGATATTCTGTGTTCATGGATTGGAAGACTAAATATCATTAAAATGTTGATTCTACCCAAACTAATTTACAGATTCAACACAATTCCAATAAAAATCCCAAGAGTTTTTATTGCAGAAATGGAAAAGACAATAATCAAATTTATTTGGAAGGATAAGGGGCCCTGAATAGTCAAAAATATCTTTAAAAATAACAAAGTTGGAGGACTCTTACTTTTTTATTTTAAAGCATATTACTTAGCTACAGTGGTAAAAACTGCATGGCACTGGCATAAAGACAGACAGATTGACCAATGGAACTCAATCAAGAACTCAGGAATAGACTCTCACATCTATAGTTAAGTGATTTTGACAAGACAGTCAAGCTCTCCCAGCTGGGTCAGAACAGTCTGTTCAACAAATGGTGCTAGAAGAACTGGATATCCAAATCGAAAAGAAGAAGACCCCTATCTCACACCTTATTCAAAAATTAACTCAAAATGGAACAAGAACCTAAATATAACAGTGACAACCATAAAACTCCTGGAAGAAAATGTAGGAAAACATTTTCAAGATCTCGTGGTAGATGGTAGTTTCTTAAACCTTACACCCAAAGCACTCACAACAAAAGAAAAAATAGATGAATGGGACCTCTTCAGAATTAAACACTTTTGCTTTGTTTTATAATAGAATCTGCTGTTGTTCTTTTATTTGTTCTTCTGTACATGACGTATCTTTTGTTTTCTTACTGATTTCAAGTTTATCTCTAAGGAATAAGTCATGTTCAAGTATTAACCTGTGTGCCTGTGGATGTAAATTGGAGCTTTAAAGATGTTATTAGCTCAGGTGTGGACAAACTGAATGAGGGCAGGGCTTGACCCAACATGGCTGAAATTCATTATAATCCAAGGAAATTGAACACCTAAGGAGAAGATAGAAGTCTAAAGAAGCCAGAAATAAGAGAAACAGACACAAGGAGGGAGAGAATGCTATGTGACTGAGGAGTGCTGAGTGCCAGGCTCATGTTGCTGTGACTCCCTGCTCTCTACCTTGACTGTCCTGAATTGCAATTTTTATCCCCTTGGCTCTGTGCAATCAAGAAAGCTCTGCCTGACTACTCAAGCTTCTCGATCTTTGCAGCCTCTCAGATAGGCAAATGCTGCAAGGGAAAAATCAGTAAATTGAAGGTTGGGCTCTTCCTTCTAGGATTATGGTCTCTCAATTCTAACTGCTTCTGTAGCTCTCTGATATTTTAAAATAGATATTATGTTTTGAATTTTATCTGTATGTTCTGCTACAGTGGGAGAATTGGTCAACTATAAGCTACTCCCTCAGAGTAAAAAGTGGACATCTCCTTGACACTCCATAGTATGCCTTTGACTATAATTTCTTAGTTGAAATAGTGGACAGGATTTCGTGTTATAAACTCTTAGGAACTGGACCTGTATGAGGTAAGGGCCCTAAATCAATACTGTCCATCTCCATAAGAAGGCCCTATGTCCACATCTATCTGAGATTGAATTTTAGGTTATTTTATTTTATTTTATTTCATTTTGTCTTTATTTATTTTTTAAATATTGCATTCAAAACATATGAGGTCCCCATATACCGCCCCCCCCACTCCTCCCCCCATAGCAACAATTTCCTCAATCATCATGAGACATTCATTGCATTTGGTGAATACATCTCTGAGCACCACTGCACCTCATGGTCAATGGTCCACATCCTAACCTACACTCTCCCACGTTCCATCCATGTATGGGAGGACATACAATGTCCGGTAACTGTCCCTGCAGCATCACCCAGGACAACTCCAAGTCCCGAAAATGCCTCCACATCTCATCTCTTCCTCCCATTCGCCACACCCAGCAGCCACCATGGCCACTTTCTCCACACCAATGCCACATTTTCTTCAATTACTAATCACAATAGTTCATGAATAGAATATCAGTAAGTCCACTCTAATCCATATTCTATTCCTCCATCCTGTGGACCTTGAATTGGTTGTGTCCACTCCACATCTATATCAAGAGGGTGCTTAGATTCCACATGGATGCTGAATGCAATCCTCCTGCTTTCAGTTGTAGGCACTCTTGGCTCCATGGTGTGGTGGTTGACCTTCTTCGCCTCCATGTTAGCTGAGTGGGGTAAGTCCAATAAACCAGAGTGTAGGAGCTGAAGTCTGTTGAGGCTCAGGGCCTGGCTATCATATAGTCCATCCAGAGATTCAGATCCCCTGGGTATATATTAAACACCCAGCACCAACTACAGTTCTGGTAATTTTAAATCACAAGAAAGAAGTGGTAGTAGCCATTGGGTAACCACTTCTCTCCTCAATTATTATATTTAGGATATGTCCCTGAACTCTTAGAAAATTTTGCCTAACTATATTAATTTGTTATTACTAACTAGTTTGTTTGAGATCGCCTAAAAGGCAATTTTTGTTTCACTTTTGCTTTCAGAGTTTTATTAAAATTGGCCAATTGTCTTCTAGTAATAAATTGCATCTTAAAAATATTTGTGAACAATTTCATCCATTTCCTTGATGTCAACTACCATGAACCCCCTATTTCTTGAAGATTAATGGCAGTACACCGTTATATCCTAGAAGCATTCATTATGTATCAATATCTCCTGGAACATTTGAGCCCTTCTCAAATACAGCTTCCATTCTTTCTTCCTTGTCTCAAATAAGTCTTCAAAGATAGTATTTTGTAAGCTGGGATCTCCAAACCTATAGGAGTCTTGAAAACTAAGAATGGGGATTTTACAATTATTTTCAGTATTTCAAAATGTTTAATGGAAAATAGTGAATTTTTAAAAAGATGCATCTGAAGGATAAAGCAGCCATCAACTGTCTTCATTCTTGTCATGAAGTGTATCATCTCTGGATGACCTGCAGCTTTGATTGGTAACAAGTCTGAGATGAAAAAAGAATAAGAAAACTAATTAATTATAGTTATTTTGCTTTGTGTCATATACATAGTGTTTCAGAGCAAAGGATTCATTGATAAATAATAAAGAAATTTCTGAAGATGAAGAGTTTGGCAACCACAGCTCCATCCGAGGGGAATGGTCAATGCTTTCACTCTGAAATATATCCATGGGCGGAAATTATCCTGAATACACAGTGGTAAGGAAGACTCTTAATCTTCCAGGGATGCAAATGTTCTATTTGTAATGTGCCACTTTGCCACATATTCTACTTTGGGATTAACAAGTTATTTTTGCAATGCTCTTTGATCTCTGAGGATAAAATATGATTATGAAGAATAGATTTTATTTATTCATAATATTTCACAACATTAGCATCAAAAATTTCCTTGTATATAGTAGTTTCCTTCTTTTTTTGTCAACCCATGGGCATCATAATATCTAGGCCTTGGTTCAAAACTCAGTTTGCATTTGTTTATACCAGAAAATCCTGTTGGACCCCCATAGTGGGCTTGAGAGCAATGTGTAAAATAACTATATATTAAAAATATGTACCTGTGTTTTCCAAAGTTAGAATTTTTCAAGCTGATGCTGATACAATGTCAGTTTTTTTGGCATGTGTGAGTGGGGTTTGGAGGGCAAAGGGCATAAACATTTGTAATTCTAGACTAAACCATAATTGTGCAAAGTTTTCTTTTAGGTTTGGTCACCTGTTTGCTAAACAACCAACTCAGTTTTCATTATATGTGGAAAAAGTAACAATGACTCACATTTTTACTGTTTTCCCCAGACTTTTATTGCACACACAAAATTGTCTCTCTTGTAATTATAAAAAAAAAAAAAATACTTCTTGCTAGTTAGACCTCCAAAATCTGGTGATTGAGGCTGGAGTTAATTTGCTTAATCATGACCCCCAGATGCACCTTTCTGTGGGCTATACCACAATATCTGAAGTGCTTTAGAAAATAATTTTGAAAACTGATGTTTGCTATTAATGTGCAAACAAGATTATAAAATTTCAAGGAACACTGCAGGTAGTGAATATTAGTTTTATGTTCACTTATATATGGTTGTGTATCTAAATTTTCTAACTTTTGAATTGAAGAGACCAGGAAATTAAATTAAGAAGTCTCTAGAAGGCAGCATAAGACTTAGGGATAAGAAGTATTATATATGAACACACATAAGTAACACCTTTAGGTCATGTGGACATAATTGCTTGTCAAACAACTTCTCAAAATATTACTAATATCTCTTCAATAAAATGAAACACTGACTTGTTCAGTTTAGTTGTGTGTGTTCAAACACATCAAGGGACAATGGTGATGAGGTTAGCATCTGCCAGTTCATAAAACTCAATTATCATTGATCTGGTACTGGGGCACTCATATTAATTCTTCCATTCATCCATCCGTCAATCTATCCAAACAGTGAGCAGGTACTACTAGAGAGCTAAAGAATATAACAGGGAACACATCAAACTAGGTCTTTGTTCTCATGGAGTTCAGTTTAATAAGCAAGTTGATTTCAGTTGAAATGAATTTTATGAAGACAATAATACTGGGTAATGTGAGATTCAGTGACAAATAGTAGATTGGGCAGCTAGCTATTTTAATCTGAGTACTCGGAGAAGTGACGTTTGTGTTGAAAGCTGAAGAACAAGAAGCAACTGTCTTAGACTAATATTGATGCCTTATTATTATCTATATCTATATATTACTTATACTTCCTTTGGTTTCACATATTATCCTTTTCTGTTTCAACCCAGGATACCATATTATATTTAGTTATCATATCTCCTTAGGTTCCTTTTGTCTGTGTCCATTTCTTATACTTTGCTTGATTTAAAAAAAAAATGTGCGTTATTTATTTATTTTTTATTTCTCTCCCCTTCCCTGCCACCACCGCCCCCCACCCCAGCCCAGCTGTCTGCTCTCTGTGTCTATTAGCCGTGTGTTCTTCTGCAACTGCTTCTATCCTTATCAGCGGCACAGGGAATCTGTGTTTCTTTTTGGTGAGTCATCTTGTTGTGTCAGTGCTCCGTGTGTGCGGTGCCATTCCTGGTCAGGCTGTACTTTCTTTCGTGCTGGGCGGCTCTCCTTACAGGGCGCACTCCTTGCACGTGAGGCTCCCTACGCACGGGCCACCCCTGCGTGGCACAGCACTCCTTGCGCACATCAGCATTGCACATGGGCCATCTCCACACGGGTCAAGGAGGCCCTGGGTTTGAACCGCGGACCTTCCATGGGGTAGGTGGACACCCTATCCATTCGGCCAAGTCTGCTTCCCTCCTTGATTTTGATGATTAAAAGTTTTAAGGACTACTGGTCAGGTATTTTGAAAAATGTCCCTGCACTGGAATTTGTCTGGTATTTTCCTCATGATTACATTGGGGTTATGGCTTTGGAGGAGGAAGACCATAGAGGTAAAGGGCCATTTTCATCATTATCGTTTCAAGGGTACATAATAACATGTCACCTGGCTGACACAGAGTTTGATTTCTCTACTGTTAAATACTCTTTTCACCCTACTTTCCATACTTCACTCTTCGGGAAGAAGTCACTTTTTGCAATCCACATTTAAGGAATGGGAGTTGTGCTCCCCCTCCTTGAGGGTGGAGAATCTACATAAATAATTTAGATATAGCATGAGATATGTGTCCCTTTCCCCCCATTTATTAATTTACTCCATGTGTATTTAGAGCAACGTGAAATTATGGTTTTTAAAAAAATATGTTATACAATTTGTTGTTCAAATTGTCCCAGTTTTGGCCACTGGGATCTCTTTCAGTTGCCTCCTGTGTCAATTTCACATACCTGCACATCAATATTTGTTTTCAGCTCTTCCTTGCTTTCTGGCACTACAAGATGCTCCAAGCCCAATTTGCAATATTTCCTACTCAAGTACTAGAATTATGGTTTCTTCAAGGAGCCCTGGTTTCTTTTATTGTAGAATGGTATTAGAAACCAAAATTTGGGCTAAGTGTATGCATGTATGTTAGTATATGCATATCCGTTTACCTATAAATATTCTATATGTAGCCATATGTTATCTATATTAAACTAACCAACTGTAATGTGTTACCACATGGATCATTCTTGTCTTTTCTTCTTGCTTCTCTGTAACCACCTATTCTAACAGTGAGAAACATGGCTACCACTATCTGAAATTCATTTACTTAAATGTATAGTTCCTGTATACACTTTTGCTGTATCAGAATAGTTAACCTGCAACTTAATCTACTAGAATACAATGCTTATGTGCAGTTGCTTTTGCCTTTAGTCTTATAGATTCCACTCGTTTCTGAAGTTACTTACATTAGTCAGCACTTTCCCTCCCCTATCCCCTTCAGTCAGGCTGTTCCATACATTTGCAATACAGTTATATATTTTGGCACAGTCTGCAATCCATCCTTGGATCCCCTGATAACTTAAATGATTTTTTTTTTTAAATTCAAACATTTATGTCTACTCTTTGTGCTCTTAACTTTTCTGGGCTTTGAAAAATTCATAATGTCATGATCCACCACTACTGTATCCTACAGAATAGTTTCAAAACCTGAAAAAAATCCCATTCATCTACTCAATGCTTCCCCCTCCTTGTGAACCCTTGTTTATAGTTTTGCCTTTTCCAGAATGTAATTGCTGAAATAATATTCCATTGAATGGATGTATCACAATCTGTTTATCCATTCACCTATTGAAGGACATCTTGCTTGCCTCCAGGTTTTGACAATTATGAATAAAGCTGCTATTAAACATTCACATGGAGGATTTTGGGAGCATAAGTCTTCAAATAAATCTGGTGAATACCTAAGAGTGCATGCAAAGCTGAATCTTATAATGATACGATGTTTAGCTTCGTATGAAACCACCAAACTATCTTTCTAAGTGACTGTACTCTTTTGCATTCCCACCAGCAATGAGGGAAGCTCTTGTTGCTCCATATGCTTGCCAGCTTTTGATACTGTTAGGTGTGTGTGTGTATGTGTGTTTTCATTCTATTTCCTTTGTCATGTTTTATCTGTGTTCTAATTGGTGTGGAGTGATATTTCATTGCTGTTTTAATTTGCAGTTTCCTAGTCATAAATGATATTGAACACCTTTTCATATGCTTATTTGTATAACTAGTGAATTGTCTATATATATCTTTGCACCATTTTTTTTCATTTAAAAAATTATTGAAGTATATCACTCATACATAAACCTACATAAACAGTGAGTGTATAATAATATTTGTGAACTTATAAAACAAACATATATAACATCATACAGGGCTTTCATACCTCATCATACCACCAATACCTTGCATTGATGTGAAACATTTGTAACTAATGATTAAAGAGCATCCTCAGAATATTACTACTAAACAAGTATCTTACATTTGGTATATTTCCCCCCCAACCCACCCTATTATTATTATTTTTATATCATTTATATATAAACATACATAAACAATAAGTGTATAGTAAAAGATGTGAACTTACAAAACAAACATGCTTAATATCATACAGGGGTTCCATATATCAACCCACCACCAACACCTTGCATTGTTATGAGATACTTGTTACAAATTATGAAAGAATATGATAAAAATCTTATGACTAACTCTAGTCCTTATCTTACATTTGGTGTATTTCCCCCTTAACCTACCCTATTATTATTATTTTAAATATATTTTTATGACAGAAGTTGTAAACTTACAAAACAGTCATGCACATATACAAAATTCCCATACAACACTCCTCTATCAAAACACCACACCGTGGTGCTACATTCTTTACAGATTATGATATAATATCATCAGATTATTACATATTCATAGCATCCATTTGGCACACTTTTTCCATACTCCCCCATTATCAACACAGTACACCTTTGGCATAGATGCATTATATTACTATTAAACACAGTCCATAGGTCATTCCAGTTGTATTTTTCCCATGCTTCTCCACATTCCCACCACACTGCAATAGTGATGTATATCTGCTCTAGCCCCCAAAGGACACTCTTGCATTGGTACCATCAACACAATTCTCATCCCTCTGGGTTTACTGTGTTATTTAGTCCCTAGATTATTAATTTTTTTACTGTGATTTAAACTTTATTTCTTTGTACAAAAATTTAATGATCATTCTAAAACAACCTACTCAACTTTTCTTTTTTTTTTTTAATATGGAAAGCTTCATGAATTTGCATGTCATCCTTGCGCAGGGGCCATGATAATCTTCTCTGTATCATTCCAATTTTAGTATATGTGCTGCCGAAGCAAGCACCCTAGATTAATTTCTAACTTTCTGTCAATTGGCATTTACATCCCTAACTACCCTTTTCAGCTACATTCTCATTTATAAACCAGCTGTTACTCACTAAACTTCAACTCTGTACATTTCCACACTTTTACAATAAAGTTAAATAAGATTTTATGTATATTAAACATCAGTAGTCATCTCAGCCCTCTTATCTCCTTTAAGAATCCACTACCTATCACCAGGTCTTGAATATATTTTCCTACATTTTCATCTAAAGCTTTATGGTTCTTGCTTTTATAGTTAGGTTTTTGATCCATTTTGAGTTAATTTTTGTATAAGGAGTGAGATAGGGGTGGTCTTCTTTCCTTCATTTGGCTATGGATATCCAGTTCTCCCAGCACCATTTGTTGAATGAACTGTTCTTCCTGAGCTGGGTGGGTTTGACTGGCTTGTCAAAAATCTCTTGGCCCTAGAGATGAGGGTCCATTTCTGAACCATGAATTTGGTTCCATTTGTCTATATGTCTATCTTTATGCCAGTACCATACTGTTTTTGTCACTGTAGTGAGGTAATATGATTTAAAATCCAGAAGGCAGAGTCTTCCAACTTTGCTTTTGTTTTTAAGATGCTTCTGCTATTCAGAACCCATTATCCTTCCAAATACATTGGGCAATTATGCTTTCCATTTATTTTAAAAGTGCTGGTAGAATTTTTATCAGGATTGTTCTGAACCCGTATATCAATTTGAGTAGAATTGACATCATAATGATATTTATTCTTCCAACCCATGAGCTTGGAATGTTCTCTAAATTATTTAGGTCTTTTAAAATTTCTTTTAACAATGAGTTGTAGTTTTCTGAATACAAGTGTTTTACATTATTGGTTAAGTTTATTCCTAAATATTTGAGTTTTATCTGTCATATTTTATTTTCACTCTTTTGAGACTTTAAGTTACTTTTCCTGACATAATCCTCATTTCTAGACTCTCTTTTTTCTTTTCAGGCTGTAGCACACCCTTTAGTATTTCCTACAAAGCTGGTTCCTTCATTAAAAACACTTCCAGTTTCTGTTTATCAGTGAATCTTCTAAACTCACCCTCATTTTTTTTCTTTCTTTATTTTTTTAATGTTACATACCCCACACCCCCCTCACCCCACTCCTCCCCCCATAACAACAACCTCCTCCATCATCATGAGACATTCATTGCACTTGGTGAATACATCTCTGAGCACCGCTGCACCTCATGGTCAGTGGTCCACACCATAGCCCACACTCTCCCACAGTCCACCCAGTGGGCTATGGGAGGACATACAATGTCTGGTAACTGTCCCCACAGCACCACCCAGGACAACTCAAGTCCCAAAAACACCCCCACATCATATCTCTTCCTCCCACTCTCTACCCCCAGCAGGCACCATGGCCACTTTCTCCACACCAATGCCACATTTTCTTCGATTACTAATCATAATAGTTCATGAATAGAATATCACTAAGTCCACTCTAATCCATACTCTATTCCTTCATCCTGTGGACCTTAGAATGGTTGTTTCCACTTTACATCTATATCAAGAGGGGGCTTAGATTCCACATGGATGCTGGATGCAATTCTCCTGCTTTCAGTTGTAGGCACTCTTGGCTCCATGGTGTGGTGGTTGACCTTCTTCACGTCCATGTTAGCTGAGTGGGGTAAGTCCAATAAACCAGAGTGTAGCAGTTGCAAGTCTATTGAGGCTCAGGGCCTGACTATCACATGGTCAGTCCAGAGATTCAGTTCCTCTGGGTATACACTAAACCCCAGTGCCAACTACAGATCCGGTAAAAGTAACAGGAGAGGCTTGTGAACAAAGACCACATCTGAGTCCAGCTCCATCACACAGAAACACAAACTCCAAAGTAGGGCCAACTGACATGGCACTGAACTCCATCTGCCATGACCATAGAACCTGTGGGTCTCTGTAGCCCTCAGAAGAACCAATACCTGGGGTTGTATCTACTTTATCTGTCTCTGGGACTCTGCTGGGGTGTGCATAAGGGCGACCCCTCTCATAACCTCCTGGCTCTTTTTGGAGACTCCTAGCCATATAAATTCATTTGTCCTTTCCATTTCCGCCTTTTATTCAGGTCAAAAAGCATTTTTAACTCCTGGTATTATATGTAGACTGAGATATTCTGCTGGTCTGAACTGACCCTTTTATTCAAGGTCATTTTCTAGTTACATCATCAGTTGGCACTTGGTAGTAATCCCTTGGTGCCAGGGAGGCTCATCCCTGGGAGTCATTTCCCCTGCTGGGGGAAAGGTAATGCATTTACATGCTGAGTTTGGCTTTGATACTGGCCACATTTGAGCAACATGGAGGCTCTCAGGAGGTAACTCTTAGGCACCCTGAAATTATAGGCCTTGTTCTTATTTCAGGTACACAGGCTCACAAGCATAGTCATTAGTATCAAGGGCTCATTGTTGGACCTTCCTTCTTTTTTGGTCTTTGCTGTTGCATTTGGGGGATTGTTGCTCTTCCATCTAGGGAATGTGATAGAGCTCCCCTGGCTAGGAACTCAGCACTCCCTCAGTTGTCATTTTTAATTGTAACCACTATGAATATATCCAAATATTTTTATGTACCCTGACATACGCCCTGGAGAACTCCCTGCCAACCATGTGTCCCCAGTCAATAGCATCCCACACCAGTATTCTTCCTCTGCCATTGTTGAACCACTCTGTTATCCAAAACTTCTTCAAAAATGAAGCCCAATATATTGCCAGGTTCCATTAATAGTAAAATGGAATATAGTGATGAGTTTAAAGGTTAAATATAGAATAAATATTGATTTAGAAAAATTAAGGTAGAAATAAATTGGGGTATCAAAAAATTTAAAAATGCAAAAGCTTTGTTTTTGATGTTTTGCCTTCCATCACTGCAATAAGTGTTGCCTTGTATGCAAATTGGCAAGGCGACTTCTTCCATCTTTTCCTCAGTGTCTACGTCCTTTCTTTTTCTTTTCTTTTCCTAATTATTAAGCTTGTCTTCACAAAAGTTTTAGATCACAGTAATTCATATACACAATATACAGTACTCCCACATATCCAACATAAAACCCTTTTCCCTTCCACAGCAATAATCTTCTTACATATTCATACTATATTTCCTGAAACTGATGTACAGATATTGAGACAATAGCTTTCAAACAAGGTAACATTTGGGTTTACATTGTGGTTTATTTTAGACTATATAATTTTCTAAATTTTTAGTTATCTTATGTTTTACATTATGATTTACATTTTAGCCTATTGGCCCCTATACATTTTTGGTGTAATTTAACATGTCTTATATCCATCCTTGTGTAATATTGTGGAACACTTCTATTGCCCACACAGTTACATTGATTCCATCTATTCAGTACCTCTTTCCCCCTCCCCTTAGGGCCCACAGTGACAGTCAGTCTTCATTGTTTGAAGGGCCATGTTCAGAGATACTTGCAACAATGTTGAGGGCTTGACACGCTCGACTGCCTTAATGCATTGGGGGCCACATTTCTCTACAGAGATATAATTCGCTCTATTTGAGAACATCAATCCTCCCCAGGATGTGGGTATACCTTCACTCTCATTATATGGGTCTCTATCCAATGACATAACCCATTATGACAAAATGAGTACTCACACACTCCCTAGAAGCCTGTCCTGCATCAGATTATCCCCTTTAAGCATCTTAAACAGGTAACCTTCCTTATATTTTTGAAAAAGTTTACTCAGCATTACACTCTCAACCAAATATCTGACAATCTCCTATGTTCATATGTTCCCCCACCCTCCCCTAGTCCCCCTTAAGCCCACAAAGCCCCCCCCCCCAAAGGTAACCATATGCCTCCATTTTATCCCTTCCTTGTACAAATTCTTACCTCCGGCTTATCATAGATTTCACCCATGTAGGTGTCAGTTTGCATCCTTCCTCTACCACCCAATATCCTTTAAGCCTATCATCCAGTCTCTAGCTCTCAAGGCAGCTTGGTTTACTTATTTCATATCATTGAGGTCATGTGGTATTTGTCCTTCAATGCCTGGGTTGCTTCACTCAACATAAGGTTCTCAAGATTCATCCATGTTGTCACATATGTCTGTAATGTATTCATTCTTAAAGCTGAGTAGTATTCTGTTGTATGTATATACCACATTCTATTTATCCATTCATCTGTTGACGGGCATTTGGGTTGATTCCAACTTTTGGCAATAGTGAACAATGCTGCTATGAACATTGGTGTGCATATATTGGTTTGTGTGCTTGTTTTCAGTTCTACTGGGTATAAACCCAGCAGTGGAATTGCTGGGTCATATTGCAAATCTATAGCTAGTTTTTTCAGAAGCTGCCAAACTGTCCTCCAGAATGGCTGGACTCTTCTGCATTCCCACCAGCAATTGGATGACTGTTCCCATTCCTCCACATCCTCTCCAGCATTTGTAGTCTTCTGTTTTTATTCATAGCTGCCAATCTTATGGGAGTAAGATGGTATCTCATTGTAGTTTTGATTTGCATTTCCCTAATAGCTAGAGATTTGGAGCATTTTTTCATGTGCTTTTTAGCCATTTGTATTTCTTCTTTGAAGAAGTGTCTGTTTAAATCTTTTCCCCATTTTTTAAAAGGGCTGTTTGTCTTTTTATTTTTGAGATATAGGAGTTCTTTGTATATGCAGGTTATAAGTTTCCTATCAGATATATGGTTACCAAATATTTTCTCCCATTGTGTAGGCTCTCTTTTCACTTTCTTGACAAACACCTTTGAGGTGCAGAAGGCTTTAATTTTGAGGAAGTCCCATTTATCTATTTGTTCTTTTGCTGGTCATGCTTTTGGTGTGAAGTTCATGAAGCCATTTCCTATCACAAGGTACTGTAGATGCTTCACTACACTGCTTTCCAAAGTCTTTATGGTCTTAGCTCTTATATTTAGGTCTTTGATCCATCTTGAGTTGAACTTTGTATAAGGTGTGAGTTGGTAATCCTCTTTCATTCTTTTACATATGGATATCCAGTTCTCCAGGTACCATTTATTGAAGAAGCCATTCTCTCCCAGTTGAGAGGGTCTGGTGGCTTTATTGAATATTATATGACTATATATATGAGGATCTATATCAGAACTCTCAATTTGGTTCCATTGGTCTGTGTATCTTCCTTTTGCCAATACCATGCTGTTTTCACTACTGTAGCTAGTAGTATGTTTTGAAGTCAGGTAGTGTGATTCCTCCATTTTGATTTTTCTTTTTCAATATGTCTTTGGCTATTTGGGGCCCTTTCCTTTCCAAATAAATTTCATAGCTAGTTTTTCTAGTTCATTAAAGAATGCTGTGTTGATTTTTATTGGGATTGCATTGACTCTGTAGATCAGTTTTGGTAGGATAGACATCTTAATAACATTTAGTCTTCCTATCCATGAACAGGGAATATTCTTCCATTTATTTAAGTCTTTTTTGATTTCCTTGAACAGTGTTGTGTAGTTCTCTGTGTTTAAGTTTTTTACGTCTTTAGTTAAATTTATTCCTAAGTATTTGATTTTTTAATTTCCTATTGTAAATGGTATTTGTTTCTTGATTTTCTCCTGAGCTTGCTCATTTATTGGTGTACAGAAATGCTACTGATTTTTGTGCATTGATCTTATAACCTGTGACTTTACTAAACTCATTTATGAGTTCTAGAAGCTTTCTTGTAGACTTTTCAGGGTTTTCTATGGATAGGATCATGTCATCTGCAAATAATGAAATTGTGTCTCCTTCCTTTTCAATTTGAATGCCTTTATATCTGGTTCTTGCCTCAGTGCTTGAGCAAGTACTTTTAAGACAATGTTAAATAGAAGAGGTGATAGTGGGCATCCTTGTCTTGTTCCTGATCTTAGAGGGAAAGATTTTAGAATTTCACCATTGTAAATGATGTTGGCTGTGGGGTTTTCTTATATACTTTTTATCATGTTCAGAAAATTTACATGTATTCTTTCTTTTGGAGTGTTTTTATCAAGAAAGAGTGCTGTATTTTGTCAAATGCTTTTTCTGCATCTATAGATATAATTATGTGATTTTTTTCCCTTTCAATCTGTTTTATGGTGTATTACATTGATTGATTTTCTTATGTTGAACCATCTTTACATAACCGGAATGAATCCCACTTGGTCATGGTGTATAATTTGTTTAATGTGTTGTTGAATATGGTTAGCAGTATTTTGTTGAGGATTTTTGCATCTAGGTTCATTAGAGAAATTGGTCTGTAATTTTCCTTTCTTGTGGTGTCTTTGTTTGGCTTTGGTACTAGGGTAATGTTGGCATCATAGAATGAGTTAGGCAATGTTCCTTCTGTTTTGATTTTTTGGAAGAGTTTCAGCAAGATTGGCATTAGTTCTTTCCAGAATATTTTGTAGAATTCACCTGTGAAGCTGTCCGATCTGGGGCTCTTCTTAGTAGGGAGGTTTTTAATGACTAATTCTATCTCTTTACTTGTGATTGGTTTGTTGAGATCATCAATTTCTTCTTTCATCAATATAGGCTGCTTATGTGTTTCTAGGAATTTGTCCATTTCCTCTGAATTGTGATTTTTGTTGGAATATAGTTTTTCAAAGTATCCTCTTACGATAGTCTTTATTTCTGTGGGGTCAGTGGTGATATCTCCTTTCTCATTTCTTATTTTGTGTATTTGCATCTTCTCTCTTTTTTCTTTGTTATTCTAGCTAAGGGCTTGTCAATTTTATTGATCTTTTCAAAGAACCAGCTCTTGGTTTTGTTTATCTTTTCAAGTGCTCTCTTATTTTCTATTTCATTTAGTTCTGCTCTGATCTTTGTTATATCTTTCTTTCTTCTTCCTGTGGGGTTACTTTGTTTTGTTTTTTTTTTTTTTTTTTTTTTTACTAATTCCTCCAAATGTGCAGTTAGTTCTTCAATTTTTGCTCTTTCTTTTTTTTTGATGCATGAATTTATGGCTATAAATTTCCCTCTCAGTACTGCTTTTGCTGCAGCTCATAAGTTTTGTTACATTGTGTTATCATTTTCATTAGTTTCAAGGTAGTTATTAATTTCTTTTGAGATTTCCTCTTTGACCCACTGTTTTTCTAAGAGTGTGCTGTTTAATTTCTATATCTTGGTGTCAAATCTGGGCCTCTGGCCCTTGCAGATTTCCAGCTTCACTCCACTGTGGTCAGAGAAATTATTTTGTATGATTTTGATCTTTCTGAATTCATTGAGCCTTTCTTTGTGGCCTAGCATATGGTCTATCTTAGAGAATGATACATGTGCACTTGAGAAAAATGTATATCCTGCTGTATTCGGGTGTAATGATCTTTATATGTCTATTAGGTCCAGCTCCTCTAACATACTGTTCAAAGTTTTTGTTTCCTTATTGATTCTCTTTTGAGATATTCTGTCCAAAGTTGATAGTGGTGTATTAAAGCTCCCCACTATAACTGTAGAGGCATCTGTTCTTTCACTTAGTTTTTCCAGTGTTTGCCTCATGTATTTGGAGGTGCTCTTGTTAGGAGCATAAATATTTATGATTGTTCATTCTTCTTGAAAGATTATCCCTTTCACTAATACATAGTGTCCATCTTTGTCTCTCACAATTGTTTTGCATTAATGTCTATTTTCTCTGATATTAACATAGCTACTCCTGCCTTTTTTCAGTTATTGTTTGCTTGTAAGATTTTTCCAGCCATTCACTTTCAACCTCCTTGAATCCCTGGGTCTAAGATATGTTTCTTGTAGACAGCATATAGATGGGTCATATTTCCTTATCCAATCCTCCAGTCTGAATCTTTTGACAGGTGAGTTTAATCCATTGACATTCAGTGTTATTACTTTCAAGGAATTATTTATGTTAGCCATATTTTCTTTGGACTTGTGTTTGTTATATTTTGTTTGGTTTTTTTCCTTCTCTTTTTGTCTTTTTTGTTGCTCCTACACTCTTCTCCAACTCTGCCTCTCCTGTTTTTTTCTTTCTTCCTGCAGAATTCCCTTTAGTATTTCTTGAAGGGCAGGGTTCTTGTTGGCATACTCTTTTAATTTCTGTTTATCTGTGAATATTTTGAACTCTCCATCATTTTTGAATGCTAGTTTAGCTGGGTAGAGTATTCTTGGTTGGAAATTTTTTTCTTTTAGTACTTTGACTATATCATACTACTGCCTTCTTGCTTCCATGGTTTCAGATGAGAAATCAGCACTTAATCTTATGGAGCCTCCTTTGTATGTGATGGTTCTCTTTTCTCTTGCTACTTTTAGAATTTTCTTTGTCTTGAGCATTGGATAATTTGACAAGTATATGTTTCGGGGTAGGCATTTTGGGATTTATGGTGTTTGGGGTGCATTGTGCTTCATGAACATGTGCATCCATCTCCCTCAGTAGATTTGGGAAATTTTCAGCCATTATTTCCTCCAACACCCCTTCTGTCCCCTTTCCCTTCTCTTCTCCTTCTGGGATGCCTATAATATGTATGTTTGTGCATTTTGCATGGTCATTCAGGTCCCTAAGTTCCAGCTGGATTTTTTCTATCTTTTTATCAATCAGTTCTACTATCTGTTTGATTTCAGATATACTGTCTTCCACATCACTAATTCTCTCCTCTGCTCTTCTAATCTGCTGCCATTTGCTGAGGGTGTATTTTTGATTTCTTGAGCTTTGGTGTGCATCACCATCATATCTGTTATCTTTTTGTGTATGACTGCAATTTATTCTGTATTCTCTCCAAGTGTTTTCTTCATATTGTTAATCTCTTTCTTTACTTCATTAAGCTGGTCTCTAATATATGTTTTGAGAGCTCTAATTACTTGCCTAATGTTCTGCTCCTCTTCCTAGTTTTTAGTTTGTGCATTGGACTTGGCCATGCTTTCCTGATTATTGGTTTGGTTTGTAGTTTTTTGTTGCTGTCTGGTCATCATTTTATCTTGATGGGTTTAATCAGTTCCTTAGCTTCTTTGTCTATTCTTGGGGATTAATTAGTTGTTGTTCATACGTAAGTGTTATGTCTTCTCTTTGTCACTTTGTTCTTCTTACTCTATTTTCTTGTTGCTGACTAAGTTCCCTTTGAAGGAAAATATTAGGGCCAGGGACAGCAAAATGAGTAAGAAAAGAAAATGTGTAAAGTAGTATTGGCAATAAATGTTAACAGAGGAACAATGTGAGATCTAGGAGAATGGATATTAGCCTCATCTAAGTTGTGTAGCATTATAGCCAGTAAGTAGAGTACCTATAATGAGACAGTCAACTGAATATGGGGAGGAATATAGTATGAATTAAAAGGCCAGTGTTTTCATGAGAGAGGGAAAGAGAAAAGAAAGACAATATCAAGAGTGGATAAAAGACAAAAAACAGAACAAAGGTATTAGAAATAAAAAGCCAGACAATTTGGGGGCCAAAGAAAGGGAGGTGGAATGTAAGAGAAACAGTAGATGATGTAGGATAGAAAGATGTAGAGGAAAGGGGATAGTGTAGGTGGCCAAAATCAATACACACAGAAAGAGGAAATGGAGGATGAGGAAACACAGCAAAAGTGAAGCGCTCCCTGCAGTGCCCATTATATAAAGAAAATAAAATATAAAAGAAGAAAGAGAGAGAGAAAAAAGAGAAAAAAAAGGGGGGGCAAAGGAAAGGGGGAAAATAAGCAAGAAAAAGAAAAAGAGAAAAAAACTAAATAAATGAAAAAAGACCTTGGGGGATAAAACAGGAGAAAAGACCAGGCGACAGTGCAACAGTAGCAACCACGACAAAAAAACAAACAAACAAAAAACAACAACAAAACAAAACAAACAAACAAAAACGAACCAAAGTTTCAAGCTAGGAATCCTCTTTGCAGTTAAATAAAACACTTAGGGATCTGACATTCCCACTTTCTCACTTTCTCCCTTCCTCACTTCTCTCTCTCCCAGGGCAGCAGGAAAGCTGCTTGAGGGGTCCAGTAGGAGTTGAACCAACTCAACACAGAAGACAATAACTCTTTATTTCCAGCGTGCGAGCACCTACACCTCACCAGAAACTCCAAATATGCTATTGGAAGCTTGGATAGCACGTCCTACAGTCCCTCCCCCTTAGATATGCTAGGAGAGGTCTAATTGATTTTCTGACTCCACCTTCTCCCAGACCAAGTTTCCTATTCCTGAATGTTTAGGTAAATTGGCTTTCTCAGCAGATTCGCCTCTCCTTTCTTCCCAGACTCTCCCCAAGTCAGCTGGTACACTCCTCCAAGCTGAAGGAAAAAAAAAAAACCCACAAAAAACAAAAACTGGGGAGGGCTAGGGTAATCACGGACCTCAGATGGACCTCAGGGCGCAGTGGATTCGGGAATGGGAAGTCTGTGATATTGCAGACTCAGAGTATGTGAGTCTCTGGAGCGTGGGCTACCAGGGTTTAGGGGATACAGACCTGTAACCCCCATTTTTGAAAGACAATCTTGCCGGATATAATAGTCTTGGCTGGAAGTTTCTCTCTTGTAGTATCTTAAATATATCATACCACTGTCTTCTTGCCTCCATGATTTCTGATGAGAAATCGGCACTTAATCTTATTGAACATCCTTTATATAATATGCATGGCTTTTCTCTTGCTGCTCTCAGAGTTCTCTTTTTGTCTTTGGCATTTGACATTTTGATTAGTATGTGTCTTGGACTTGGTCTATTTGGATTTATTCAAATAGGAGTATGGTGTGCTTCTCAAACATGGATACCCATGTCCTTCAATAGAGTTGGGAAATTTTCTACCATTATTTCTTCAAAATTCCTTCTGCCCCTTTTCCCTTCTCTTCTCTTTCTGGGACCCACATGACATGTATGTTTGCACATTTATTGCTGTCACTTAATTTCCTGAGAACTTGTTCAAATTTTTCCATTCTTTTCTCTATCTGTTCTTTTGTGTGTTCAATTTCAGAGGCCATTTTTTCAAGTTCACCAATCTTTTCTTCTGCCTCCTCAAATCTTCTTTTATATGATTTCAGTGTATTTTAAAATTTCATTTATTGTGCCTTTGATTCCTGAAAGATCTGCTATTTTTCTATGTATGCTTTCAAGTTCTTCTTTGTGCTCATCCAATGTCTTCGTAATAGCCTTAATCTCTTTAGCCATCTATTTGAATTTGTTAATGAGATTTATTTGAACATCTATGATTAGTTGTCTCAAATCCATTATGTCATCTGGAGGGTTACCTTAGTCCTTTAACTGGGCTATATCTGACTGTTTCTTGGTGTGGATTATAATTTTTTGTTGGTATCTTGGCACCTAGCTTACTAGATATATTTATTCTGGGTGCAATTTCTCTCTTTAGTTTATGGCTTTCTTGCCCATTCTCCCTTGCTTGTTGTGTAGCAGGAGCCAAGGATGTAGTTGGTGTTGTAAGCTGTGGAGGCTCAAGCTGCCCTCATTGCCCCAGGGAACAATGAAGCTTCTCCCAACTTTTTCCTTTGCCAGGGGTAGAGACAGAGCAACAGCTGTGTGTAATAATCCAAGTCGTGCAGGCCTAGACTGTAGTTGCCCAGAGAGACTGATGGAACTTCAAAGCCCCTTCTCATCTGGCTATGGTGGGAATAGAGCTGCAGATGTGGGCAGCAATCTATGCAATGTGGGTCCAAAATGACCACAGTTGCCCCAGTAAATTTTTGACTATTCACTCTGCCTGCTGAATGTACCTGCAATTACCTGGAGAAGCTGGTGCAGGGCCCACCAGCTTCTTCTCTGCTAGAGGTAGGGTTGAAGCCTAGATTAGGGCTGCAGTCCTATCTGGGTTAAAGAAGCCAGTCCCTACCAGCACTGTGATTTTCAGCCAGCTGGGCTGCCCCTCATGCTGGGGGCAGAGTCAAAATTGTGGCTGCTATCTTCTGTCTTACATGGACAGTTTCAAATTTTAGCTGTTCTTAGGGTTATACTTTAGCCAGCTGAATTTACTAATCAGCAGCTGAAATTTGTGGCCAATCATCTCTTCCTCCTCTGTTTTTAGGAAATGGAGCTTCTGATTCCAGCCACACAATAGCTCCTGAGGTGGCTTGCGCCCCAGAGTAAGATAATCACTGGTCTCTGTGGTGTGGCCTGTCATTTTCCGGAGAGGTTGGCGCAGGTCCTCGCAGCTTCCTCCCTGCTGGAGGTGGGGCTGGGGCCTAGGCTAGAGATGCAATCTGATTTGGATGGAAAGAAGGTGGCCCCTGACCACGCTGTGATTTTCAGCCCTTCCGCTCCTTCTTGTGCCAGGCGCAGAGTTAATATGGTGACTACCGGCCTCTTTCTGACTTGGACAGTTTCAAACTTTAGCAGCTCTTAGGATTATACTTTAGCCCACAGAATTTACTCATCAGTAGCTGAAGTTGGTGCCCAGTCGTCTCTTCCTCCCTCATGTTTTGGCAGTGGAACTTCCAATTCCAGCTGCAGAATAGCTCCTGTGGGGTTGTGCCGCCAGTGGAGGATGGGCACCAGCCTCTGGGGTGTGGAGCGCTCTACTTACAGATCTTCTCTGCAGATGGGCAGTCTCCTCCTTCCATTCCTTCAAGAAGTTGCAGGATGCTCTTATGGTCTCCTGGAGCCCCCAAACAGGTGCTTTAGAGAGCTCTGGGTGATTACTAACTGCCCTGTAAGCACAAGCTGACTCTAGGAGCTCCTTACTCTGCCACCACCTTGCTGGTTGTCCTATCTTTGCATCATTTTTAAATTGAGTTGTTTGTTTTCTTATTAAGTTAAAAAAATTTTATATTTTATTTCTCCCAGAGGAAAGTGTGAATGCAGTTCCCCACTACTGAAAATTATGCAGTTGAGTTTCCCACATTTGGGGAAATTGCAGGGGTCAGTACATCTGGAGCGCAATGGATAAGCCTCACCCTGGGACAAGTACTGTTGTGATGTTAGCTCCCCTGCATGGTAAGTATTATATTATTAAGGTTTAATAGTCCTTTTTATATTTTGGGTACAAGTCCTTTTTCAGATAAGTGTTTTGTAAATATTTTCTCTCAGTCTGTGACTTGTCTTTCATTTCCTTAAGAGTGACTTTCACAGAGCACCAAGTTTTAATTTTAATAAAGTATATCTTATCAATTTCTTCTTTTATGAGTTACACTTTTTGTGTTGAATTTAAATACTCACTGCCAAATTCAATGTCACACAGATTCTATCCTGTTTTCTTCTAGATGTTTTATAGTTTTGTAATTTACATTTAGGTTTATATCCACTTTGAGGGAATTTTTGTGAAAGGTGTGCAAAGTCTGTCTAGAGTTTGGATTTTTTTTTTGTATATGGATATCCATTTGATCCATTTGTTGAAAAGCCAATTTTTTTGCCCATTGAATTGCTTTTGATCCTTTATCAAAGATCAATTGGCTATTATTTGTGCCATTAATCTATGTGCCTCTTATTTCACCAATAACCTACTCTCTTGGTCATTATACCTTTATAGCAAATCTTGAAACTGGGTAGAGTGGGTTATCCAGATTTGTTCTTTAGTGTTCTTTGGCTATTCTAGGTCTGTATTTCTGTAAAACCTTGGAATAAATTTCTCCATAATTGCAAAATAGCTTCCTGGGATTTTGATTGAAATTGCTTTGAATCTATAGAAAAAGTTTGGAAGAATTGACACCTTAAAAATATTGAGTCTAAAAGTAACCCATGAACATGGAATATCCGTCCATTTATTTATATGTTCTTTGATTTCTTTCATCAGAGTTATGTAGCTTTCCCCTTATAAATCTTGCATTTATTTTGTTAAATTTATACCTGTGTTTCTTTTTGGGTGCTACTGTAAATTTTATTTTTAAACAAATTTCAATTGTTTATTGCTGGTATATAGGAAAGCTATTGACTTTTGTATATTAATCTTGTATTTTGTGACCTTGTTAAACTCACCTGTGCCAGGAGTTGTTTTTTTTTCTCTCAATTCTTTGGAATGTTCTGCGTGGACAATTGTATCCTCTATGAAGAAAAACAGTTTAATTTCTTTCTTCTAAAACATATACATTCTATTTCTGTTTCTTTCCTTTATTTTATTTTTTTATTGTATTAGCTAGGACTTACAGTAGGATGTTGATTAAGAGTGATGAGAAGGGATATCCTTGGCTTTTCCTAGTATTAGTCAGTTTATCACCATTAAGTATGATGTTGGCTGTTGGTTTCTTATAGAGGTTCTTTATCAAGTTGAAGAAGTTACACTATACTCCCAGTTTGCTGAGAGTTTTTTCCTTAATCAAGAATGGGGACTGAAATTTGTTAAATGCTTTTTATGATTGTATAATTTTTTTCTTTAGCCTGTTGAGTGATTTTTGAATGTTGATTTTTGAATTGCATCCCTGGAATAAATCCTACTTGATTTCAGTGTATACTTCTTTATACACATTATTTGATTCCATTTGCTAATATTCTGTTGATGACTTATCCACCTATGTTCATGAGAGATATTTGTCTATAGTTTTTCTTTTTTTTGTGATGTCTTTGTCTGATTTTGCTATTAGGGTAGTGCTGGTCTCAGAATTAGTTAGGAAGAATTTCTTCTGCTTCTATTTTGTGGGAAAAAATGTGGCAAATTGGTATCATTTCTTCCTCACATATTTGGGAGAAATCAGCAGTGATATCATATGTGCCTGGCACTTCCTATTTTAGTAGGTAATTATTTTTTATTCAATTTCTTTATTAGATATAGGCCTATTTAGATTATTCATTTCTCCTTGTGTAAGTTCTGTTTTTTTGTGTGTCTTTCAAGGAATTAATCCATTTCATTCAAGCGATCAAATTTTCAGGCATAGATTGTTTATTTTATCCCTTAATCATCTTTTAATTCCCATCAGACCAGCAGTGATTACTTCAATTTCCTATCTGTTACTGGAAGTTATTTTCTCCTTTTTTCATGGTTAGCCTGGATTGAAAGTTGTCAACTACTGATTTTTTCAAAGAACCAGCTTTTTGGTTCTTAATCTCTTTTGTTTTCTTATTTTCATTTCATTGATTTTTGCTTTGGTCTTCATTATTTCCTTCATTTTGTATGCTTTAGGTTTGTTTTGCTCTTCTTTTTCTAGTTTCTTGAATCAGGAACTTAGATCATTGGAAATACTTTTCCATATAATATTTAGAGCTATTTACTTCCACCTGCACTGCTTTGGCTGCATCCTACATATTTTGATATATTACATTTTAATTTTTCCTCAATTTCATGCACTTTTTCACTTTTAAATTTTTTTTATTAGAGAAGTTGTGGGTTTACAGACCACTCATGTATAAAATACAGGATTCCTACATAACATCCCACCACCAACACCTTGCATTGGTATGGAACATTTGATATAAATGATGATAGCACTCTTTTGTAAATGCACTAATTTTTTAAACAATTTATCTTGGTAAATTAAACAAAGTTACCTTTGTTACAATTGATGAAAAATATTAACATAATACTATTAACTATCATCCATAGTTTACAGTAGGTATGTTTTTCTATATACCACCCTCTTATTAGTATTAGTACATTAAACATTTGTATTAGTACTATACATTTGCTATAATTCATGAAAGAACATTCTTATACTTGTATTATGAACTATAGTTCATCATCTACAATAGGGTTCACTGTGTTATATACTCCTATATTTTATCTTTTAATTTTTATTCTAGAAATATACACAACCTAGTTTCCCCTTCTAATTACATTCCCTATATAATTCAGTGCTGTTAATTATACTCACAGTAATGTACTACTATTATCACTATCCATTTACAAACCTTTACAATTAACCTAAATAGAGATACAAATTAAGCATCAAATTCCTATTCTCTAACCCCAATCTATCCCCTGATAAACTATATTTTAGATTCTAACTCTATGAGTTAGCTTATTATAATTAATTTCTATCAGTGAGCTCATACAGTATTTTTCTTTTTGTGTCTGACATCATGAAGCATAATGTCTTCAAGTCTCATCCATATTATCACATGAATCAGAACTTCATTCCTTTTTATGGCTGGATAATATTCCATCATTTGTATATACTGCATTTTGTTTATCCATTCATCTGTTGATGGATACTTTGTTTGCTTCTTTTTTGAGTTGTGAATATTGCCACTATGAACATTGGAGTGCAAATGTCTGTTTTATCCCAGCTTTCAATTTTAGTTTCGAGAATGCCAGGTCATGTGGTAATTCTATATTTAGCTTCCTGTTTTCCACAGCAGCTGAACCATCTTATAATCACACCAGCAATGAATGAGCATTCCTATATTTCTACATCCTCTCCAAAACTTGTAATTTTTTGTTTATTTAATCAGAGCCATTCTGGTGGGTGTGAAATGATATCTCATTTTGGTTTTGATTTGCATTTCCCCAATAGCTAGTGATGTTGAGCATCTCTTCATTGCTTTTCAGCTATTTGTATATCATCTTTGGAGAAATGTCTATTAAAGTCTTTTGCCCACTTTTAATTGTGTTGTTTGTATTTTATTATTGAATTGTAGGATTTCTTTATATATTCTGGATATTAAACCCTTATCAGAGATGTGGTTTCCAAATATTTTCCTCCAGTGAGTAAGTTATCTCTTCACATTCATGAAAAAGTCCTTTGATGAACAAAAGTTTTTTAATTTTTGAGGAAGTTCCAATTGTCTATATTGTTGTTTGTGCTTTGGGTATAAAGACCAAGAAACTATTGCCTAACACAAGGCCCTGAATATGCTTCCCTACATTTTCTTCTAGGAGTTCTATAGTTATGGCTCTTACATTAATGCCTTGATCCATTTTGAATTAATATGTTTTATTATGGTGTGAGATAGGGGGTCTTCTTGCATTGTTTTGCACGTGGATATCCAGTTCTCCCAGCACAATTTGTTGAAGAGGCTATACTTCTGCAATTGAGTAGACTAGGCAGCCTTGTCAAAAATCAATTGGCCATAGGTGTGAGGATTTATTTCTCAACTCTTCATTTGATTCCATTGATAGATATATTTTTTTTTTGCCAGTACCATGCTGTTCGGACAACTGTAGCTTTGTCATATGATTTAAGGTCAGGATGTATGAGTCCAACAACTTCATTCTTCCTGTTCAAGATATTTTGGTTATCTGGGGCCCCTTACCCTTCCAAATAAATTTGGTAATTGGCTTTTCCATTTCTGAAAATTAGGGTATAGGAATTTTGATTGGATTGCATTGAATCTATAAATTGTTTTGGGTAGAATTGATATCATAATACTATTTAGTCTTCCAATCCATGAATTTGCAATATTCCTCTAATTATTCAGGTATTCTTTGCTTTCTTTTAGTAATATTTTGTATATTATCATGTTGAGGAAATTTCCTTGTGGCAGTTTGGAATTATTTATGAACTCCAAAAAAAAGAAATTCTGTGTATAAACTAGTCTGTTCCTTTGGGCATGGTAACACTTTTTATTGTATTAGATTCAGCTGACACACCTGATTAAATTTTGTTATGATTAGGGCTTTGATTCAATCACATCATTAGAGTGCAACTCAGTTTTGAGTCCCAGCCTCCTTGGTGGACAGATAAAACACTCTCACATGGAAGGAGATAATAGACAAGGAGAAAACAGAGGAAGAGGGACAGCTCATTAGACATGGCAGAGGCCCTGGGAAGAGAGACAAGCCTGGCAGTCTACAGCTGACCTTGTGAAGAGAACAGAGCAGCTAGGCCCAGAAAGCAACATGCCCTGGGGAGAAAGACGAGCCTTATGCCAGCCTACAGCTGAGATCAGAAGAAACTGGGACCACAAAGCCTTTAGAGAAAGGAGGAAGGCTGAACCCTCACAGACATTGCCAGCCATCTTGCCGTACCATATGGCAACAATTTGGGTGAGGAAGTACCTCTTATAGTATCTTGAGTTGGACTCTTTAAAGCCTTGTGACTGTAAACTTCCACCCCAAATAAATATCCTTTATAAAAGCCAATAGATTTCTGGTACTTTGCATCAGCAATCCCTTTTGACTGGCTAATACACTTCTATTCCTATTTTTTGAAGTGTTTTTATCAAGAAAGTATGCTGGATTTGTCAAATGCCTTTTCGGTTTCAATGGAAATGATCATGTAGTTTTTCCCATTTGTTTTGTTAATGTGGTGTATTACAAAACTGATTTTCTTTTATTGAACCCCACTTGCATAACTGAGATAAAACCTACTTGATCATGATGTATAATCCTTTTAATGTGCTGTTGGATTTGTTTTGCAAGTATTTTCTTGAGAATTTTTGCAACTATATTCATAACAAAAATGAGTATATAATTTTATCTGGCTTTAGTAATAGGGTGATGTTAGCCACATAGAATGGGTTAGATAGTGTTCCCTCATCTTCACATATTTTGAAAGAGTTTGAGCACAATTGGTATTAATTCTTCTTGGAATGATGCGTAGACTTTGCCTGTAAAGCTATCTGTTCTGGTCCTTTCTTTGTAGGGAGGTTTTTGATGACTGGTTCAATCTCTTTACTTGTAATTCATCTTTTGAGATCTTCTATTTCTTCTGGAGTCATTGTACATTGTTCCTGTGTTTCTAGGAATTTGTCCATTTCATCTAGTTGTCTAATTTGTTGGCATACAGTTGTTCATAGTATCCTCTTATGATCCTTTTTATTTCAGTGGTGTCAGTAATAATGTTGCCTTTCTCAATTCTGATTTTATTTATTTCCATTTTTTCTCTATTTTTTTTTGTCAGTTTAGGTAAGGGTTTGACAATTTTATTCATCTTTCCAAAGAACCAACTTTTAGTTTTCTTAATTCTTTCTACTGTTTATTTTCAATTTCATTTATTTCTGCTTTAATATTTGTTATTTCTTTCATTTTGCTTGCTTGTGGATTAGTTTGCTGTTCTTTTTCTCATTCCTCCAGGTGTACAGTTAAGTCTTTGATTTTAGTACTTCCTTCCTTTTAATGTGTTTAGGGTAACAATCTCCCTCTCAGCACTGCTTTTGATGCATCCCATATGTTTTGGTATGGTGTGGTCTCATTTTAATTCATCTCAAGATATTTACTGATTTCCCTTGCAATTTCTTCTTTTGACCCACTAATTGTTTAAGGGTGTGTTGTTTAGCTTCCATATGTTTGTAGATTTTCAATTCTCTGCCTGTTATTAATTCCCAACTTCATTCATTATGGTCAGAGAAGATATTTTGAATAATTTCAGTGTTTTCAAATTTATTGAGACTTGTTTTGTGACCCAACATGCACACTTGAGTAGCATGCATATCCTGCTGCTTTGGGGTTCAATTTTCTGTAAATGCCTGTTAGGTCTAGTCCATTTATTATGTTATTCAAATTCTCTAGTTCCTTCTTGGTCTTATGTCTAGATGTTCTATCTATTGCTGAGAATGGTATATTGAAGTGTCCAACTACTATTGTAGAGATTTCTACTTCTCCCTTTAGTTTTGTCAGTGTTTGCCTCATGTATTTTGGGGTACTGTATTTAGGTGTACTAATATTTATGCTTGTTATTTCTTCTTGGTAGATTGACTCTTTTATTCATATATAGTATCCTTCTTTGGCTCTTATAACAGTTTTTGAGTTAGTCTACACTATCTGATATAGTATAGCAACCCTTGCCATCTCTTTTCTGGTAATATTTGCTTGGAATATCTTTTTTTAACCTTCCACTTTCAACCTATTGTCTCTTGAGTCCAAGGTGAGTCTCTTGTATGCAACATATATTTGGATCATTTAAAAAAAATCCATTCTGCCACTCTGGGTTTTTTGATTGGGGAATTTAATCCATTAGCATTCAGTGTTGTTACTGTAAAGGAAATACTTCAGTCATTTTGTCCTTTGGTTTTTATATGTCATATCTTAATTTTTATTTCTCTTTTCTCTATTGCAACATATTTTTCTGTATAGCTGGTATTTTGTGATGTATCTGATCAATAACTTCCTATTCTCTGTTTCTGAATATTTTTACCCCAGAATTTATATCACATAACTTATATCTGTTACCTACTAATTTGAAATGATACCAACTTAGCTTCAATAGCATACACATTCTCTGCTCCAATATTCCTGAGTTTCCCCTCTTTGTGCTGGTTTTGTCCTAGTTTACCAATTTATATTTTGCATGTCTGTTTTCAGGAAATATACCTTTTTCTTGTTCAATTGTATTCTGACTCTTAAAGGAATGAAAGAGTAGAGTTGTATATTAAGGATATAATCCTATTGGGTTTTGGATTTACCATTTTTGTTATGCTCATTGATAATCTTCATTTCTTCACACTACTCCAATCCATTCTCTTCTGTCTTTTCCTTTCAACCTGTAAAACTAATTTTAGTTATTTTTGTAGGGTAGGTCTTGTTGAAGAACTCTCTCAGTTTCTGTTTATCTGTGTATATTTTAAAATTTCTCTCATTTTGAAGGACGGTTTTGCCAAATAAAGAATTTTTGACTGGTAGTTTTTCTTTTCCAGTACCTTAAATACATCATACCATTGTTTTCTAGCTGCTGTAATTTCTGAAGAGAAATCAGCATTTGGTCTTATTGAGGATTCTGTGCATGTGATGAATCACTTTTCTCTTGCTACTTTCAGAATTCTCCCTTTATCTTTAGCATTTGGCATTCTGATTCATATGTGTCTAAGAGTCAGTCTATTATGATTTATTCTGCTTGAAATATGTCATGCTTCTAGGGCATGTGTATTTTTGGTATTCATAAGAATTGGGAAATTTTCAGCCTGTGTTTTCTCAAGTATTCTTTCTGCTCGTTTTCCATTTTCTTCTTCTTCCGGGGCACTAATGACACATGCTGTCATCTCAAATCCCTGCGACACTGCTCAGTTTTTCTAGTCTGTTCTGCTGACTGTATGATTTTGATCTATCTTCTAGCTCACTGATTCTTTCTTCTGCTTGCTCAAATCTGCTGCTTATGACTCTAGTATATTTTATTCTCTTCTATTGTGCCTTTTATCACCATAGTTTCTGTTGTTTCTTTTTATACCTTCAAACAAATTCACCTTGATGCCTTCACATTGTCTTTTTTTTTTTTTTTTTAAGATTTATTTATTTATTTATTTAATTCCCCTCTCCTCCCCCGGTTGTCTGTTTTCTGTGTTTTTTTTTTTTGCTGCGTCTTGTTTCTTTGTCCGCTTCTGTTGTCGTCAGCGGCACGGGAAGTGTGGGCGGTGCCATTCCTCGGCAGGCTGCTCCCTCCTTCACGCTGGGCAGCTCTCCTTATGGGTGCACGCCTTGCGTGTGGGGCTCCCCTATGCGGGGGACACCCCTGTGTGGCACGGCACTCCTTGCGCGCATCAGCACTGCGCATGGGCCAGCTCCACACGGGTCAAGGAGGCCCGGGGCTTGAACCGCGGGCCTCCCATGTGGTAGACGGATGCCCTAACCACTGGGCCAAAGTCCGTTTCCCACATTGTCTTCTTAATATCCTTTATCTCTTTGTGTATATTTTCCTTCTTCTCCTTGAACTGACTCATGAGATTTGTTTGAATTTCTTTGATTAGTTGTTCCAAATTCTGTGTCTTTTCCTAAGTTTTAATTTGTTCCCTTAGCTGTGCCATAGCTCCTTGTTTCTTAGTATGGCTTATAATTTTTTGCTTACATCCTGGCATCTGATTTTCTTGATTAATTAATTCTGAAGGTCAGTTTTTCCCTCTTGTCTCAAGTTTTATTGTTGTTTGGCTTTGTGTTAAGGCTCTTATTTGACACTTTGTCCAACTTATTCTAGACCCTTAGAATGGCCCCTGATTATCTAATCCAATTTTCTCAGCTTTTTTATCAGACTCTTGCCCAGGATATGTAGTAAAAAAAACGTTAAGGTTGTACTTTTTGCTTAATTGTTTCACCTCCAGGAAAAAAACAAAACAAAACTTCCTTTCCTCTCTTCCTTCTCTGGGAATCTGATCAATTCTGTTTATTTGTGTAGTATTTTCTACCCAGTTCCTATGACCTGTGTATATTCTCTCTGTCACTCAGTGCCCCATTTTCCTTACATTTTTCTGTTCTGCGATCCTCCTATCTTACAGCAGTTCAGTTTAATCATCCCCCTTTTTCATGTTTCTTCCATATTCACATTTCTCATTCTGGGAAGCCAGATGGGGTCCATGCAGAAAGGTTGGTGACTCCAGAAAAGTTTTTTTTTTTTTTTTTTTTTTTTTGCATTTAGGTGGTTCAGTCTTCAGGAAGGGGACTGAGTGAGCACAGCACTTTCCAGCCAGTTTTACTGTGGTATCTATCTCTTTCTCTCTTTTTTTCCTTCTGGGAGTACTTTTGCATGCATCACTGCCCAGTGGTTTGTGTTTCACCTTGCATGACCTTGGTCAGTGTGTCTAGATATTCATGGGATTCTATCTCTGCTGTCCCCAGTAGGCAAGATGTATACCACTGCCCAAGAACTCCCCAAGCTATTTGGGATTGAGTGAGAGAAAGGGAGTGGACTGGTGGGTTGGGTTAGAAGTTTCTTATCTGATATTCTTCTCTTTCTTTGATTTAGCATTTGTGGAGTCCTCCAGTCCCTATTATCTCCTGAGTTCTAAGCAAGTGGGAATTGTCCTTTTTGTCACTGACTCTCTTGAGAGGTTTCTTCAGGGGATGTCTTATGTGATCATGTTGAAAAATTAAAATTTTTTTATTGAAGTATATCACGCATATATGAACATACATAAAAATTAAGTGTGTAGTAAAAGTTACAAAACAAAATATATAACATCATACATCACACATCAACCCATCACCAACACCTTGCATTGTTGTGAGACATTTGTTACAAATTAGGAAAAAATATCATCAAAATACTACTATTCAGGAAGCAGACTTGACCCAATAGATCGGGCATCCACCTACCACATGGGAGGTCAGTGGTTCAAACCCTGGGCCTCCTTGACCCGTGTGGAGCTGGCCCATGTGTAGTTCTGATGTGCACAAGGAGTGCTGGGCCATGCAGGGTTGTCCCCTGCATAGGGGAGCCCCACGTGCAAGGAGTGCACCCCATAAGGAGAGCCGCCCAGGGCAAAAGGAAGTGCAGCCTGTCCAAGAATGGTGCTGCACACATGGAGACCTGACACAGCAAGAAGACACAACAAAAAAAAACACAGATTCCTGGTGAAACTGATAAGGATAGAAGCAGTCACAGAAGAACACACAGCAAATGGACAGAGAGCAGACAACTGTGGGGGGAGGGGAAGGGGAGAGAAATAAATAAAAAATAAATCTTTAAAAAAATATTACTACTAACTGTGGTCCATATCTTATATTTGGTGTATTTTTTCCCTAACCCACCATTTTTATTGTATTTTAAAAAATGTTTTTATTACAGAGGTTCTGAACTTACAAAACAATCATGTGCTTGTGTAGAATTCCCATATAATGACCCTTCACAACATTATATGTATGGGGTGGAACATTTGTTACAGATTATGAGATAATGTCTTCAGACTATTACCACAAACCACGATCCATAGCATACATTTGGCACACTTTTCCATGCTCCCCATTATCAACACAACACATCTTTGACATAGTGCATGGATATTAAGTATTGCTGGTAATCACAATCTATAGATCACACCAACTGTATTTTCCCATGCTTCTGTACATTCTCACCACCCTGCAATAGTGATGCACATCTGCTCTAGCCCACAGGAGGACACTCTTGCATCTGTACCATCAATCATAATTCTCATCCACCTCTGGGTTCACTGTATTATTTAGTCCCTAGATTATTCTCTAGCTTTCTTTCAATTGACATTTACATCCATGGACCACCCTTTCCAACCACATTCCAATTTATAACTAGCTGCTACTCACTATAATGTATTACCGTCAACTCTATACATTCCCACACTTTTACAATAAGGTTAATTAAAACTTCTACATACATTAAGTATCAGTAGTCCTTATCTCCTCTTATCTCCTCATGAAGTTAATACTCTAGGTTTTAACTTCATGCATTTATTTCTCATATTTAGTTCTTATTAATGAGACCATGCAATATTTGTCCTTTTGGGTCTGACTTACCTCACTTAGCATAATGTCTTCAAGATTCACACTTGTTATCATGTGTGTCCCAATTTCATTTCTTCTTACTGAATCATAGTATTCCATTGGATATATGTATATATCTAGATCACCTTTTTGTTTATCCATTCATTGGTTGATGGACACTTGGGTTGTTTCCATCTTTTGGCAATTGTGAATAATGCTGCTATGAACATAGATGTGCAGGGTCTGTTCATGTCACAGTTTTCAGTTCTTCTGGATATATTCCTAGTAGAGGAATTGCTGGATCATGTGGCAGTTCTATATTTAGCTTCTTGAGGAAATTCCAAGCTGTCTTCCACAGAGTCTGCACCATTTTACAATCCCAACACCAGTGAAGGAGTGTTCCTATTTCTTCACATCCTCTCCAGCACTTATTGTTTTCTGTTTTTTAATAATGGCCATTCTTTGTGGTATAAGATGATATCTCATTGTCATTTTAATTTGCATTTCTCTAATAGCTAGTGATGTAGAACATTTTTTCATGTGCTTTTGGCCATTTGTATTTCCTCTGTAGAAATGTCTATTTAAATCTTTTGCCCATTTTAAAAATTGGATTGCTTGCTCTTTTTGTTGAGTTGAATGATCTCTTTATATAAAATGGAAGTCAAATCCTTATCAGATATGTGGTTGTGGCAGTTTGATATTATTTTTGAATTCCAAAAAGATATTTGATTATGTTTGTAAACTGGCCTGTTCCTCTGGACATGATACCATTTGATTGTATTAGATTTAGCTGAGATGTCTTTAATTAAATTATGTTAAGATTAGAGCTCTGATTCAAACACATCCTTAGGGCATAGAGGTTCTGTCATCACCCCCTTGGTGGGCTAATAAAACACTCTGACATGGAAGTAGACACACGAAGAAGAATAAAGAGGAAGAGAGACAGCTTATTAGACATTGCAAAGACCCTGGGAAGAGATGAGCCTGATAGTTTATAGCTGATCTTGTGAAAAGACAAGAGCAGATGAGCCTCAGGAAGAGAGATGAGCGTTATGTCAGCCTACAGCTGAGATCAGAAGAATTTGGGACCACAGAGCCTTATGAGGAAGAATGATGTCTGAACCCTCAGAGGCATTGCCTGCTGTATTAGTCAGGTTCTTTTGGGAAACAGAATCAACAGGACATATCTGTAAATAGTATGAGATTTATAAGATTCTCTCACATGACTGTGAGGATGCACAAGTCCAGGTTCCGTAGGGAGGCTGCAAACCAGGGCCTCCAACTGAAGTCCAGTGAAGGTCCTTGATGAGTTTCTGGGAGACATTGACTGTCCAAAGATGAGCTAAGAAATTCTCTCTGAATGTTGAAATCACTTCCCCTTTTAAGACAATTGGCTGATTAGCAATGTCCCAGGTAGATTGTAGACGTAATCAGCCATCTATGCAGTAAACTCACTGATGACTAAAGCCCATTAATGTCCTTATATTACAATTAGCCCAGTGCTTGCTTGACCAAATACTGGGCACAATTACGTGGCCTAGTTGACAAATTAGTCTAAACATCACACTTGCCACCTTATGGCAAATGACTTTGGGTAGGAAAGTACCTCTTATGGTATCTTGAGTTGGATTTTTTAGGGCCTTGTGACTGTACACTTCTATCCTAAATAAATTTTATAAAATTTATAAAAGTCAATTTATTTCTTTTACCTTGCATCAGCACCACTTTTAGCTGACTAATACGGTGGTTTCCAAATATTTTCTTCCATTGATTGGACTGCCTTTTCACCTTCTTTTAAAAAAACTTATTAAATTGCATCATTCACACAGAAATATACATAAACAATAAGTGTATAGTAATAGTTGTTAACTTACAAAATAAACATACATATCATCATACAGGACTCTCACAGCTCACTCTATCACCAATACCTTGCATTGTTGTTAAACATTTTAAACTAATGACTAAAGAGCATTGTCAAAATATTACTACTAACCAAAGTATTTTCCCCAACCCACCCTATTATTATTATTATCTTTATATCATTTACATATGAACATATATTAACAATAAGTGTATAGTAAAAGTTGTGAACTTACAAAGCAAACATATATAACATTATACAGGGGTCCCATACATCAACCCTCCACCAACACCTTGCATTGTCATGAGACATTTATTACAGATTATGAAAGAATATTGTCAAAATCTTACTACTAATTATAGTCCTTACCTTACATTTGGTGCATTTTCCCCCCAACCCACCCTATTCTTATTTTTTGAATATATTTGACAAAGTCCTTTGAATCACAAACGTGTTTAAACTTGAGGAGGTCCCATTTATCCATGTTTTCTTTCATGGGTTGTTCTTTTGGTGTAAGGTTTAAGAAGCCACCACCTATCCCAGGTCTTGAAGTTGTTTTCCTATGTTTTCTTCTAGGAGTTTTATGGTTCTTGCTTTTATATTTAGGTCTTTGATCCACTTTTGATTTAATTTTTGTGTAAGGTGTGAGATAAGGGTTTTTTCTTTCTTTTGGCTCTGGATATCCAGTTCTCCCAGCACTATTTGTTAAATAGACTGTTCTGTCCCAGCTGGGTAGGTTTGACAGCCTTGTCAAAAATCAATTGGACATAGATGTGAGGGACTATTTATGAACCATCAATTCAGTTCTATGGTCTATGTGTCTATCTTTATGCCAGTACCATGCTGTTTTTACCAGTGTAGCTAGGTAATATAATTTAAAGTCTGAAAGTGAGAGTCCTTCAGTTTTGCTTTTCCTTTATAATATGCTTCTGGCTATTCAGGATCCCTTATTTTCCATTTGTTTTAAAAATGTATTTTTCATTCGTTTAAAAAACGCTGGCGGAATTTTTATTGGGATTGCCTGTAATGGGTTTATCAATTTGGGTAGAATTGACATCTTAATGATATTTAGTCTTCCAATGCATGAGCATGGAATGCTCTTCCAATTATTTAGGTCTCTTTGGTTTCTTTTAACAATGTATTGTAGTTTTCTAAATACAGGTGCTTTACATCCTTGGTTAAGTTTATTATTACATATTTGAATCTTTTAGTTGCTATTGTAAATGTAATTTTTTTCCTGACTTCCTCCTCAGATTACTCATTACTAGTGTATAGAAATACCACTGATTTTTGCAGATTGATCTTATATCTGATACTCTACTGAAATTGTTTATTATCTATAACAGCTTTGTTGTAGATTTTTCAGGAATTTCCCTCTCTGCCTTTGTTGCATCACATAGGTTCTGATATTTTGTGTTCTTGTTGTCATTTGTCTTGAGAGATTTATTGATTTCCCTTGAAATTTCTTCTTTGACCCAATGATTATTTAAGAGTGTCGTTTAATCTCCCCTTTCCTGCCTTTTGTTGATTTCCAACTTTATTCCATTATGATTAGAGAAAGTGTTTTGTGTACTTTCTATCTTGTTGAATTTACTGAGATCTGCTTTGTGACTCAACATATGGTCTATTCTAGAGAAAGATCCATGAGCACTTGAAAAGAATGTATATCCTGCTGTTTTGGGGTACAATGCTCTGCATATGTCTATTAGGTTTAGTCCACTTATCATATTATTCAAGCACTCTGTTTCTTTATTGGTCCTCTGCCCAGATGTTCTATCCAATGGTGAGAGTGGTATAATGAAGTCTCCAACTATTATTTTAGAGATATTTATTTTTCCCTTCAGTTTTGCCAGTGTTTGCCTCATATATCTTTGAGCATCCTGGTTAGGTGCATATACCTTTATGGTTGTTATTTTTTTCCTAGAAAATTGTCCCTCTTACTAATATATAATGTCCTTCCTTCTCTCTAATAACAGTTTTGCTTTTAACATCTATTTCATCTGATATAAGTATAGCTAGTCCAACTTTTTTTTTTTTGTTACTTCATGCCACTCATGCCTCATACCATTGCCATCTTGCCTCCATGGTTTCTGATGAGAAATTGGCACTTAATCTTAACTGGGTATCCCTTATATGTTATACATTGCTTTTCTCTTGCTGCTGTCAGAATTCTCTCTTTGTCTTTGGCATTTGACATTCTGGTTAGTATGTGTCTTCGAGTTGGTTGATTTGGATATATTCAGATGGGAGTATATTGTCCTCCTTGGACATGGATATCTATGTGCTTCAATAGGGTTGAGAAATTTTCTACCATTATTTCTTCAAATATTCCGTCTATTCCTTTTCCCTTATCTTCTCCTGTGACACCAATGACATGTATGTTTGCATATCTCTTGTTGTCATTTAGTTCTCTGATACCCTGTTAACTTTTTTACATTCTCTTCTTCATCTGCTCTTTTTTATGTTTGCTTTCAGAGGCCATGTCTTCAAGCTCATCAGTCCTTTCTTCTGCCTCCTCAAATCTGCTATTATATGCCTCCAGTGTATTTTAAATTTCATTTATTGCACCTTTGATTCCCATAAGATCTGCTATTTTTCTAGGTATGCTTTCAAATTCTTCTTTGTGCTCACCCAGTGTCTTCTTAATATCTTTAATAATCTCTTTAGCCATCTCATTGAATTTATTAAGAAGATTTGATTGAACATCTATGATTAGTTGTCTCAACTCCTTTTTGTCATCTGGAGGCTTATCTTGTTCCTTTAAGTGGACCATATCTTCCTCTTTCTTGGTATGGATTGTAATTTTTTGTTGGTGTCTTGGCATCTGGCTTACTAAATGTATTTTTTTCTGGGTGCAATTTCTCTCTTTAGTTTATGGCTTTCTTGCTCTTTCTCCCTTACTCGTTTGTGCAGTAGGAGTGGAGGATGTAGTTGGTGCTGTAAGCAGTGGAGGCTGAAGCTGCCTTTATTGGCCCAGGAATTGATGAAGCTTCTCTCATCTTTATCTTTTGCCAGGGGTAGGGATAGAGCTGCAGCCATGTGTAATAATCCTAGTCATGCAGGCCTAGACTGTCTGTAGTTGCCTGGAGAGACTGATGAATCTTCACACCTCTTCTTACACTGCCTGGGGTAGGGATGGAGTTGCAGATTGGGCAGCAATCTATTTCATGCATGTCCAAAATGACTGCAGTTGCCCAGGTGGACTGACGTAGCCCCGCCTCCCCCCCTCCCTGCCACCTGCCAGGGTTTGGGATGGACCTCTGAACTGCCCAACAATCTGATTCATGTCGGCCCAATGCACCTCCAGTTGCCCTGAGAGACTGAAGGAGTACTGTCCCTTCTTCCCTTTGGGGGGGGTAGGAACAGAACCACTGAGGCCCACCATTTGAGTCCCTGTAGGCCAAAAGTGCTTGCTGTTGCCCAGAGAGGAAAAACCAGCCCCCTCCTATCCTAATGGGTGGTGGGGTGGAGCCATAGGTGCCCAACAGTTCAGTCCTTGTAGGCCAATTGTATCTGCCATTGTTCAGAGAGGCTGAGGATATACAAGTACCCTCATGTCCTATTGGATACCCACCAGTCCAGGCTGTGCAGGTCAAAAGTGCCTGCCATTGCCCAGAAAGGCTGAGGAAATACAGCTCCCCTTCTACCTTACTTGGAGGCAAGGATGGAGCTATAGATGTCTGACTCTTCAGTCTATGTGGCCTAAAAGCAGCTACAGTTACCCAGAGAGTCTGAGGAAACACAGCTCACCTCTTATCCTATGGGGGTGGGTGGGAATGGAGCCACAGGTGCCCACAGGTGTGGGCTGAAAGTGCATGCAATTTCCCAGAAGGATGAAGAAACACCAACCCCCTCCTATCGTGTGGGGATTGAGGGGTGGAGATGGAATTGAAGGCTCTCAGCAAACCAGTTTGTGTGGGCTGAAAGTGCCTGCAGTTGCCCAGAGAGGCTGAGGAAACAGCTCCTCTCCTCTCCTACTGGGGTGTGGGGATGGAGCCCCAGGTTTCTGAATATTCAATCTGTGCTGCTGAATGTACCTACTGTTACTCAAAGAGGCTGTTGCAGGTTCCCCAGCTTCCTCCCTGCTGGAGTTGGGACTGGGGCTTAGGCCAAGTTGCATTCTGATCTGGATGGAAAGAAGACTGTCAGTATCAGCACTAACTTTAACTATAACTTTCAGTCAGCCCTGCTTCCCCTCATGCTGGGGCCAGAGTTAAAATGGCAGCTACTGGCCTCTTTCTGACTTGGACAGTTTCAAACTTTAGTTGTTCTTAGCAATATACTTTAACTAGCCAAATTTACTAATCAGTAGTTGAAGTTGGTACCCAGACATCTCTTCCTTTTCCATTTTTGAGAAATGGAGCTTTTAATTCCAGCCATGGAATTTCTCCTGAGGTGACTTTCACCATGAGTGGAGGATGGGTACTGGCCTCCACAGCACGGAGTGCTCTACTCACAAATCTCTGCGGATGGGCAGTCTTCTCCTTCCATTCTTTAAAGAATGTTGCAGGATGCTCTTCTGGTCTGGAGCCCCTAAACAGTTGTTTTGGATAGCTCTGAGTGATTACTAACTGCCCTGTAGGATGAGTTGACTCTTGGAGCTCCTTACTCTTCTGCCATCTTCCCCATGTATTTTTTTAAAGATTTATTTTATTTATTTATTTCTCTCCCCTTCCCCCCCATTGTCTGCTCTCTGTGTCTATTCACTGTGTGTTCTTCTGTGTCCACTTGTATTATCTGGTGGCACTGGAAAACTGCATCTCTTTTTTGTTGCGTCATCTTGCTGCATCAGCACTCTGTGTATGTGGTGCCATTCTTGGGTGGGCTGTGCTCTTTTCATGCAGGGTGGCTCTCCTTGTGGGGTGCACTCCTTGCACGTGGGGCATCCCTATTGGGGAGGAGCCCCTGTGTGGCATGGCATTCCTTGTATGTGGCAGTACTATGTGTGAGCCAGCTTACCACACAGGTCAGGAGGCCCTAGGGATTGAACTCTGAGTCCTCCATATGGTAGACAGATGCACTATCAGTTGAGCCACATCTGCTCCCCACCATGTATTTTTAATATTTATTTTGAGACATCTTTGAACCATATATTATTTATAAGTATGTCATTTAATTGCCAATGTTTGGAGGTTTTCCTATCATTGCCTGTTACTGATATCTAGTTTGATTCCACCAGGGTTAGAGGATGTACTCTGTATGATTTATGTTCTTTTAAATTTGTTGAGTCTGGATTTATGGCCCATGGGTGGCCTATCTTGGAAAGAAGGTGTATACTGCTGTTGTTGGAGAGAGTACTCCATATATGTCATCCTATTGGTTGATGGTATTGTTCAGTTCTATATCTGTCTAAGTCTAATAGGTCTATCAGTTGTTGGAAGTAGAGTGTTGAGGTTTACATTTGTAATTGTGGATTTATTTATATATCCTGTGACTCCCTTAGTTTTTGTTTCTTGTATTTTGAGGTTCTTTTATTTGGTTCATATATTAATACAATTAGGATTGTTAAGTGTTCCTGCTGGATTATTATTATGTAATATCCTCCTTTATCTCTAATAATTTTCTTTGCTCTGAACCCTACTTTATCTGATATTTTTATAGCCACTCATGTTTTGTATTAATGTCCTCATGATATATCTTTTCCACCCTTTTCCATCAACCTACCTATATTGTTATGTTTGAAGTGAATTTCCTATAGACAGCATACAGTCTTTTTAAAGTTTAATCTGCCAATCTTTATCTTTTAATTGTTGTATTTAGACTACTTACATTTAAAAGACTTAGGATTTTAAATTTCATGTTTTTACTTGGTTTTTGTTTGTTCGCTGCCTTGTTTCTCTGTTTCATTTTTATTGTTTCTTGTGGATTAATTGAATGATATTGGACATTTTTAGAGTTTTTAAAAATTTATAATGCTTTTTGAGGATATAATTTTGTATCGCTTTCTTAGTGGTTGCCCTTTATTTTGCCACTTCACATGAAGTGGAGACCTTGCTTCCCTTTAGGTCTTTTCACCCTCCCTACTTTTTAGATATGATTATTTTAAGTATTTCTTCTGTGTACATTGAGCACTACATCAGATGGTGTTATAACTTTTGCTTCAACTATAAAGAAACTCATTATTTGAAAAATAGTCTGTTTACTTCTGTGTTGACCCATTCCAATATTTTCTTTCCTTTTGGGAGTACATAGCCTTCTTCTGTTATCTTTTTCTTTCTGTTTGGGCATTCCTTTAGCCAATTCTGAGAAGGTGGGCATGCAAGCAACAAATTTGCTGAGTTTTCTTTGTCTGAATATATTTTTATTTCCCTTTTTATCCCTGAAGAATACTTACATTACATATAGGATTCAAAACTGATAGTTCTTTTCTTCCAGCCCTTGAAACATGTTATACCCTATCCTTTGGGCCTCCATAGTTTCAGCTGAGAAATCCAGTGTCATTCAAATTTGTGTTTATTTATAGGTAACACATCATTTATGTCTAGATGTGTTAAAGATTATATTTTTTATTTTTAGTTTTCAGTATTTTTACTATTATATGCCTTGGTTTGAAGTTCCTTGGTTTTATCTCTATTTGGGGTTTGCTAAGCTTCTTGACTCTGAAGCTTTATGTCTTTTACCAAATTTGGAAAGTGTTCAGCCATTATTTCTTTGAATACATTTTCAGTTCCATTCTCTTTCTCCTCTTTCTGAAACTCTGATTATATAATATGAATGCTAGCTCTTTTTTTTATTGTCAGATCACTGAAACTTGGCTATACTTTTCCTTTTGTTCTGATTTAGTAAATTCTATTTTTCTGTCTTCAAGTTCACTGATTCTATACTTTGTCATGTCCATTTTACCATTGAGTCCATCAATGGATTTTGAAATTTAGTTTGTTGTAGTTTTTAGTTATATAATTTCCATTAGAGTTTTTTTTCCTTTGGTTTCATAAGAATTTGTAGTTAATTGTTGAAGCATGTTCATGATGGCCACTATAAAATCCTTATTAGATAATTCCAACACCTGGTTCATCTTGATATTGGCATCAGTTGGTTGTCTTTTTTCATTCAGCTTGTAGTTTTCCTGGTTCTTGGTATGATGAGTGATTTTTAAATTGTATCCTGCCCTTTTTCTTATTACTTTGGGGTACTCTTGATTCTATTTAAATATTCTTTTTTAGCAGTCAGTATCTCTGTTTAGATGTAGTGTGTAGTTCTGACCTACTTTTATGTGCTTTGGTTCCAATGGCTATTTAGTTTTTGGAGCTCTTGCACTGTTTTTCTGTTCTACTGATTTTTCTGGTGTTGTTCTCTCTCCTGCTCAACCTATGCTGGTCCCATCTACAAGGGTAAAAGGTGTTTCCCTGGGCTACCTGTTGTCACAAAGTGACCTTCTAGGGAGAGAGGTAAATGCCATTGGGCCTTGGTTTCTTCAAGTACCTGGATGCAGGCCAGGGAAATACAGGGCTTTACTTCTCTGCTGCTGGAAGGTTGGATGATTGATCAGTACCTGGCTGTGGCATGGGTTCCAGGACATCCTGGGGTTTTGCTCTTACCATTGAGAGCAGATCATGTTACCAGTTAGAACCCTAGTTGTGAGGCAAGGGTTGAGAAAGCCAGAGTCCCTGGTGTTGCTCTTACAGCAGATGAAACCACCTTCGAGGGCCTACGTTGCAGAGCAGGAACTGAGATGGCCTGGGGTTTCACTGCTATCACTGCTTCCTATAGATCAGACCATTCTTTGGGCTCAGGTCATAGTGGGGGTGTTGGAGCTTCCTAAGGTTTTTGTTGAGTTTCCCCTTTCTCAGTCCTGTGTCTTTATGTGTGTGTTCCTTTTGGCAGTACTGGATTGCAGGCCTCTCTAAAACCTAGTATAGGAGTATATGGAAGATAAAGATAAAACCTGGGGAGCTCACTGCATTGCTATTCAAGTCCTGAGGTGCCTGCTCAGTCCACCTTCTTCTTTCCAGCTTTCAGAATGCTTTTACCATTGCCTGGTGTATTATTTCCATGATATTAAGTTGCGTTTAGAGGAGAGTTACAGGGATAGACAGACTATGCCCTCCCTTTCCTGAACCAGAAGTGTAGTGTACATTTTTAACATGAAGTTAAATGAAAGAACTATCCTATTTGAACTTTTAATCCAATGGCTGTGCCTCTCCATTGGTTACCATAAAGGAAGACTTTGTCATCAAAATGGGAAATTGTTCTCAACTTCCACAAGACCTTCTTCCCTCTCTTCTTGTTTCCGCACTAGAAACTTCTGACCCTTTAGCCTGCACTTAATGTAAATACTTTGTAACTTTGTCTTTTGGCTCAGTGCCTGCCTTAACTATCTAGTCTGTTTCACTACTCTGTCCCCAGTAGAACTGCCATCTGCAATGTAGACCTTGCATCTGCTTAACCCACTTTGACCAGGCCTAAATTGGAGCTCTGTGCAGATGGAGAGCTTCATAAATGGTTTTGATGATGGTGGGATGGAGGACTAGAAATGACAGCAGCAAGAAGGGAGTTGGTAAATCCTGAAGCACTCCTGTTTGGTCACAGTTCCTCTCTTGATAGGTTTTGACAGTGAAAGCTGCCCCTGTCTGGCTGCTGGGTGGTTCTTTGGACCTTCTCTGCAGCATAATTGAGTGACCAAAATTAACCCTTGGAAAGAACCAAGCTACTAGGTCAAAAAAAGAGAAATATTTTGGGTCAGGTCCTTACATTTTAGGGTTTTCCTTCAAGAGGGTTGCCTTTTGCTATAAACTGCTTCGGGGAGCTTTCCCAGGAATGAAGCAATGACCCTACTTTCAAGTGTTAGGGACCTATCTGTTAAGTTCTCATAGCCTTAAAGACAGTGAGTGGCCCAAGATTAGCTTAAGGATGAACAAGGGGCCAGACGGCTGTGGTGGTGGTGGTGGAGAAGGAGGCAACATTCTAGGGCCTGATTAATGGAGCCCTTGTCTGGGTTCCTCAGTGCCTGGATCCCATAATGGCTGCTGGCACTGAATTCACCTTCTAGGCCCATTCCCTGGCATCAGCAGCCAGGACCTACCCTGGAGCTGTGTCACATCTGTGGTGGGCTGGCCAGGATCCAAGCACAGCAGCCCTACTCTTAGGAAGCTGCCAGGCTTGAGGAAGGAGCAAACTCAAATCCCCAGCCTGAGGAGCTGGGAAATAGGGTGTGAGGGTTGTATCAGTGGTGACTCACCAGTGTCAGAACCCTGATGATGGAAGGCCTAATGCAAAAGGGAGCTACTGGCATCCAGGTTTGTGTAGGGACCCTGGGTGTGGCAGAAGGAAACCCTCCTCTTTGAATGACCCATAGGGCTAGAATCATGTCTATAGAGCAAAACTAATTCCCCAACTGTTGCCTCCCTGGTCTCCTCTCCTTCTGCCTCTTTCCTTCCATCATACTCTACAGGGTGCTCCAGCCTCAGGGCCTTTGCACTTGCTGTGTACTTGTAGTCTGCCTGGGATATACCCTTTAAGTAGGTCTTTATATGGCTGGCTCTTTTTTGTCACCCAGGTTTCAGATGAAATATCTCCTCTTCATAGAGGCTTCCTTCTCTCACCACTCATCACACCTGACACTCTCCATCCCAATGTCTTGTATTGTTTTACATCACACTATCTCAAATGAATTTATATATTTGTTTCTTTCTCCATTATCTGCCTCCCCCCACCATGACCCTGAGAGTGGAAACTTGGTCCATGGCATTTATCCTGTCTCCTCTGGGACTCAGATATGCTCCTGGCATTTTCAACTGAATGAATGAATGTTCTCATTGTACATGAGGTTATTTTTTCCCAAGACATTGTTTGACACAGCAGGAACACTGCAGATAAGAAGCTCAACCCTGTCAGAAAGCAGAAGGATGTGTTTGGGAAAATGAAACAAAATATATTTTTAAGTTCCATAAACATATGATGAATGCTAACAAGGTATTTGCAAAATATGAAGCACAGAGAAACAGCTTATGTTTCTGGTCAAATGAAGTTGCAATCAAATCGTTATCAAAGCAAAAAAAAAAAAAAAAGAAATCAAAATGAGTCAGAAGAGTTTTTGGAAAGATTCAGCAACTTAACTGACTTGCAGAGGTTTTCCTTGTTCAAGTCTTATTGTGTATTTTACAGGGCAGCAATTTCTCAGTGGAAGCAAGGTGAAGTCCCAGCCTACTGGCACTTTGGCGAGACATAGAAACAAAGGTTTAGCTGTGAGACTGTGCTTTCCTCCCCAGATCAGCAGAAACAGCTTACCAGCAGAAATGCTTAATGACTGAGCCCAGACTGGCGTCGTCACAGCACAGCTTTGTTCCTAAGAAGCAAGCCAATTAGCAGTCCTGGTTATTATTTACATTTCCTGCGATATATCACTAAAATTGTGTTGATGATTTATTATTTATATTATGGTATTGTCAGCATAATTTATTCAGATCATGCTGAGATACCTGGAAAATTAAGTGAAAAAAGAAGTGGCATTGAATCCATCGGTTTTCAAAGATATTTCTTAGCTTCTTTCTTCTCTCTCTCTCTTTTTAATGAGGATATATGTTAAGAAAAATCATGGATCACTTAGCTATTAAATGGTTCCAGGATCATCTGCATTAAAAGTTTGCTTAGTATTCTTCCTTGGAGGACATGGCTAGGGCTTTCATTTGATTTTCTTCTGTATCATGTGCTTCCAGTATACTGCTTCAAAAATAAAACAGTAAATGCAATTGTCTTTAGGTTTAAGCAAAGTAGTGTAGATTAATATGGGACTGGGGGCTTCTCTTTCAATTCATAAAACATCCTTATCTTTTGCCTTATGTTCTCTTTGCCCCATCCTCTGGGAAATAATGCTTGCTTATCAGAAATAAAGATAAAACATTCCAGTTGTTAAATCTGTTAATCATGTAGGGATTAAGCAGTCACCCAGTTAGAGGCTAGTGTTTGGGAAGCAGAGGCTTGTGTTCTAGACCTGCCTCTGCTCAGCCTTCTGTGGTGCCAGGAAAGGCATAGGAACTCTCAGTGGTTCCCTTTCCTAAGTACTGGGAAAGGTGTTTCTCAAGGTGTGAATCCTGCACCTCCAGCATCACACCCATCAGGGATGCTGGGCCTACCCCAGTCTGGACTTGGAGTCTTTTTATCACAGGTGATACTTCTGCACTCTTAAGTTTGAAGATCATTGGGCTAGGATATTCCTAGGGTCACTCCAGCTCCAATATTCCTACAATTCAAAATACTCCAATTTATGATGTATTTTACATATTCCTGAAACTTTACAGAGGAAGCAAACTTTTGGTAATTTGTGCTTATTTAAAAAGCTGCGTGGGAACTTGATATTAAAGGGAGCACTGAAATGAATTATTAATGGTGTAAATCATCCTGCATAATAAGTGCAGTCCAGTATGTTCTGTGTCTATTTCACCCCCAGCATGCCTGGCAGGTATGTGCAAGGAAAAGGATGATTTTCACAAGTGTCCATTTCAGTACCCCAAAGCTGACCTGGAGATTTGTACCCAGGGCAATCTGTGGATTGTAGAGATGATGGTTTGAAATGTTAAGGCTTTGGGAAGAGTCTTGGGATCCCCAGATAAGGCTTTTGGACAAAAAAAACTTGCTTCAAATTGTACTGGCTCCCTGGGAAGTTATATAATGATGTGCCCTGGTCTCAGGGAAAATAGCATTGTTTACACTTGATGGAAGACTCACATAGGGATAGCAACTTTTCATATCAGAGATATTAGGAGACATGCAGCATCATCCTCAGGAGATGGCTTCTCTTTCTGTGCCATAAACTCCAGGTGATCTACAGGCACATGCCATTTACTGCCTCTTTCCCTTTCGCTCTGCCCCAGGGTCCCTGATCTCAAAACTGCATATACAAATCCTTTCATACCACCTGCTATCTCCACACTCCCCACCCTCAAGCCAGTCTCAGTGGTTTGGCTCTTATCACAGTTGACACCTCAAAGTTTGCCAATTAATCCATTCTGATTTTGGCAGTGCTAGGTCTGAATCTCTTCTCTCTGCCCAGAGACTTATAGCTCCCTGTGGGCAGGGGCTATGTTCTCCCTTTCTCTTCTACTGGTCCATGTTGCCAGGCTTGGCAAATCCTCACTGAGCACATGGAACCCTGACTTGGTTCTTCCTTTTTACAGCTCACCCACAAAAACCTGATCATGCATCATTGAAAACTGGTCATGATTACCACCAGTAGAAGTCCTGCCTGTGTGGAGAGAATGTCCTTTGTTTTCCTGGCTTATCCCACTCTTTCTTCTAGAGTGGTCTGTTCCTCTTTTAGAATCTATCCCCTCTTCCCCACCCCTCCTTACTCCCTGTACTCCATGACTTCCTAGACTCTGATGATTGGTCCAGTGGTGGATACTTGACAGTTGGGAAATTTGGGATTTGGGACACAGAGAGACAATTTGTTTCTCTCCAGCTGTGGGAGCTTGGGGGTACTTGATCTGCTTCTCCATTTGGCAGAAAGGAGGGGAGGGTACAGAGATGGGAGAGAGTAGGGGCTCTGCATATTCTCAGCTACCTGCCTTCCAAAGCTCCCAGACCCAGGCCCATTCCTTGGCTCAATGAGACACCCAGAGGACACTCTTGATAAATCCCTTTTTTTAACTTAAGCTACCTTGACGTGCATTCTTACCACTTGCAACTAAGAGTCAGAAATGCATTGAATTTTTCTAATTAGCAAATTTCCTCTCTTTCCCCAAATCTCCAAACTTTAATGGAGCCGTCTGAATAGATTTGAGCAACTAATGTTGCTAGTTATAAAAGATGTGGCATTTATCCCTTATGTCATGAAAAAGAGGAACGTATAACTTATACTGCACTTTATTATGTCATACTTTTAGATTCTTTTTTATTTTAGTGATAAATGATACTCTCATCTAATGTAGTCCTTAACTAGTCCTCACTTAAGCTACTGTATTTGCTCTTTTGTCTCCTAGGTTGGCTCCTAGAAGCCCACCAGGGTAATATTCCAGGAGCTGGAACTACAAGGAATGGACGACCTTCAGGACTTTGTTATCACTGAGCAGGTGGAAGGGACCATTTCTTGACTGACCACCTTGGGCTCACATGCTGCTGTTGGTAGAATGTCTGAGACATTTTTCCCACATCCCTGGAAAAAATTTGCTCCTAGAAGACTTGAAGACCAGAGTGTTTAGGCAAATAAATTATATAGTTATTTAAGGGATAACCCCAAAGCCTTGTATTTCTGACTTTAAATTTTGAAAACGCTTTTCTAAGTCTGCATATACTTTCTAGCTCCTGTGCACACTGCACAGTCCATATAAGGAGTGTGTGCCTGGGGACCAAGTTTTCTTTACAGTTGGAAAACTAGATTTTATTGTCTAAGACTAATGGACATAGACAAAAACAAGCAAGAGAACTGAAGGAGCCACCACTGGCCTATCGTACCTAACAGAGAACTTGACTTTTTATATAAATCCTTATACATATTTTTTAAATGCAGGAAGAATACTAATTTTTCTTTTGTATATTCAGGACCCCCAAAAAAGCATAAATTCATTTTGAACTCTCTTTTGTGAAGTCCAATTAAGGGAGATTTTAAAGGTACACAATTAAAATTGGTATGAGTTACAGTGTTTGCTCAATTGATCTTGCTCCTTGGGTTAAATGGCTTATGCAGATTGGTCTTGGTTATTTGTAGGCTCTGTCTTGAATAGAGGTTGATAAGTCAGGGGCAGTTGGCTAGAGACTCATATGCAGGTGAACCTGGGGCCAAGTGTACTCTAGGGTTACTGGTGTGTTCAGGGAAGGCCTTGCTGGTTTGGGCAGATCAGTACTTCTGAGTCCCCTTACTCAAGAGACCAACTCAAGCAGATCACTGGTGGGTTTCATGAATTCCCTTCAAAGAGTGAACAAGACTTTTTTCCAATTACAAATGTATGGTTGACCCCCTGACATGCAAAGCAATCCATTTTGGTTGACAACTTGACCAGTGGCTGTCAAACCCAAGCAGTGAGGGTTGCAAAGTGGTCCCAGGGAAGCTTCAGCTAACTCAGGGCAGCCCTTGTCCATCTAGATGCCTCTGTTTACTCAATATGTACATGCAAAAAATTGCACAGGAAAGATATTAATATGGTTTCTATTTTGGTTTACTAAGCCTACCAATGCAAAAAACCAGAAATGGGATGGTTTTTATAATGGGTTGGCTTTTATAAAAGGAATTTATTAGGGGTAAAATCTTACTGTTCCAAGGCTATGCAACGTCCAAATCAAGGCACCATTAGAGATGCTTTGTTACCAATGGTCAGCTGCTGGCAGATCCTGGATTCCTGCCATGTGGCAAGGCAAGATGGCAGCTGATCTCTACCAAGGTCCCTGACTTCCCCTTCAAGCTCACTTTTTCCTTGAGCTCAGCTATGGATTATCAGGCATACAGCTCATCTCTTCCTGGACCTGTCTCTTTCAGCTTCTTTGTGATTACAGCCTCCTACCACTCTCTTGGCTATAGCTGATCCTGGAATCCTCTTTCAGTGAAGAGTCAAAATGTTGTCTCTCTTTTTCTCTGTGTTTCTGCTTCCAGCTCTCAGTTTATATAAGACCCCAGCAAGAGGGTGGAAACCTACCCTGGGTCACGCCTCACTGAAGTAGTCCAATCAAAAGCCCTAAAGAGATCCAATCAAGTGATCTAATCAAAGATCTCTTAACTGAATGTAATGCAATTAAAGGTCCCCACACCCACAGAAATAGATTAGTTCAACGATGTAATCTTCTCTGGGATTCACAAAATTCAAACTGTCACAGCTTCCAAGAGACTCTGTGTCCGAAGGAACCCAAGTTCACAAATGCAAAGCCGTATTTACCGTAGAGACAGTGAGCTTTATGAGCATGTCTGCTAGTTTCTGGAAGATTTGCTCTGTACACACCTGGAATCTCAAGCCATTCTTTGAGGTCATTAACTACAGGCTACAAAAGAACAATCCCTCATGGAACACACTGAGTCTTCCCAAACTGGTCTTTCCTAGTCATGTACTTTTCTCTTTTATAAATTGGCATTATGTTTTCCTAAGTGAAATTGCACCTGTATAGGAATAAGAGTTTCTCATTTTTTCATATATGAAGTAAGATAATTAACAAATGTACACACCTATAACCCTCCTCTAAACACACATGCACAGACACATACACATAATGTGGTTAGTGGTTATAACTTGGTCAGGCTGTAACAAAGGCAACTGATGCCTCCCTGTCACCAAGCAGAGACCCAGGGCTGTGCCTGCCCATCAGCCCCAATAGCAGCAATTACACAGTCCTTGGGTGTGATGAGCTACAAACGAAACATTTGTAAAAAGGCTGTAATTAATGCAATTAGCTATTTACACGATAGCCCATAATGAATCCAAAGGCATCATTATTGACTATTGAGTAAATAATCTGACATTAAAAAGTCAATGATCTGCAAATGAAAAATTCTTCCTCTCTCTCTTTTTTAAAGAGAAAAGATGACAGAAAGAAAATTCAGGAAAAGAGGAAAACCAGCAAAAACCTGGCAAAGATGTCATTGCATAATAGTCCATTATGCCTCCAATTGAGCTGTCCTGAACTATCAAAGAAATAATTGCACAATAGACCATAATGGCTTAATCGTGTCAACATCTTTGCATTTACATATTTTTTAATCAATGAAAATTAAGTATAAAAATAGGTCTTTTGGTTTCCATCCTGATTTTACCTTTGTGGTTGGGGGTGGGGTGAGGATTGGGCTCCCTCAGCGACCTTCAAGGGAGGTTGCAATCTTGGGATTCTCCAGATTTGTCTTGGTTTATGGGCAGTAGGAGGGTGCAGGGGCCCAGAAACAGTGGTGTCCGGGTGAGTGGACACCCAGTTTCTTGCTGGTCAGCACCACTGTGGTCAGCAATGATGAGCTTTGTTGATGTCCCAGGATGTGGTGAGGACTTGACCTCTGACCCCCTTCAGGAACTGAGGGAATCTTTCTCCCTTTTCCTCTCCCTCATGCTTTTTGCTCTTTGAGCCTTCCTGGTCTCAGCCATTCATAATGCATGTACGGATGCCCATGAACAAGGCTCTAAAGAGAGAAACAGCACACTTATGTAGTTTGACCACTAAGCTATGCACAATTACCCTGGCCCAATCTGGATTTTGCCATGGCTCTTCCTATCCAGGATTTGACTAATGGAGCTAGAGTTAAAAACAGAAGAACACACTGACCCTCCAATTCTCCCTCCTTCTTCTCCATGGCCTCATTTATGGGTGGGGCAGGTACAGCTTAGTTCTGTAGAACACTGAATTCCTGGGGCTTTCTTTTGAATCCCTGGGAGCTTTTCCTTTGAATCCCTGGGACTTTCCTTTTTGCCTTTGCTTAGGTAGGCAATCATGACTACGTCTAGAGCTCTGTCTGTCTATCATGGAGCACCATCTTATCTATCATCTATTTGTCTATCAATCAATCAATCATCATCATCATCATCATCATCATCTATCCACACATATGTATTTTAAATCCTGGTATTTATGCTTAAATCTGCAATGGGCAGAGAAGCACAAGGCAAAGAGGGCACATTGGGACTTGGAGGGAGAGAAGGTCTGATGTCTCCACTGCTTGTTCAGGGCATGAATCCTAAGAAGGTTGGTGTTAAATAGGAGATGTAGCAAGCACTGGAGCAGCTCTCTTGTCACACTGCTAGAGGCCAAGTGTAGCCAATTGGCCTTGTCTTAGAGTGTGACCCATTGAATAAATAATAACAGCTTATGTCTGAAGAGAGCATTACGTTATAAAATATACTAAGATGCTTTAATTCCAAATGCTCCTCATGACAAAACTCACTAATAATAGTATGAGTAATAACGGCCATTATATACTTAGCACTTATGTACTGAGAGGATCCCTATGTACCTCAGTTTTCTCCAACTCCCAAGGCACCCTATCCCCATTTCACAGATGAAACAACAAAATCAGTGAATTTTCACAGGCCATGCATGTTTCACAGGCTAGGGTTGTTGTGATGTCTGATAATCTAATCCTGATGAATCCTAGAGGAGAAAATGCAAAGAGAAGACAAAAATAAAATAAAATAAAATAAAATAAATGTCTAATGATATTGACAATAGGGTTGGGGTTCCTCATAGAAATGGCCAGTTTCTAGTGGCTAGTTTTCCCCACTGTGGAGCTGACATCAAGAAGTTTCACTCCTGCACTCAACTTCCAAACAGCTTGTTTTAGTCCCTTGATCTTTTTTTAAAATATATTTTTATTAGAGAAGTTGTGAACTTACAAAATAATCATGCACATGTGTGGAATTCACATATAACATCCCTTCACCAATATACTAATTGTTGTAGAACATTTGTTACAAATTATGAGATAATATCATCTGACATGTGCCTGATTGCCTACAGCTGGGATTGGAAAGAAAGTGACCCTAGAGGAGAAGGCAGAGACCCAGACTGGCAGAACCTTCATTGTGTCTTGCCACATGGCAGGAGTCCAGGATCTCTAGCAGCTGACCTTTGGTGAGACAACATCTCTGATGATGCCTTGATTTGGGCATTTTCATAGCTTCAGAACTATAAGCTTTAACCTAATAAATTCCAATTATAAAGACTAACCCATTTCTGGTATATTGCTCTCATCAACTTTTAGCAAACGAAAACTCCCAGAAGCTGTGGGCAGGGATGAGATCAACTGGGGAGAGTGAAGAGACTAAAATATGAATAATAATGTAAGCAACATCAAAATTAGGAACCTGGGAAGGTGTCACTTCCAAAGGAAGCAGAGAAGATGGAGGGAGAAAGAGGATCATCTCAGAAACCAGCGATAGTCAGAATCTTCTAGAGAAAGTAGAGGATAGTGAAAATTGTGAGGAAACTCATGCGGTAGTGTGGTCTGCTTTCAAGAATACTCTGTTCTGTTTTGTTCTGAGACCCACACTGTAAAACGCATGTATCTTATTAATGTTCTCTAAGGTTCCCCCAAGTCCAGTGATTGAGCACTACTGGGGTTTACCCCCAGTGTCCTTCCTGCACATGGGCTTTGTTTAAAGTCATCAGCTCCTAAGGAAACGAAATCTGTCTGGTTGTGCTCAGAATCATGGGGAAAAGTAAATCCCAAAGTACTCAGAGGCTGAGTACTTTGCTGGCTCTCAAGGAGGGAACTTACTTTTGGGCACCCTGTCCTTTGTGGAAAAAAATTAATCCACAAATAGTTTATTAAGGTCGGAAATCCTGCCAGAGACCCTTTGAAAGCAGATACAACATCTTTAAGAGATTGCAAAGGTAAATCTTATTGTCTGGGGGAAATGACTTCTGCATAGTTATTTCTTTTATTGCTCTGCTGAATGTGATGACATTACTCAGTTTAATAAATCCTAGTGTATCTCTCAGTCCATGTAGGCTGATATAAATATCTCCAGTTATGTCACATTACCACCTTTGTACAGCTATACTGGGCCCTGATGACTGGGGTCTGATAAATGCAAAAGCTCATTTGGTTTGTGAGTGATTGAGCGTTAACACTGTTTAGATTTCTTAATATACTTGTATTAGCATGAATAAGTAATGAGCATGCCAGGCTTTTTTGAATATTTGATTGTATCTTTGTAATGGATTTGTGTCTCTCTCTTTGTGCTAATGTCATTGTAACTTTGTTGGTGTCATAACTCCAAGCCATGGCAATTGATCTTTATCACCCCATCTTGAGTCAATCACCCTCTCCTTGCAGAACCACAGCTCACTCTTGCCTTCCTTTCCCACACAGTTCCACATATTGTCTTTCCAAGGAAAGGTGCTGATCATCTCCCCATCCCTAGGAAAGGCCTTTCCTGCTTCATAAAGATCAGGTTTCACATTTCTAAAAGTGGTGGAGAAAGCCAGGTATTGAAAGTTGACAGTGCCTTCATATAAACCCAAATGTGAGCCATGTCTAGTTTCTTACTCCCAGCAAAGCCCTATCAACCCACTAATTAGGGTTGGGTCAATGGATCTACCATTTTGGAAGCAGCTTATGTAAGCTGGGGGCCTGAGGGAGGGGGACCCTTTCCTGTGGTTTAGAAAAGATCTCTCTCATTAATAAATCTCCTCTTTGTGGACTTCCTTGCCTGATATGAACAGAGCAACAAAACATCATTCTTTTCTGTAATGGCTAAATATTTTATGCTTGTGTGAGTTACCCCCTTATAGAAAATTGCTTAATTTGCTGACCCAGACACCTAGCAAGCCAGTTCACATGCTATAAGTCTGGCTCAAAAGCCAATGTGGCTATCAGGATTAACTGTACCATGCAACGTGCCATGGACTTGTATGCCAGAGAAAGTTGCACAGACATATCAATTTGAATGTAGGGAGAACAACAAGCACACAAAGTACAGGACCTGCTTGTATTTCCACTGCCCTGGCAAGTACCTTAGTTAGGTAGGAGCTTTTGCCTGGAATGGATCTGTTAATAGAGAATTTGAAAATGTTCTAGGAATTTTCCCAAGTGTTCCACTTCATGGCAATGATGATATTTTCATAAAATGACAACTGTAATATGTTCATAGGCTCTTTGAGAAACTAATAATTAATAAATAATAATTATAGTTATAGGGATAATTATAATAAACTAGATTTGGGTTTCTAATTGTTTTTCTCTAGACTGATATTTCTGATTTTTAGTCATAGTGCATATAAATTGTATAAAAAATATGAGTTGTGATTTTTATTTGGTTTTCATATACAACAATCATCCTTACCCTTCAACACATCCTGTCCTCAAGCTGGTCCTCTCCATTGGCCCTTTCCTTTAATCATTCAGTTTCTCAAAGAAATCTTCTATGTGCCCTTAATCTCTGCTTTCCTACTTCCTACTTGTTTCTCAGAGCACTGTAATCTGTTTCTGCACACAGCACTCTTAGACTGTGTTTTAAAAGGCACCAGGGACAGCCTGCTTGCCAGGCCTTGGGGCTTCTTTTCTGCTCTTACCCATCTGCCTTACCTATAGCCTTGAACTCTGTGTGAAATCCTTCTGTTTTGGCCTTCAGTCCCCACTCTCTCTTCCTGCCCTTCCCTTCTTGCCCCTGAGCCCTTGGGACCCTAGGATAGAGACCTGTAGCTCTCCTCTCCTCACTCTGTGCACACTCTTTGGACCATCTGACATGCTTTCTAGGTTTTCAGGCCCCGGGAGACACATGAACTCAGGATTCTCTCCTGAGGATTCTGTAGCCTGCTGGACATCTAAGATACTGAGTCATGGCAAGTTTTCTTCTGTTCTAATACAGGATTAATCTGAAAGAAAGAACAGTTGGGAAGGAAGGAGGAGCTTAAAACAGGTGGAGGCAAGGAGACATTTGGAGATCTGGAGAAACAGTGGGAGAGGGGTCAAGTACTAAGGTAAGGTGGTAAGTTGAAAACACCTCATTCTTTTGAATGGGGGAAAACAGGGTCTAGGTGTTGATGGTTCAGGTAATTGTGGTAAGGTAGAAGACATTGAACCTATTGTCTTTGATCTTTCAAGGAAGTTGGGGAGTGGTTTGGAAAGCAGAGGGAGAATGTGTGATGGCCACTGTGGTGCTCTGGCTTGGGAATTCACAAGATATAGCTGGAAGGAGGACCCAGGGTGGAGGTGATACGTATATTAGATATGAGTCTTCCAAAATGGCAAGACTTGAGGCAGAAATGAGGCTGGGAGTTTCTTGGGGCTACTAGGCAAGCCAGGTGCAAGGTCAGGTCCCAGAAGGTTTCTACTGGTATTGAGAGTAGAGCAGCGTTAGCTTCTTTAGCCTGAATGAAGGCAGTTTATGGGATCCAGGGAGGGGTCCAATCACTGGAGGTCCTGGGAGAGCTGGAAAGTAGTAGATTGGTCTGGAGTTGAGGCAAAGGTGAACAGTAATGGGACTTTAGTTAGAGAAGAGGTAAAAAATCTGAAACCTCGGAGGAGGAATTATAGAATGACAGAGTCCAAGAAGAAAAATCAGTATAGGTTGAAAGGGAACTTTTTTGGAGTGGAAGGAGTTCCAGGGAAAAATCAGCCAAATACTGGGTTTCAGCAAGATCGTCTTACTTAAGACTACATCTCAAGCAGTTGAGGTGGCGAGAGTCTCTTACCTTCCAATCAGAAAGCCCAGCAGACCCTAGATATAGCTGTTTAGAGCCTGAATGCCACTTTCTAAAAAGTTTCAGGATCTGAAATTCACCCCCATTTCTTTTTCAAACCACATGATAATTTTTTTCAATAAAAGATTCAGGATCTTTTGAGGCCATTGGAATACCGTACATGCACATTTCATTTAAAAGAGAAACAAAAACATGGCACAAGCCCTATATCTCCTTCTGCATGGTGTAGGAATACTTTCTCTGCTATTCTCATTTTAATCATGTAAATGAATGAATCATCCTGAACCTTGGTGTCACCCTTTTTCTGCTGAAGTTGTATAAAGGAAACACACAATCACACATGCATATACAGCAAAGTCAGATGCATTCTAATCTCTTCAGTTCTGCTGAAATTGGGTCTCTCCCACTACATGTCACATGATAATGGGGAAAAATGTGTTAAAAATTTACTGTTTGTGTGTATCTCCTTCTCTGGTAACCATCAGTGGAGTTGAATGCCTGTAGCAAGCCAACTGCTCTGTAGATTTCATCCTGATTATTAAGCACTGAATGTGAAAAACTAAGCATATAGAAGGAAGAGTTATCCTCTGGTTTATGTAAAGTCAGCAGTGAAAATAAAATTTGTGGCATGTATGTAGATGTTTATTTACTTTACCTTATAGTCATACTGCAGAGCTTTGTCTTCTGCACCAAAGTTTTTTTTTCCCCAGTGATGACAATGGATTACTTCTGTAAGCAAGTGCTCTATCCATTATTAAATTGATTATTCAAATCTCATTTAAAAAAAGAAGCCAGATGGCAATTTTCCATTATTTGTTGCTACTGACAACCACCAACTCTAAACTGAAAGATTTTCCTTTTTTTCCCTACTGGCTGAAGAGTCTGTTGCATTTCCATGCAGACCAAAGGTAGATCCCATATTGGAAACAAATAGCCCATTACCAAACAAGATTGTCATTATTGATTATTTTGGAATCATCATTGCATTGACAGAGCTGTTGTTCTTTTGATGATTCCATAATTAACTTATCTATATTCAGGCACAATAACTTTGTTCCCTGTAGTCATTCGGATGCGAGCATTATTGTTGTTATTTAGTTGTCATGACAGCAAGAAACATGTTTTTACATGTCCAGCATCCTGGTTATTTTAAGATCCTAATAAGTATGCCTTGCTAATGAATCAGAATAATGGCGATCCTGCAAAATAATGATTTTTAAAATTCTAAGGGAGGTTTAAAAACTAAATGCGAGATAATTGCTTGCACTTGTGATAATCATGAAGTATGTTTCTTTCACTTCGTATATGCTCCTGTGCATACCCACACATGACCTTCTCCTCTTCTCTATGTGAATGCCTTTGTATATTTCTGTTTTGGGGTCACATGATGATGGGACTTCCACTAGAGTGCCTTTCAAAGCCCGCAGTGGTCAGATCATCTCATCATTTTTGACAAGTTTGTGCAATTAAGGATTCTTTAGCTGGCTAATTTTTTTTAGGAGGTACCAGGGATTGAACCTGGGACCTTGTACATGGCTATACCAGCTTCCCAGTTGGCTAGTTTTTAACACTTTTAAAAAATTGCAGTCCATCTCTTCAGATGTCTGCTGTATATTTGATTTGTTTTAAGTCACTTTAACTGAAAAGATCCTGTTTCTAATTGATCGGATTATGACAGTTCAACTTGACTGCATAACTCCAGTGTCACCTGATGTTTTGGGTTGCTTGATCTTGCCAGAAGAAAGGGCATTCATTCCAGTTATATGAAAGAGACTCGTAAGCCTTCTCTGTGAAATACAAGGATGCAAACGTTTTGGGGGGCATCCTCGGAAAATGAAAACAGTGGTTGTATAAGTTCAGAGGATGTTTGAACATTTTAAATGAATATCTGCTGATTTCCTTGGGCTGGGGAGGAAGCTAATAAACATTTTGGTCTGTGGAGCTGTCTTGGTTTTCGAACAATGGTTATTAAACCACATGCATTTACTGTCTCCCAGTTTTGAAGGCCAGAATTCTAAATCAAGGCATTGGCAAGGCCAGGCTGTCTCTTGGATTTGGTGGCATTCTGGTGCTGGTTGCTGCAGTCCCTGGGGTTTCTTGACTTGTATCTGCCTTTGTCACATGGTGATGTCCTTGTTCTCCTGCTGTGGCTTTCTTTGATTCTGACATCTAAGTATTATGGCTTCTTCTGGTTTCAGTTTTCTACTGACTGTGTCTCTTTATAAGGCCTCCAGGAATAGTGATTAAGACCCATCTTTTTTGATCTGGCCACACCTTAACTAATAATATCTTTAAAAGGTCCTATTTACAAATGGATTCACATCCACAGGGACACAGATTAAGATGAAAAACGCGTCTTTTGTAGGGGTACTTGATTCAGTCTATCACAGGTGCTAAATTCAAATTCTGGCAAAAAGAATTCAGTTCCCCCTGCTGTGTTAAAATCTAGGAATTATTTCCTCTTTCAGAGGATGCCTGGTTGTTAGGGGAGTCAGGGTGGGGTAGATGGGTTTGCTCCTTTTCCTAGTGGTTTCTGGGAAAATTCTCAAATAATTCAGCAGCGAATACCCAGTTCCATACAGAGTACTCTATGGCCTAATTTGCCTCCCTATAAGTGAAATACCTCTTTAGCATCAAGAAACAGCTCCCCTTGAAAACACTGTTTACATATTGTTAACCACAAATACACTTAGTGCTGAAATTTGGAGAATCTATTCTGACAATTGTAAAAAACTTAATATTAACATATAAATGCTGTAATGGTAAAAACGTGCTAGCATACATGTTAAGTTTCTAATCAAACATTGCAAAAATGCATTAATCAGTATTTCATAGTTCATTACAGTCTGACTAATTTTGAAATCCCTCATGTAAATTGATTAAATGTCTTCTGCAGGCAGATAAATGGGCTTTTGTTTTAAGCAACCTTTACTGAGAAAACCATAATTCTCTGAGACTCAGTTCTTGCACATTGTTGACTAGGTTTCTTGTTGGCTAATTCTGGATTATCTAGAATTTTCCTCTTTGTGGCTGATTGTAACATAGCCTGCAAACCTATGTATTTAGTAAACTTTTATTTTTGCCTGAGATTGTGCCAAGTATGAGGAAAGCATAAAGATGGAGAGAGATCACTCATATATCTGAGAAACTAAAAACAATAAATACAAAAATTTAATCAAGGCTGCACTATAGGGGAACAGGCTATAAAGTGTCTTTGCATCCTTGAGATATAAACGAACTCTGGATAGTTTACAAAAAGGCAGGACAGTTATTTATTGGCAGGATTCTGGCATTGCTCTCAGGTTAAACCAGAGAAAGGGCAGGAGCATCTGGTACCAGTCACTCAATATTCTTAGGACTTTGGTCTTTACCTGTCTGACTTGCTTCTGTAAATATCGTCTTCCTTCGCTCAAGATGTTTTTGGCTAGAACCTCCAAAATTGTCCAAGGCAATTCTGAGCTTCCTTTGTGACCCCAGAGGAAACAAGCTCTTCCCACCAGGTTTGGTTAGAAAACTCCTTAGGATGACTGGGAGTGGATCAGGTGGGTCATTGGATCAATCACTGTGGCCTCCAGAAGGATTGCGATTGGCTCAGCTGACTCACCCGTGTGCCTTTCAGGACTCCGATTGGTTCAGCTGACTCATTGCATGCCTTTCAGACCACAGGAAGGGCAGTACAAGGGAGTTTGTCTCATGTCAACTCTCCAAGCCTCACGGTGGCAAAGAGAGTAAGATCTGTTACTTGAAGAAGAAGACATGGTAATGTAACTATGAATGGGGGGATGAGAGAAGACTCTCATGAGGGGGTGCAGTTCTTACCCTGTTGTAAAGTCTGTGTAGGGCAAGGAAGGGGAAAACATGTGGAAATATGAAGAGGTAGGAGAACACAACCCAGTTAGAGAGCGGTGTAAAGGTCTGACTCAAGTGGACATTTCCTGTGGGGACCTTAGGGGATGAGGGTGTCATAGGTGTGTGAGGCAAAATATGGCAAGGTCTGGAAACTCGTTAGAAAGCTTTTTCTTGAAGGACAAATGCTACATGACCTCTCTGATATAAAATAAGTAAACTAAGCTGTCTCAGAGAGCTAGAGACTGGATGATAGGCTTAAAAGAAGTTGGGGGAGAGAGGAAGGGTATGAGCTGACACCTACATGGGTGAAATCTATGATTAGCTGGAGGTATTTGTATAAGAAAGGGATAAAATGGGAGCATAGGGATACCTTTGGGTGGGACTTTGCAGCTTGAGGGGTGCTAGGGAAGGGAGGATGGGTCAGATGGCCCAAGAAATAGGGGGAAGGGTGGGGGGAACATTTGAACATAAGAGGTTGTCAGGTATGTGGTTCAAAGTATAATGTTTGAAAACTTTTTTGAAAATAAAATAAGGAAGGTTACCTGTTTAAGATGCTTAAGGGGGGGGCATCTGACACAGGGCAGGCTTCTAGGGAGTGTGTGAATGCCCATTTTGTTATAGTAGGTTATATCATTGGGTGGAGACCCATACAATGAGAGCCCAAGTATACCCACATCCTGAGGAGGACTGATGTTCTCAAACAGAGAGTATTGTATCTCTCTTGAGAGAACTGGTGGCTCCCAGTGGGTTAGGGCAGTCAAGGATGTCAAGACCTCAACATTGTTGCAAGTATCTGTGAATATGGTCCTTCAAGTAATGAAGATTGATTGTCACTGTGTGCCCTGAGGGGAGGGAGAAAGAGGTATTGAATATATGGAATCAGTGTAACTGTAGGGCAATGGTAGTGTTCCACAAGATCATTCAGTGATGAATATAGGACATGTTAAATTACACTAAAAATGTATAAAAGTCTATAGGCTAAAATGTAAACCATAATGTAAAACATAAGGTAATTAAAAATTTTAAAAATTGTATAGCCTAAAATATAAAACATAATGTAAACCCAAATGGGACCATGTTTGAAAGCTATGTTTCAATATCTGTGCATCAGCTGCAGCAAATATAATATGAACTTGTAAAAAGATCATTACATGAGGGACAAAGTGTTTGATGTTGGATATGTGGGAGTACCCTGTATTGTATATGTGAATTACTGTGATCTAAAACTTTTGTGAAGACAAACTTAATAATTAGGAATAAAAAAGAAAGGATGTAGACACTGAGGAAGAAATGAAAGAAATTGCCTTGTCACTGTACATACAGGGCAACACCTATTGCAGTGATGAAAGGCAAAACATCAAAAACAAAGCTTTTTCATTTTTTCATTTTTTCATTTTTTGATACCTTAATTTATTTTTTCTTTATTTAATTTTTCTAAACTAGTATGTATTCTATATCTAACCCTTAAACCCATCACTATATTCCATTTTATTGTTAATGGAACTTGGCAATATACTAGACTTCATTTTTGAAGAAGTTTTGGACCACAGAGAGGTTCAATTATGGCAGGGGAGGAACACTGGTGTGGGGTGTTATTGATGGGGGGCACATAGTTGGGAGGGAGTTCTCCAGGCATATATACAGGGTACATAAAAATGTTTAGATATTTTCATAGTACTTAAACGGTTAAAAACGACATCTGAGGATGTGTTGAGTTCCTAGCCAGGGGAGTTTTATCACATTCCCCAATGGAACAGCAACAATTCCCCAAGTGCAATGGCAAAGGCCAATGAAGAAGGATGGTCCAACAATAAGCCCTTGATACTGATTACTATATTTATGAGCTTGTGTGTGCCTGAAATATGAAGTGGGCCTAGAGCTGCAGGGTGCCTAAGACTTACCTCCTGAGAGCCTCCATGTTGCTCAAATGTGGCCACTCTCTAAGCCAAACTCAGCATGGAAACACATTACCTTCCCTCCAGTGTGGGACATGACTCCCGGGGATGAACCTCCCTGGCCCCGAGGGGTTACTACCAAGCACCAGCTGATGATGTAATTAGAAAAAGACCTTGAATAAAAGGGTCAACTCAAACCAGCAGAATATCTCAGTCTACGTGTAATATCAGGTGTTAAAACTATGGAACTATTGTGATTGGTAATGGAAGAAATTGTAGCATTGATGTTGAGAAAGTGGCCGTGGTAGCTGCTGAGGGTAGGGAGAAGGAAGAAGAGATATGATGTGGGGGCATTTTCAGGACTTGGAGTTGTCCTGGGTAGTACTGCAGGGACAGATGCTGGACATTGTATGTCCTGCCATGGCTCACTGGGTGGACTAGGGGAGAGTGTAAACTACAATGGAAACCATTATACATGTGGTGAAGCAGTGCTCCAAAATGTATTCATCAAATGCAATGTATGTGCCATGATGATGAAAGAGGTTGTTGATATGGGAGGAGTGGGGTGAGGGGGTTGGGGTGTATGTGGGAAACTCATATTTTTTGAATGTAACATTTAAAAAAAAATAAAGCAAGAAAAAAAGAAATAGGGAATCATCAGATGTTATAGAACAGAGGAGCAGAATAGTGATCTCAAACAAGTTGGATTGATGGAGGTAAGGTCAAAGGGACACACTTTGCTAGAGGCTGATGCTGTGAGCTGGAAATTAATAAACAGAGGTATGCCAAGGAGGAGCAGCTGGGTTGGAAAAGAGAGGATGAATCATTGCCTTCTCCCAAAGCTTGGCGATGGTGTGTGAGAATCAGCGATTGAATTTGAGACCTTTGAAGAATGGGGTGTTTGGGAAAGGGATTTATTTGGAGGGAAATGGTAGTAATAAATTTATAATTATAACTCACAAATCTGAGTATTTATATGCACTAAGAATTCTAATTTTTCATATGCATGAACTCATCCATCAAATGACTGTATTGGGTGGGTAATATTTTCATTCCCACTTTATAGATAAGGAGACCAGAATTCAGAGAAGCTAAGCAACTTGCCGATGATTACACAGATAGTAAGAGGTGGGGATGGATTTTGAACACAGTAGTCTGACTCCAGAGTCTGCTCCCAGAATGATTTCAGCTGTTGACAGGTTGAGCTTCAGATGATGTTGGCCCACCCCAGTCATGAAGTCCAGACCAGCTGAGTGGTTGGAAGAAGTTGAGTTGAGATGGCAAAGTAGATTAGAAGAATGAACACTTTGTGATTCATTGGAATTGAGAGATGAAAGTCAAAGGGGATCCTATGTCTTATACTTGGAGAGCTGAGAAAATATACCATGAGCTTTTTTCATTGCCAATGGGTTTGCCCCCAAAAAGGGCTTCATCAAGTGAAAAGTTTTGTCATAAAAAGCAAAACTAAAGAATTTCCTGATGTGGAACCTGGACCACTGGATCAGTGCATTGAATAATCTCAAGCAGTTAAAAGACTTTTTTTTGTAATATTTTTATTTGAATGTGTATCAGAAGAAAACATAATCAACACATCAAACCCATGAATTTGATGACTAGCATTGCTTAGGATGAGGTGCAATTTTTTTAAGTTAAGAAAATTTTAAAAAGTTAGTTTTAGAACAGATGGAATGCAGATATGGCAAAAGTTGCCAAGATGGCATGGGGATGACAGAGCTTTGGGAAGTGATGGGCCAAGGTCAGGTTTCCACTGCCTAGCCCCTGGAAAAGGTCCCATCCAGCCTTTATTTATAATTAGACTCCCACCTCCCATTTGCTCACATTTCTCTCCTTCACAGCAACCTTATTGGGTGCCTCACCATTCCCAAACCTGCCATCTCCATTCCAATCCCTTTATTCTTACTTTCTTGCCATGTGCACTGCTTCTGTATTCATTTCTTTCTGTCAGAATCCTACCCATGCTTTGGCTTGTTTATTCCAAAGGTAGCAAATGTCAATGTCTACCAGGGCCAATCAGGTAATTCTAAGGGCAAGGACTCGGGAGGACTTAAGAGTAGATGTCTTATTTAAGGGTAGTCAAATTTGACTTACAAAAGTACTGGCTCTTGCAAGAGAATGCAAAGTCAGGTTAGATTTGATTTTTAAACTGCTGCTTGCCACTCCCATAATATGCTTATAGGGCACCTGGTAATTGTTAGATGCAGGAAAAAAAGAAGGTATATGTGTGCCAGAGAGTCATTGTCTATTGGTGAGGCAAAACACATATTGTGCAACTTGAAGAGGGGGGCACCGATCAGTGGGAACACACGGCAGATAAACTCAGCCGCTCTTCCACGAAGTACTCCCTTCACCCCCTCCTCCATGAAGTCTTTCCTTCTACACTGGAGCTGATTTCTCTCTCACACCCGAATTATTATAAAGAGGGCCCTAGGGAGTGGTAGTGTCTGAGCTAGTGGGGGAGATTCCCAGGGGAATTTCATAGCCACTCACACTGCTCACTGAGACAGAGGGGCACCAGCTGCCCCCAGCTTGGAAGTCTAGAAACAGCTTCGGGGAATCAGGGCTCACTGTTAAGTCCGCATCAACCCTGTATTTAGGGTAAAACCCACCACAGGACCTTATGAGGGGTCCCGGGCTGGAGTCTCCTGGCTTTCTCATGGAGACCCACCGTCATCCGGGCCTGTGAGGTCACCTGGAAACCACTGGGGCTGTTCTCTTCTGCTTGGTCTACCCCTATCCCTCTTTGGGGGCTGATCCAGGCTGCAGCTCAGTTCACTCACCTGGCAACCCCTGAAAGCAGCTGTCCAGGTGCTGGGTGCTAGAGCTTTAGACCTCAGGGCTTCTGTGGGGGAAGCAGATGGCCCCCCCACAGTCCACAATGAAGAGAGCAATAGGGATGCTGGTTCAGAGTGCTAGGGGACCCCTGGAGTGAGCAGCATCCTTGCAAGGCGAAAATCAGGGGGTAAGAGGTTGGGAAAAGAGGACTTTCAGAACTTGGCTTTGCCGAGGTTGGAATATCCTGAGAGAGAGCCTCTGGGGAGAGAGAAAACCTAAGGAGCTGGTTACCCCATGCCCAAGACCAAACTATATAATGTATTTGAAATGTATGAATAAAATGAAAAATCTTATGATAAAATGTAAGGTTAGTGTTATCTTTAATGTGTTATCCTTAAGAAGGAAGTCACCTCCTTTTTCAGCTGCCTTCTTTGAAGGCCCACAAGAAACTTAAACATTCTGCTAAATGCAGATTTAAAAAAAAAAAAAAGCAGTTTTAAAAAAAGCAAGGCAAACTGATTCTTAAACTGATTTTGTGCTTGAGTTTTCACTCTTTTTGGCTAAAATTATTGAAGTTTTGATGGATTTTTTTTTTCCTTTTTGTCATCCTGACTAATTTTCTTCAGTGCTCATTTTGAGACTCAAATAACTGGTGGGACTTGAAGCCACAGCCTTAAATGACTTTTGCTTTCTTGTCACCTGTATTGAAAGACACAGTTGGTACAACTAGGACAAGCCAGCCCTGCACTGGGCATGTGGGAGGGATCAGCTTCTTTTGAAGAAATCACAGGGAATCCTGTAGCCGGAATCTGTGCACAAAATGACCTCTGAATATTTTTTTTTTCTTTCTCTTTCAGATTCATCTGGGAAGAAATGCTCCGTAGGGAGAACAGAATTTATCTTTTTTTAAATTACCATTTTAAACTTTTCAATCTGATCTCTCCATTGCCAAATTCTGAGTCCATGGAAAACTTGATCCCGTCCTCTGTGTGTCATTAATAAAACTATGATTTATGTTTTGTCCCCAAAGATGTTATGATGGAGAAACCACAGTTATATAGTTAAGCCTTTTCATCCTTTTGTCTGAAATATGCTATTTATAGCAGAATAATTAATCCATCATCATTATCTGATGAAGGAACAAAATATAAAGGCTTTGTTTTTAACAGTGTCGTGAATTTGTTTACCTGGATTCTTCCCCAGCAAGCAATGAGTAAGCCCCTGGAATGTGTGCTTTCCACATTTGAAATATTCATAAATCACGGGTGCCAAGTTACTCTCTCTTCGTGTCTAACATTTCCCTTATCCTGCCATCGAAGGGAAGCTTTCATGCCATGCTTTAAGTGCCAAGAGCATCTTCCGGGATAAATGGTAACCTCAGCAGAAAGGATGACTCCTAGGTTGGGTTTCACGTATCGACAAATCAATAGCTCCAAACTTGCTGGCCCTCGTCTCACTCTTCTCGACATTCTGCTTCAGCCCTTGGAGGCCCCGGCGTCCCTGTCCATTTCTGCAGTTTTCTTTCATAGGGGAAACTTGGGTTCATTAGCTTTAGGCACTTCTTTCCAGGTGAGGTTTTAGACACTCATCTTCATATCACAGTCTGGGAATGCAGTGGGGGTCGGAGAAGCCTGAGTGGAGGGGACAGTCTTCACCCTAATGGGGTGCAGTGAGGAAGTGGGGAGAGGAGGGGGAGGAGATGAAGACAGAAGAGGGGTGCTGGGGGTGCAGGTCTTAGAGATGGAAGATGGAATAAGCTGGGAAGTGTTTCTGGGGAGAGAGCAATGTGCCCGGCCTTCTTGGTCAGGAGGAAATGCAAGCCTTAACCCTCAGCATCTTCTCTCACTATGTCCCTCTCCTTTTCTTGGGATGTCAGATCAGTTTTAAGGCTGTGGGTCTTATTTGGGAGCTCGTGATGGAGTGTAAAGTGAATGCTGTCCAAGAGCAGTATTTCTGCTTTCTGTGCTCAAGTAACATACAGCTATTGCCCCAGCAAAGGGCAAAGGTTTGCATTCTGGAGTGCAAAAGTATGCTGAGCATTTTGTTGCTTTTGCCAACTCAGCCCCTGAGTGCCCTGTCTTTGGGTAACAACACTCTAATTTCTTTTTCTGGAGGGATAATTCCACATGCCCCCATTGTAGACTGCCTTAGCAGGGCTGTCAATCAAAGTGCTCTGCCATCCATCCCAGGCCTAGCCAATCACATCCTCCCCCAGGGACTTTTAATCCTGAGCAGGGTGATGCAAGAACAGAAAAAAAAACACTTGGCGTTAATTAATTCCAGAGGTCAAGCTCTGACAGCAATGTGGATTGGTCTCTCTCCTCAGCCCCCAGGGTTGCCCTGGTTCTTCTGCCTTTGCCAAGCCTGGTTCTATATCCTCCCCTTTTGATTCAGGAATCTGGAGCTGCCCCACACTATTCTGGAACATTCCTTTTCTATTTGAGAATTGATGCCAGTTGCTTAAAACCAACCATAACTGATACAAGTAGATTAAGGGTGGGATTAAGGGTCTGTATTTGCTTTCATAGACTATAACTTTTTCAGGGGGCAGTGGGGCTTGCTTTTTGCTCATCAATCTCCACACAGCTTCTTGTGATTGAGAGGAGTGGTGAGAGGAATTGGAACCATTTGTGTATGTCAGATTGTGATGCAGACCATTTTGCACATGCTGATAATAATTATAATCATATAGCTTCTATTTTATTATGTGGCAAGCTCTGTGCTAAGGGAGTTACAGAATACATTTTTTAACCCTCACACAAACCTTTGTGGCTGGCATGGTAAGAATCATCCCATTTTATAGGTGAGAAAATTGAGACCTGGAAGTGAAGTAACTTTCAAGGTCTCCTTGGAAGTGGTGGAGCCAGGACTTGAACTCAACTTGGCTGAGTGTCCTTGATCCTCACTACTTTCCTGCACTGAATCTCAAGTTCATCTCTGTTTAATAATGGATTTCAACTGGGGCGATTCAGCAATGTTTGGAGACACTTTGCTCATCACACCAGGAGGGAGGGGCTTTTACTGGCATCTGGTGGGTAGAGGCCAGGGATGCTGCCGAACCTTTTACAACATTCAGGGTGGTCTCCACACCAAGGGATTACCTGGCCCAGGCTGTCCCCAGTGCTGAGGCTGGGAAGCCCTGAGCTAACCCCTTTCTCTATACGGTTTGAATCAAGAAAAGCATGTGATCCTCTGGGCCAAAAGTCAAGGCAGGTGAAACCCAGGGAAGGAAATGGTTTCCCTTGTGATCACTTGTCTCTACCTAGTTGCTCCTCTTTTCCATTTTTTTTTCCTTCTATCTTTTTGTTTCCTGCTGGTTGAGAAAAATACAGCAATTCCCTCTGCCCTCTTCTCACCCCCTTTCCGTGGTCTCTAGCCTCTTTAGAAAAGCTTTTGCAGGCTTACGGGCATCCGACCACCACTTATTAATAATTTCCCTCTGGTGTCTGTTTGGCCTTGGTGCTAATGGCCCCAAAGCAGAGTGAGGGCCTTCAAGGTGAGTCCTGCATCTGCTCAGCCTCCGGCTACTCCAAAGGGTTAAACTCCATTTTTGCTGGCCAGAAAGAGGGAGGCCTAACTAGCTGAAAGGGAGCTAAGTGCTTGAAGATCACACAACAGGGCTGAAGGCACCGAAGGAGCCGTTATGATCTATCTGGTAAATAAATATGCTTTTCAGAAATTGTCGAAAGCTTTATTTATAGAAGGGGCCCAAATGGCTTGGAAAGAATCTGCTTAAGAAGCTCTTAGCTCTTCTGGCACTCCTCACGGAGGAGAATGAAACACTTTAGGGTTGTTTTCTTTGCCGTAATGATGCTGAGGAAAGCCAAGAGGGCCCCACCCGGAGTTGGCGGGGGCAGGAGAAAGCTTCCTCTCTTCCAGGGAGATTGGGAGACGTGGCCCCAAGCCTTGCCCCACCATCTGCCATCGCCCAGCCCTGGGCCACTGCCAGGTGGGCTGGAGGGGAGGTGGCAGGCCTCCCTCCCTCAGAGAACCACTCTCTGCCTCCTGCGAGGAAGTGTGCAGCATGCAGCCCGCAGGCTGAGCAATGGGCTGCCGCCTCCACTTGACCAACTCATGTTTAAGACTGTTATTGAATTGGTTGCCAACTCCAGGAGATTTCATACTAAAGTCCTGATTTTTGGCTTAAGATTTTTTTTTTTGCACTAGTGCCCTATAAACAGATGGTGACAGCTATTCTGTTTGGAGCCTCCATTTGCCAGTCCTCACCCCATCTCTTTTATTGAACTATGTACCTGGACTATGGAATAACCTGACTTTGTGGTCCTGGTGTTAAAGAAACTGTATTTGTCTAAGCCCCCAATGGAGAGTTATTAAAGCAAACAAACAAAAAGAGATTCTGGCCAGAAGATGATTTGGGGGGGTGAGAGGGGAGGGGTGAGAGAGAGAGAAATCTAGGTCTACACATTCGGGGAGGAAAGGGAGCTAGGACTGGAGGGCAGGGTAGATTTGAATGGGAGACAGGAAGGCATGGGTTCTGCATGAGGGTGGAGGGTCTCAGAAAGGGCATGGAGTGCAGATGCCTGGCTTGCATCGGGGATGAGGACACCGCGATCAGAGGATTCATTTGGGAAATGAAGGGGCCTGGGAGCTCGTCACCAGGAGCAATGCATTGACCTAATGGTCTTGGCCAGGTATGTTCTGTAGTCGTGGCCTTCTGGGTGTATGACAATGAGGTGGGCAGAGAGAGGGGCAGGATGGTCTAGGTGGAAGAAGCACCAGCTTTCCCAACAGTCTTCTTCAGTGTCATCTACCCTCGTCCTTTCTTTATCTTCCACTCGTTCCTTAAGCCAACAACTGGTAACCTTCTGAACTTTACTGATGAACCCTGATGCTGGAGAAGGGGTGGGTAAGAAGGGAATGAAACACATTGACTGATCAAGGTAAGCCTGTGCTTGACCCTGAGGCTCTGAAGCCTTGGAGAGGGTCCCAGTGCATCTCTTCTAGGGCCGTGGCCACAGCCATCTTCTGGGGGACCCCCAGACCTGTCTTCTTCTCTTCTTGGACTGAGCAGGGGGTTAGGGTCCAGTGTCAGATGATGCTGGGGAATTGCTCAGAGGCAGAGGATCACTAAGGAAGAGAATTCTGTCTGGTGCTTATCTGGCCCAGGGAGAGCTAACCATGTTGTACTCAGGGACTCAATTACAATCCCATTTTTTATTAAAACATAAAAACATTATGTAAAGTTGAAGCTTAGTTATATCTTTTCTTAAAAGTCTCACTCTACTGGCTCAGAAACTGGGCATCATTTGAATGTAGCCCTGTGGGCTCTCCCATGCTGAGCTGGAGCTCTCCAGGTACCAGGAGTATTGGGAGTCTGGGAATAGCACATACATCTTCCACTTCTTGCAGTTAGAAATGGGCTGCCTCTGATGCAACCACTTTCTTGCCTTAAATTTTTTTTTAACCAAACCACGTGCATGAGACTCTGTGGAAACAGCCATTTTTCTTGGCAAGCTTTGTGTTTACAAAATGCCATAGTATGGGAATTGAGGGGAGCCGGCAAGCACTGGCAAAAGGCGAAGTTTGCTTCTTGGATGGTTGTGGTCATAGAGTAGAGAAGAATATAGTATGTCTTTATGGCAAAGGATAAAAGACTGTATGAGCAGGGACTGAGCAGGTTATGGTCAAAGAGGGGCTCACCACCTTGGGAAACTCTTCGTGATGGTGAGGTAATGCAGAGCCCCAGAACCCCAGCCTGGCCTTGGAGATGCAATCAAAGTGCCCAGCCTATGAACAGGCAGGTTTCAGACCCTTTTGCATGTTGGAGTCACTGTCAGGATTTCAGAACCCTTTTTTGACTGTGGGAAAAGAAATTGCATGTTACAGGATTTGAACAGATTAAAAACATTTAAAAAAATGTTCTCCTTCTGCTTCTATTGTATTTTTACTTTATTGCCAGCGATTTCTCCTTTGACTCGCTAACCGGGAATGTATTTTTTCTTGGTGCTGCCATTACCTCTTCCAGCTTCTTTCCAGGTCACTAATTTTTCTGCTTAGAGTTCATTCTGTTTAGACCGATATGCTGTCTCTTTTAATGAGGTTATTTCTGGGTTATTAGCCTTCCTGTTATATGATACCTTATGTGGAGCACCTAATTGATGTAAATCAAACACAGCTTGCAGAAAAAAAAATCAGTCATCCTTCAGATAGTCGGTGGATCTCGTGCATCTTAGGATTTCAGTATTTAAAGCTACTTTTTCAACAAGAGGTTACATGAAGCTAATAACACAAATAAATCCTATCTTATTCGTAAATTAGCAGGTTCAAAGAAGTGGAAATTGAAGGAGGGCTTTGGCATTTTGGTTTGCTGAATAAGCTTTAGACAGAAATTAGACTGAAAAGTATCGAGTGGGAGGGGTTTAATTGTACAGTCCAATAACCTTGCCAACATATTTTTATTAAGGCATTCTTACATAAGCCATTAAGCTTTAGGTTAATTTTTACAGATATTTTCCAGCTGTACTTAACAAATAGGGATAAAATGAGCAAAAGAAAGCTTTTCCTTAAGAAGCCTCATAGGTATCATCGCATTCTCCACTGGAGAGGGCTGTCTGTGGCTGTTTGCTCGTCAGAGGGCCGATACTTATGTTCCCGTTAGCAAAAGCAGGTTGCTTTTTTTCTCATTTTGCCCCTGGACATTTGCTCTGTCACAGGAGATTCTGATGTGCAGGTATATTATTTTTATCTCAGAAGAAGAAAAATATGGTTAGCTCCCTCTTTTTCCTTAAGGTCTTATTCATTCATTATGTTCCTTACCTGTCTCAGAGAGAAATTGCTCCATCCCTGGGAAGGTGAGGCCAGTGTGGAGCCATCCAGAGGCAGAACGTGTCTCTGTGGAGTATGGAAACTCTGGACTAGGAGAACACTGGACAAGAGTGGGTGAGGACTTGGGTAGCAGTGGGGAAGGAGTTGAAGGAGGTTGTCCTGAGGCCACACTTGCTCTTGGCAGTCTTGGTACTGCAGAAGGGATTTATAGGTTCAATGCCAACTCTGCTCCTTGGTAACCATGCCAAGCCAGGAAAGACACTTAACTTATTAATTAAAGCACCATAAACTCAAACATGTCTCAGACTTCACTCCAGCTTTCCAGAGACCCAAAATCCCCCACTAGGGAGTAGTCTACCACCTTAACTTTCTTGAGATCCAAACCTAACTTTACCCCTGGTTTGGGAAATTGATCATTTCTCCTGGGGAATAAATGAATGTGAATAAAAGCAGCATGTAAGCTGTCAGGCACAATGTAATGTGTTCATTCTGGGTTTTTGGCAATAACATCCACAAAAGTTTGAAGAGGGACACATCTCCGTTGGGCAGCATTGCTCAGTCTGAAGGCCAGTAGGCACTCAGTCAGTGGGGTCACCTCAGGGTCACGTGGGACTTGAGTCTCTTTCTCATAGCCCTGGCCCATCTTTTTACTACGCATGTAAAGGTATGAGGTGCAGAGGTGCCCAAAGATGTACTTACCAAATCCAATGGATGTGTCATGATGATGGGAACGAGTGTTGTTGGGGGGGGAGAGGGGGGGTGGGGGGGTGGGGTTGAATGGGACCTCACATATATATTTTTAATGTAATATTATTACAAAGTCAATAAAAAAAAAACACAAATCATCTATTTCAAAAAAAAAAAAAAGAATTGAAAAACTTAAAAAAAAAAAAAAAATAAGGGGACGGTGTAGTCTATTCTGAAGGAAGTTGTCTGACGGTGGGCCTCTCAGTGGATGCTTTCTCCACATCCCACCATGATGTCTTCTCACACAACTCGTCCTCCTTGGATGTGCCCATGAGACCATCTGCTTGCGGCGAGGGGCACATCCAGAATGGTTTCTCAGAATCTCTAGTCCTGTCTTATTTCTTCATTTATTACTGTTTATAGTAATTTTCTGTTGCAGATCTTAAGTTTCTAGAAGAAAAGCTCTGAATTTGTATCACTGAATCATGGAGAGTGGGAGGAGAATTCACAATTCTTCCAGCAGAGTGTTTTCCAAACTTCTTCCTAAAGAATTTTGCAGCTGTCCTCACAACATTTGTACTATGGTTTACCTGATATTCCTATTTAAATAACCTTTCTTAAATTTTTTTTTTTTTAGTTTTAAGGGAAAGTATGTATCATATGGTGGCTGAAATTCCTAATCATTTTCAATAAATAGGGGAAAATTCTAAAGTGGATGCAATACCATTCCCCTTGGCTTGCTTTGTCTCCTGCCCAGGTTCCAGCCACACCTTCCACACACAAACACAGAACACACACCAGAGACAACACAGCACATATAGTACACACATACACACACTTCCTATACACGCACACACAACACAAAATACACAGCACAGATGACATATACAACACATGGCATAAACTTACAATACATATACTAGACATCACACTCCTGTACAATATGCATGACACAAATATTGCACATCACACATGAAACACAACAACATATACACCATACACACTCATACATAACAGAACAATATACAGCTAGACGACATATACAATACAGGTTTTGAACACCCAATGCATTCAACACACGTGGCACATTCACACAGCACACATGAGACAAATAACGTCATGCATGGCACACAAAATACAAAACATGCATACAAATTCATACATAACCTCCACCACACACACAATCCACTACACACAACACACAGTTAATCACATAACAACTACGATGAACAACACAGATAACATATGGCACACACCACACATAAAATCCACACATACAACACACATAGCACATTAAAAAACCCTCAAATACATGCACCTATACTTAAACCTGCTGTGCAAGCAACAGATAACCACATACCTACAACACTAACACATACAACACAGGCAGTATATGCAGTGTGTACATGCATTTGCAAACAAAATAAACCGAGCACACACACACACACACACACACACATATTAAGAAAAGTAAATATGGAAAGAATAGTAGTTTCCTTTAGGTGGCAGTTTTGGGTGCAGTTATCCTTTTCTTTATTCTTTTCAGTATTTTCTAAAATTTATACAAGGAATAGGCATTATATTTGCCACTTTAAAAGAAAATCCTCATTTTACAAGCCAGTGACTCCTTCCTATTGCAGTCCTTGACCCATGAGCAAAGTCCTGATGCTCATCACGTGTTCCTGGCTGGGGGAGGACCCAGTGACATGAGGAGTCCAGGGAGAACTAGGAGAACATCACTCAGTCCTGGGTGCCTCTCTCTGCCCAGCCCAAAGAATTTGTTTGGCTCCAAGGATGCCAGGGTTGGACGACCATGCTCCATCTTCCTTCAGGGATTCTGGCTCACTCCCACTTACCCAGCCACAACTCTACATTCTCTCCACTGTTTCATTAAGTTTAAGCCATTATTGTGCCTCAGGCCTCTCATTTGCTTTTGAATGGGTGCTTTGTTAGCTGATCTGAGGCTCTTTCATTTCTGTGCGGGGATTCTGTCTTCCCTGAGATCAGGGGTTCTGAACCTTTTTTGTTCCACAGACCCTTTTGCCAGGCAGGTAAAAACCATGGACTCCTTCTCAGAATGTAGCCGCAGATAGTTTTATGACTCACCTAGCATGGGGTCTAACAACTACTGTAATTTCAAAGTATGGAGGAGCATAAGCGATTTTCTGAGATATGCAACAACTATGATGTGATAAGAAGTGAATACTACTGTAATTTATTGCATATACTTATAAGTGAAGGAAATGCTAGATTTCAGTTAGAGGTTAGAGAAAATAAAGATGATAAGTTGATATTTTTCAATTCAAGCTCATTGACCCCTGGTTAAGAACCCCTGTCTTAGATTGACACTTTGCTATAGGCAGGTACTGGATTGCAGACTCTGTATTTCAGTAAATCAATCAATTACTATTTGTGAGTCAGTCATCATATTGGGCTCTAGGGATGCAGAGGTGGATTTGGTACCCTCATCCTGGGAAGGTGGGTTCCAAATTCCTGAAATACATTCTGAGACTGGGCTCAAAGATTAAAAATTAACCCAAAGGATGCATAATTTTCAAACAGAATTGTAATAAAGGGCTATAAACTTTTGTTTTCCACATTCCCACACATCACTTCCTCCAAGCACGAGATCATGAAAGGTTAGACGTTCATGTGCTCAGTTTACATGTTGTTCTTTCTATCTGATCTATTTCCCAGCTAATTTTTCTCTTAAATCCCAGAACTGTATGGCTCCACTTTCAGATGGAAACAGTGTTAGCCATACTTTGTTTCAGTAACTAAACTTTCTAAGCACCATGCTGTATATTTTTGGTGGTGATGTTAGGTATGGGTCCTGGGGGGAGCTGCTAAGGCTATGGGGTGAAATAAAAATTATTTATTGAGAAGATGAGAGAAGAAGCTGGAAAAGGTATTTTAATAGAGTGTTTCCCAAAAGCTTGTGCCATTTTCCCTCTCTGAGGTTTGAACAGAGTGTCAATTCTGGCTGGGGTGACAGAAGCTTTGCAATCAGTAAAGTTATGTGTCTTATTTTTACTTATTTCCCCCAGAGCCCAAAGAGATCATGGCAATTGAGTGATGGGTCCTGGTGCCAAAAGTTTCTAAAAGGAGCATCAAGGAATAATGGGGACAACATGGTGATGTAAGATACTCCCTGGAAAAACATACCCCCAGATATTCAATGAATAAAGGGACAAATCCCACTTGCATAGAACTCTCAAAGATGATAAAGAGTGTAGAAGGACTCCAAAAATGCTGAATAGAAAACAAATCAAGTAGGAAACTCCTGTCCTGGACTGCTGGACCATTGCCCTCCTCTCACTTGGTCCCATGCAGCTTGGGAGTTGTTTGGAGACAGTGGCCGACATTCCTTCCACAGGGGGGTATAGCATCACTCACAACAGCAATATAACTCCATGCATATCAAGGCACAGGGGCCCAAGTCCAAAGAGACCCAGGTTGAAAAGAAGCAACTGAGGATTGCTGCCTACAAAAGGATTCCTAAATTAGGGGAAGGTAAGAGAATTTGGTGGAACTGCTGCTGGTAGGTTCTGTACTCACTCAATCCAGTTTCTGATGACTAGACTATCTAAACACAAGACAGACTTTTCTGAAGTGAACCACCTTTCTGAATTGACCTCACCTGACTCCCTGGGGCATGGTACCCTAAAGGGCAAGAAATTAGGGGCAGAAAAAAATGGGGGATTAAATTGAACTTCTGTCAGACAGGAGGGCCACAGATTTGGAAAGAGTAAGGAAAATAGGGCACTGAGTGAGGGAAAGAATCTAAACAAAACATAGGAGCTGGAGAAAAAGTTCTTGTGCACAAACACAAGCAGAAGAGATCAAGATTCATGGAGAAGGAAGAGGAGCAGAGAAATTTTCTCCTGGAGGTGAAATGATTGCACAAAAAGTGCAATCTTAAAAATTATATATTTCCAGGGCAAGAATCAGATGAAGAGCTGAGAAAATCTGATCAGTTAAACAAATATGAGCTATTCTATAGGTCTAGAATAAATTGGACCAAAATAGCAAAGAAGAGCCTCAACACAAAGGCAATCAACAATAAAACCTGAGACAAGAGGGAAAAACTGACATTCAGAGTTAATTAATCAATATAATCAGATGCCTAGACATAAGCAAACAATTATAAACCACACTAAAAAACAGGAACATATGGCTCAGTCAGGGGAACAAATTAAAACTTTGGAGAACACACAGACCTGGGATCAACTAGTCAAAGAGTTTCAAACAAATCTCAATCAATTCAAGGAGATGAAGGAAAATATACATAAAGTGGTAAAAGATAATAATAAAACAAAGCATTTGAAATTATAAAAAGAAACATAACAGAAATTATGATGATGAAAGACAAAATAGTAGCATTTAAAAATATATGAGAGATATACAACAGCAGATTTGAACAGGCAGAAGAAAGAATCAGTGAGCTAGAAGACAGGACAACAAAAAACATACAGTCAGAAGAACAGATAGAGAAAAGAATAGAAAAAATTGAGCAGTATCAGGAGCAGATGTGGCTCAAATAGTTGAGTACATGCTTCCTACATGGGAGAATCTGGGTTCAGTCCCTGACACCTCCTAGAAACAAAAACAAAAAAGTGCAAACAGATGAAAAAACCAACTCAGGGGAGCCTATGTAGCTCAATGGTTGAGTGCCAGCTTACTACATACAAGGTCCTGGGTTCAATCTCTGGCCCCAGGACCTCAAAAAAATTTTTTGAGCAATATCTCAGCGATTTGAATGACAGCATGAGGCACACAAATGTATGTATCCTGACAGAAGGAGAAGAGAGGGAAAAGGAGCAGAAAGAATATTTGAGGAAAAAATTGTTAAAAACTTCCCAAATCTTAGAAAAGATATCCAAGAAGCACAATTCATCCCAAACAGAATAAACTCCAATGAATCTACTCAGAAGCATATATTAATCAGAATGTCAAATGCCAAAGATGTAGAGAAAATTCTGAAATCAGCAAGAGAAAAGTAATTCATCACATAGTAGGGATCCTCAATAAGTCTAAGTTATGATTCCTCATCAGCAACCATGAAGGCAAGTAGGCAGTTGTGTGATATATTTAAGTAACTGAAAGAGAAAACTTTCAAGGAAAAATTCTTTATCCAGAAAAACTGGTCTTCAAAAATGAGGAAGAGTTTAAAGTATTTACAGATAAACAGAAAATGAGAGAGATCACCAACAAGAGGCCTTTCTTACAAAAATTACTAAATGGATTTCTGCAGGTTGAAAGGAAAGGACAGGAAAGAGTGGCTTGGAGTAGTGTTAAGAAATGAAAAACAGCAGTAAGGGTAAAAGCAAAACTGAATACTACTGTATTCTCAATATACATTTCTACACTTTAATTCATAAAAGAATCAGAATACAATAAAAAATGAAAAAGTCATATTTCTTATGATGGATGTAAAAAAATAAAGCAGTAAAGTGGGACAAAAACAAAATAAAAAGGGGAAACAGAGGGCTATGGGGGCAGAAATTGTGTATGCAACTGAAGCTAAGCTGGTACCTTTACAAATTGGTAGATCATAGATGTAGGTTGTGTAATATCAACCCCAGAGTAACCACAAAGAAAGTATTTTAAATATGCAGAAGCAGAAATGAGAAAGGGATCAATCAGATACACCACAAAAGATCAAATACATAGAAATCGAGAATGCAACATATCAAAACTAATGGGATGCAGTGAAGACAGTGCTGACAGGGAAATTTATAGCTCTAACACTTATATTAAAAAGGAAGAGCTAAAAAAACAAAAAAAAAACAACAACCCCATAACAAACACCCTAACTGTATACCTGGAAGATCTAGAATAAAATAGCAAATTAAACCTAAAGCAAATAGAAGGAAAACAAAGATTAGAAGAGCATAAAAAACAATAGAGAGGAGGTACTTGGGAAACATGGCAGCAAAGTAAGGAGCTCCAAGAGTCAGTTCATCCTACAGGGCAGTTAGAAATCACCCAGAGCTATCAAAAACACCTGCTTGGGGGGCCCAGGAGACCTGAAAAGTATACAGTAACATCCTTGAAAGAATGGAAGGAGACTGCCCATCTGCAGTGAAGTTGTGGAATAGAGCACTCAGTCCATGAAGCCTGGTTCCCATCCTTCACTGGTGGCTCAAGCCCCCTTGGGAGATATTCCATGGCAGAGTTGGAAGCTCCAATTCCCAAAAAGGGGAGAAAGAGACAGTTAGCCATGAACTTCAGCTACTGATTAGTAAATTTGGCTGGTTAAAGTATAATCCTAAGAAGAGCCGAAGTTTGGACCTGTCCAAGTTGGAAATAGGAGAATAGCTGCTATTTTAACTCTGCCCCAAGCCTGAGGGAAAGCAGGGCTGATTAAAAATCACAGAGATGGTAGGGACTGAATTCTTTCCACCCAGATCTGAATGTAGTGCTTGCCTAGGCTCTAGCCCCACATCTGGCAGGGAGGAACCTAGCGGACCCTGCAACAGCCTCTCTGGGTAACTGCAGGTACTTTCAACTGGCCCAGACTGAATAGTCAGATACCTGGGGCTCCATCCCCACCCTATAATAGGATAGGAGAGGAGCTGTGTTTCCTCAACCTCTCTGGGTAACTGCAGGCACTTTTGGTCAAAATGGTTTGTTGAATGCCTTTGATTCCATCTCCAGCCCTCCAAATCCATAAGATAGAAGGGGACTTGTGTTTCTTCAGCCTCTCTGGGAAACTGCAAGCACTTTTGGCCTGCACAGACTGGATACTCTGACACCTGTAGCTCAACCCCTGCCACCCAATAAAATAGGACATGAGCTGTGTTTCCTTGGCCTCTCTGGGCAACTGCAGGTGCACAGACTGGTTTGTTGAGTGTCTCTGATTCCATCTCCATCCCTGGCCTCCTTCCCATAGGGTAGGAGGAGACTGGTGCTTCCTCAGCCTCTCAGTGCAACTGCAGACATTTTTGGCCTGCATGAACTTGACTGTTGAGTGCCTGTGGCTCCATGCCACCCCCTGATAGGACAAGAGGGGGACAGTGTTTCCCCAGCCTCTTTGGGTAACTGCAGATGCTTTTGGCCCACACAGACTGAATAGGTGGACAACTGTAGCTCCATCCCTGCCCTCAAGCAGGTTAGGAGGGAAGATGTGTTTCTTCAGCCTTTCCAGGCAATGGCAGGCACTTTTGGCCTACATGGACTGAACTGTGGGTGCCTGTGTTTCCACCCCCACTCCTTAAAGGGCAAAAGGGACAGTATTCCTTCAGTCTCTCAGGGCAACTGCAGGAGCATTCAGCTCATATGGATTAGATTGTTGGGCACTCCAGAGGGTCCATCCCCTCCTCTGCAAGGACAGAAGGAGGCTAGCACTACATCAAATCTACCTGGGCAATTGTGATCGTTTTGGACCCACATGGCATAGAAGGTTGACCGCATCTGCAGTTTCATCCCCACTGCCAGCAGGGGTTGAAAGGTCATGAAACTTCTCAGTCTCTCCAGGCACTACAGACAATCTTGGCCTGCATGACCTGGATTATTACACACAGCTGTGGCTCTTTCCCAACCTCTGGCAGAGGAGAAAGTTGGGAGAAGCTTCATCAGTTCCTAGGGCAATGTGGACCAATTCAGCCTCCACAACTTACAGTAACAACTGCATCCTTGGCTCCTACCTCACAACTAGCAAGAAAGCCCTAAACTAAAGAGAGAAACTGCATTCAGAATAAATACATCTAGTAAATCAGATGCCAGGACACCAACAAAAAATTACAATCCATACCAAGAAGCAGGAAGATATGGCCTTGTCAAAGGAACAAGCTAAGGCTCCAGATGACAAAAAGGAGTTGAGACAACTAATCATAGATGTTAAAACAAATCTCCTTAATAAATTCAATGAGAGGTCTAAAGAGATTAAGAATAGTAAGAAAACACTGTGTGATCACAAAGAAGAATTTGAAAGCACACATAGAAAAAAAATAGATCTTATGGTAAGGAAAGTCACAATAAATGAAATAAAAATTACACTGGAGGCATATAATGGCAGATTTGAGGAGGCAGAAGAAAGGACTGGTGAGCTTGAAGACATGGCCTCTGAAAGTGAACATACAAAAGTACAGACGAAGAAAAGGATGGAAAAAATTCAACAGGATCTCAGGGAACTAAATGACAGCAGGAGACATGCAAACATATGTCATGGTGTCCCAGGCGGAGAAGAGAAGGGAAAATAGGCATAAGGAATATCTGAAGAAATAATGGTAGAAAATTTCCCACCCCTTTTGAAGGACATAGGTATCTGTGTCCAAGAAGCCCAACTTGCTCCCATCCAAATAAATCCAAATAGACCAACTCTGAGACACATACTAATCAGAATGTTAAATGCCAAAGACAAAGAGAAAATTCTGAGAGCAGCAAGAGAAAAGTGATGCATAACATAAAAAGATACTCGATAAGATTAAGTGCGGATTTCTCATCAGAAACCATAGAAACAAGAAGGCAGTGGTATGATATGTTTAAAATACTGAAAGAGAAAAACTGCTAGCAAGAATCCTATATCTGGCAAGACTATCTTTCAAAAATGTGGGTGAGTTGAGTACATTCACACACACACAAAAAAAACAAAAGAAACTGAGGGTTTTTAGCCAAGAGACTGGCTTTGCAGGAAATACTAAAGGAAATGCTATAGTCTGAAAGGAAAAGATAGGAGAGAAAGGCTTGATAGAATCTAGAAATGAAGATTATACTAGTAAAACTAACTAAAGTTATAAAAAGAGTAGTGAAAATAAAATATGCCAGATAAAATCCAAAGGTCAAAATGGGTGAAATAAGAACATCCTTTACAATATTAACATTGAACATTAATAGATAAAACTCCCCAATCAATATGAGCCATCTATATTATGTCTACAAGAGGCTCACTGAAGTACCAATAGATTGAAAGTGAAAGGCTGGGAAAAGATATTCCATGCAGCAGAAATAATAGTAATAAAAAGCTATAGTATCTATACTTATATTAGATGATATAGATTTTAAAAGCAAAACTATTAGAGACAAGAAAGAACATCATATATTAATTAAAGGGGTAATTCATCAGGAAGAAATAACTATCATAAATATATATAAACCTAACCAGGATGCCCCAAAATACATGAGGCAAACACTGGCAAAACTGAAGAGAGAAGCAGATACCTCTAAATAAAGGTTGACTTCAATTTACCACTCAAAGCATTGGATAGAACATCTAGGCAGAGGATCATTAAAGAAACAGAGAGCTTGAATACTATGATAAGTGGCCTTCACCTAATAGACATATAGAAAACATTGCACCCCAAAACAGAGAGATATACATTCTTCGCAAGTGCTCAGAATCCTTCTCCAGGATAGATCCTATATTAGGTCAAAAAGCAGATCTCAATAAATTCAACAAGATTGAAATCATATTATACAAAGCACTTTCTCTGATCATAATGAAATAAAGTTGGAAATCAACAAGAGGTGGAAAAAGGAAAAATTTACAAATATATGGAAATTAACAATATATTTTTAAATAATCAATGGATCAAAGAAGAAATTGTGAGAGATATCAATATATACCTCAAGATGAATGAAAAGAAGAACACAACATATCAGAACTTATGGGATACAGTGAAGGCAGTGCTGAGAGGAAAATTTATGGCCTTCAATGCTTATATTAAAAAAGAAGAGCTAAAATTATGCCCTAACTGCACAGCTGGAGGAACTAAAAGAAGAACAGCAAACAATTCTCAGATTAAGAAGAAAGAGTGAAATAACAAGATCAGAGCAGAAATAAATGAAATTGAGAACAATGAAACAAGAGAGAGAATTAACAAAACCAAAAGTTTGTTCTTCAAGAAGATTAACAAAATTGACAAACCATTAGCTAGACTGATAAAGAAAAAAAGAGAGAAGATGCAAATAAATAAATTAAAAATGAAAATGGGGACTTACTACTAACCCCACAGAAATAAAAGAGATTATAAGAGCATACTATGAACAACTGTATGCCAAAAAAACAAAAACAAACAAACTAGGTAATGTAGATGAAATGGGAAAATTCCTAGGAATATATGAACAACCTACACTGACCCTAGAAGAAATAGAACTCAACAAACCAATCACAAGTAAAGAGATTTAAACAGTCATCAAACAACTCCCAAAATGAAAAGCCCAGGACCAGATGTTTTCACAAGGAGTTCTGCCAAGCATTCAAAGAAGATTTAATACCAACATCATTCAAGTTCTTCCAGAAAATTGAACAAGAAGGAGCATCACCAAATTCATTATATGAAATGACTATCACCCTAATACTAAAGCCAGGTAAAGATGATATGAAAAAAATTATAGACCCATTGTAGCAGTTTGATATTATTGATAAATTCCAAAAAGAAATATTGGATTATGTTTGTAAACTGATCTTTTCTTCTGGGCATATTAGATTGGATTCATAGGTTTATTTGATTAAGTAATTAGGTAAAACTCTTGTACCAGTAGCGCATTAGCCCCCACCCTTGGTGAGTGGGGACTCACAGATAAAAGGTATGGCAAAGGACAGAATTGGAGGGTTTTTGATAGTGGAGTTTTGATGTTGGAGTTTGATCCTGAAGCATTAAGCTGGAGCCCCGGGAATTAAGCTCACAGAGGAAAGAGAAGCAAGCCCCAGGACGAGAGAAACCCTGAGCCCAGGAAAAAGAAACCTGAGGAAGGGAGGAACCCAGGAAGCTTGACCCCTTGCAGACATCAGCAGCCATCTTGCTCAAACACATGGAAATAGACTTTGGTAAGGGAAGTAACTTATGTTTTATGGCCTGATATCTGTAACCTCCTACCCCAAATAAATACCCTTTATAAAACCAAACAATTTCTGGTATTTTACATCAGCACCCCGTTGGCTGACTTATACACCCATTTTTGAATGAATACAGGTGCAAAAATCCTCAATAAAAAGAAGAAAAATCACATGATCTTATCAAATGATGCCTAAAAGCCATTTGACAAAGCACAGCATACTTTCTTGATGAAAATATTGCAAAAAAGATAGGAATTGAGGGAAATTTTCTCAACCTGATAAATGTCATATATGGAAAACTGACAGCTAATATTGCACTCAATAGTGAAAGACTGGAAGCTTTCCTATTGAGATCAGGGAAAAGACAAGGATGCCCACTGTCACTACTCTTGTTCAATTTAGTGCTAGAGATTCTAGCAGTAGCAATCAACCAAGAAAAATAAAGTCCTCCAAATTACAAAGGAAGAAGTGAAAATTCCATTATTCGCAGATGATATGACCGCATATCTAGAAAGACCTGAAAAATCTACAACAAAGCTGCTAAAGCTAATAAATGATTTTAGTAGCGTGTCAGGATAAAAATCAATAAGCAAAAATCACTGGTGCTCCTATACACTTTTAATGTGCAATCTGAGGAGGAAGTCAGGGAAAAAATTCCATTTACAATAGCTACTAAAAGAATCAAATATTTAGGAACAAACTTAAAGATGTAAAGGACTTGTATTCAGAAAACTGCAATGCATTGCTGAAAGAAATTTTTAAAAAACCGAAATATTGGTAGAATATTCCATGCTCATGGATCAGAAGACTAAATATCATTAAGATGTTAATTCTACTCAAATTGATATGAGTCAATGCAATTCTGATAAAAATTCCACCAACATTTTTTAAACAAATGGGAAACACAATTAGCAAATTTATGTGGAAGGTGGAGACCCGAATAGCCAGAAACATCTTAAAAAGGAAATATGAAGTTGGAGGACTCTCACTTCTGAACTTGATTCATATTACCTAGCGACATGTTAAAAACAGCACAGTATTGCCATAACAATAGACACAAAGACTAATGGAACTGAATTACTGGTTCGGAAACAGACACTCACATCTATGGTCAAGTGATTTTTGACAAGCCTGTCAAACCCACCCACCTGGGGCAGAAGAGTCTATTCAACAAATGGTGTTGGGAGAACTGGATAGCCATATACACAAGAAAGAAAGAAGACCCCTATCTCACACCTTATACAAAAATTAACCCAAAATTTTTCAAAGACCTAAATGTAAAAGCTAGAACCATAAAGCTCCCAGAAGAAAATGTAGAAAAACTTCTTCAAGATCTGGTGGTAAGTATTGCATTCTTAAACTTTTCACTGAAAGCACAGACGATGAAAGAAAACATGGATAAATGTGACCTCCTCAAACTTAAATACTTTAATGATTCAAAGGACTTCATCAAGAAGTTGAAAAGGCAACCCACTCTAAGGGAGAAAATATTTGGAAGCTACATATCCAATAAGTGTTTGATTTCCATTCTATATAAAGAGATCATACAACTCAAAAACAAAAGAGCAAGCTATCCAATTTTAAAAATAGCCAAAAGACTTAAATGGACATTTCTCCAAAGAGTAAATACCAATGGCCAAAAAGCACATGAAAATGGTCACTATTACTAGCTATTCGGGAAATGCAAATCAAAATGACAATGAGATATCATCTCATACTTCATAGAATGGCCATTATTAAAAAAACAGAAAACCATAAGTGCTGGCGAGGATGTAGAGAATTAGAAGCACTCCTTCAGTGTTGCTGGAATTGTAAAAATGGTGCAACTCTGTAGAAGACAGTTTGGCAGTTCCTTGGGAAGCTAAATATAGAAATTCTATATGATTCAGCAATTCCTCTACTAGGAATATATCCAGAAGAATTGAAAACTGTGGCATGAACAGATACATGCATGCCAATGTGCATAGTGGCATTTTTCACAATTTCCAAAAGATGGAAACAATGCAAGTTTCTATCAACCAGTGAATGGATTAAACAAAGTATGGTATGTACATATGATGGAATACTATGCTGCAGTAAGAAGAAATGAAATTGGAATGCATATGATAACATGGATGCAACTTTAAGACATTATGCTAAATTAAATAAGCCAGACACTAAAGGACAGATATTGTGTGGTCTCACTAATATGAACTAAATATAAAGAATAAATGCAAGGAGTTAAAACCTAGAGTATAGTTTATTGGGAGGTAAGAGGAGGACTGTCAAGGAGTACTGATGCTTAAGGTATGTAGAAGTTTTAATTAACTGTGAAAGTGTGGAAATGGATAGAGTTGATGGTAACATTTAGTGAGTAGCAGCTGGTTTATAAATGGGATTGTGGCTGTAAAGGGTAGTCTAGGGATGTAAATGTCACTTGAAAGAAAGCTAGAAAATAATCTAGGGACTGAAAGCCACAGTGAACCCAGAGGTATATGAGTATTGTGGTTAATAGTACAAATGCAAGAATGTCCTTCTGTAAACTAGAACAGATGTATGCCACTATTGCAGAGTGGTAGGAATGCAGAGAAGCATGGGAAAATATAATTAAAGTAAATATGGATATAGACTATAATTAACAGCAACACTGCATCAGTGCTAAAGATGTACTTTGTTAATAATAGGGGCATATGGAAAAAATATGCCAAATGTACTCTATGGACCGTAGTTAGTGGTAATAGTCTGATATTATCTGATAATCTGTAACAAATGTTCCATAGTGATGTGGTATGTTTGATGAAAGTTTGTTGTATGGGAATTCTAAGCATGTGCATGATTGTTTTGTAAGTTCACAACTTATGTAAAAAAAGTATCTTTAAAAAAACAAAAGAAAGAATTATCAAAACCAAAAATTGATTCTGTGAAAATCTCAATAAAATTGACAAACCCTAGCTGACAAAGAAAAAAAGAGGGAAGATGAGAGTAAATAAAATAAAAAATGAGAGTGGGGACATTACTATTTACCCTACAGAAATTAAAAGGATTATAGAAGGATACTATGAACAACTGCATGGCAATAAATTAGACAACTTGGATGAAATGAAAAAATTCCTATAAACATAGAAACAGCCTACACTGACTCTGCAAGATATAGAAGATCCCACTGGACCCATTACAAGCAAAGAGATTTAATCAGTCATCAAAAACTGCCCACATTTTTGGGACATTGGAATTGTCCTGAATGACATTGCAATGACAGATACAGACCATTATATATCTTGCCATAACTTAAAAAATTGTGCAGGAGAGACATTAGACTATAATGTAAACTATAATCCACACTTAGTGGCAGTGCTCTATTATGTGTTTATTAACTTTAACAAATGTACCACACCAATGATGGATGTTATTAATGTGAGAAAGTGTGGGAGGGATAGGGAGTGGGGCATATGAGAATTCCCTGCCTTTTTAATGTAGCATTTATGTAATCTAATTATATTTAAAAAACAGCAACACAAAAAACTGCCCCAAAAAGAAAAGCCCAGGATCAGATGGCTTCGCAGGTGAATTCTAGCAATCACTCCAAGAAGAATTAATACCAATGATGCTCAAACTCTTCCAAACAATTGAACAGGAAGAAACTATGTCTAATTCACTCTATGAGGCCAACATCACCCTAATACTAAAACTAGACAAAGATACTACTAAATTTTGTGTGATCTATGTATGTTAAAAAAAAAGATAATAAAAAAAGAAAAAGAAACAAAAAGGAAGCAACACATGAAAAAGAAAAAAAAAACATCTGCCACATGAAAAAAAAAATACTACTAGAAAAGAAAATTATAGACCAACATACCAATTCTTCTTATGAATATAGATGCAAAAAATCTTAACAAAATACTTGCAAACCCAAACCAATAACACATTAAAAGAATTTATACACTAGGATCAAGTGTGATTTATCACAGGTATGCAAAGTTAGGGTCCTTCAACATAAGGAAAAATAATATAATACACACAGTAATAAAACAAGGGAAAAAACTACATGATTATCACAATTGATGTCCTTTCTTGATAAAAAACACTTAGAAAACTATTAATAGGAGTAGAAGGAACCTTCCTCACCATGAGAAAAGGAATGTATGAAAAACCCACAGCTAACCTCATACTCATTGGTGAAAGACAGAGTTTTCTTTCTAAGATCTGGAACTAGACAAGGATACCCACTGTCACCACTGTTATTCAACATTGTACTGGAAGAAAGAAATAAAAGCCATCCAAATTGGAAAGGAAGAAGTAAAATTTTCACTATTTTAGATGACAATAATCCTGTATAAAGAAAGTCTCAAAAAATCAAAAACAAAGTTACTAGTGCTAATCGACTAATTCTACAAAATGGCAAGGTACAAAATCAGCATGCAAAAATCAGTAGTGTTCCTATACACTTCTAAGCAGCAATCTGAGGTGGAAATCAAGGCAAAAATTCCATTTGCAGCAGCAACTAAAAGAATAAAAGATCTAGTAACAGGATTAGACCCATCCTGATTCAGCTGAGCAACACCTCAACTGAAGCAACCTCATCACAAAGTCTATGTACAGTGGGATCAAACACACGAGAGTGGATTAGAATTAAAAGCGTGTTTTTCTGGGGTACCTAACTCGAAGTCAACACAGAACTCAAGCAGGATATTGGTAGAAGCAAGGTGGATATTTATGCCCCCATTCCTTCAGGCTGGCTGTGGTCCTCCTAAAAGGCCAGAGTTCCAGACATTTCTCCCTGGCTCCAGGTCCTCTAACTGCCTGGCTCTTTTGCCCTTCAGACCAGCTGGTGTTAAAGTCCACCACTACTATCTCCCATTGTTTCTGAACACGCTGACCTCTCCTTTGCAAACAGTTCCTCAATTTACCTAATTCAGCATGCCAACTGTCTCCTCCAGGTATCTACCACCTGGCCTAAGAAATCAAAACACCAGGATGATTGGAAACCCTTCCTGTATTTCTCCGGAGTTACATTCCCTTATCTCTCAGAAGAACCACTAACCTTAATGGGGTGTTTATACTCTTAGACAGTATGTTTAGTGCTCCGTCAATATCCCCTCACCCTTCCACTTCAGTGTATTCTGGATCAACTCCTAATTTCTGGCGCATGCAATTTTTTTTTTTTTTTTTTTTGCTTGAGGGCTTTGTGTGGCCACTAGTATCCCTTTTGCCACATCACGTTAGCCTAGATATGCCAGGGAGTTAACGCCTTATCCCCAGCACCCTCAACCAAAGACAGAGAGGAGTTGGTTTATGAATACTCCAGCCCTCTTACCTCTCAGGTAAAACACCCCTGGGGCATAGAATTTTCAGGCAGGATTAAGCTCCATTTATCCATGGTGGTAGCTGGCTTAGTAACACAGTTCTTATTGAATTTATCCACTCACTTCTTCTCTTCCCTACTAGTGTTTCCCAGAGAAGCTCCCAAATAAACAATCTGCACTTAGGTCTTTATTTCACATTCACTTTTGTGGGAACCAAAACTTGGATAATATATATGTGTCCCTAAGGCAATATAATATTTTTCTTGCTTCTAAGCTTAATAAAATTGATATCACGCCATCTGAACTTTTCTGTAACTAGCTTCTCCCATACAACGTGTTTATGAGATACTGTAGCAGTTTGATATGGTTATGAATTCCAAAAATAGATATTGGATTATGTTTGTAATCTGCTCTGTACCTGGGTATGATTGAGTTATGAATAGGGCATGGGGACTCATGGATAAAAGGCATGGCAAAGAACAGATATGAGGGATTCTAATGTTGGAGTTTTGATGTTGGAGTTTGATGCTGAGAACTTAAGCTGGAGCCCTGGGAAGTCAGCACACAGAGGAAAGAGAAGCCAGCCCCAGGAAGAAAGGAATCTCGAACCCAGAGAAAAGCAAGACCTAGGAATATAGGAAGCCAGGAAGCCTGAACCCTCACAGCCATTAGCAGCCACCTTTCTCCAACAAGTTAAAAGAGGCTTTGGTGAGGGAAGTAACTTATGCTTTATGGCCTGGTATTTGTAGGCTCCTACCTCAAGTAAATACCCTTTATAAAAACTGAATGATTTCTGGTATTTTGCATCAGCACTCCTTTGGCTGACTAATACAGAAACATACATAATGATATAAGTAGCTCTAATTCATCCATTTTCATTGCTGTGTATTATTCTCTTGAGGAATAGTTATTTTCCTTTGTTGAGTTTGTAAGCATTTCTTTTTTATTCTTCACTATTATAAGCAATGCTGCTATGGCTATTATTGCAGTTATATTGTTGTGTATGTGTGCAAAAGATTTTCTCAGCAGAGAATTGTTGGATCATGTGGTATGTATGTCTTAAAGTTCAATTGTTCTCTAGTGTGATTGTTCCACTTAATACATTCTTCAGAAGCCTACTGTAATTCCTATTACTCTCTATCCCAGCCAACACTTAATATTGTCAGACTTTCCATTATCTGCCAAGATGAAGGGAAGAAACTGATTTGTTACTATAGTTTCAAAATGCATTTTCTTTAATAGGAGGTACAATATATTTTCAAATGTTTATGGATCATTTATGGTTCCTTTTTGAATAGCTGGTTTATATTTTTTCTATTGGACTTGATTTTTTAAAAATTTGTTAAATATTTAAAATATTCTGGATACAATTATATGTTGGTAATACACGTTGCAAAGTCTTCCCCCAGCCAATGACTATTCAGTCTTTTATGGTGTCTTTAGATGAATAGAAACATTAAAAGATTTTAAGTATGGAAAGTGTGGCATGATACGAATTGTGATTTTATATAAGTTTCTCTGGGAGGAGGAGGCAAGATGGCGGCTGAGTGAACTTCCCGGTTACTAGCTCCTGGAGGGAATCAGCTGGGAGGCGTCGGAGACTCTTTGGGACCGGGCTGTTTCGGGATTTTTCCTGGTCCCAAGGTGTTTGGACATCGATTTGGAGGGAAGGTAACAGAGAGGATCCGTCTGTGAAATATACACGGAGATCCCAGCTACGTGTGGAGGATTCCCTCCTTGGGTAGGCAGAGCCGAGGCAGCTAGCACCGCGCCGAGCCCCGGCAGGCGGCGGCCAGGGTAGCCTAGCTGGGCGGCGGTGGGCAGGGGGTGGGGGATCCGAGCCACGCCATGGTGGGCGGCAGGCGGGAGAGCCAAGCTGCGCTGTGCCGTGGCGGGCGGCGGGCGGGAGAGCCGAGCCCAGCCGAGCCCAGCCGAACCCAGCCGAGCCTCGGCGGGCTGTGGGCGGGGAAGCCGAGCCCAGCCGAGCCCAGCCACACCGCGGAGGGCGGCGAGCGGGAGAGCCGAGCCGCGCTGTGCCGCGGCGGGCTGCGGGCGAGGGAGCCGAGCCCAGCCGAGCTGCGGCGGGCGGCGGGCAAGGGAACCAAGCCCAGCCGAGCCTAGCCGCGCCACGGCGGGTGGCGGGCGGGAAAGCCGAGCCGTGCTGTGCCGCGGCGGGCGGCGGGCGAGGGAGCCGAGCTCAGCCAAGCCTAGCCGCGCCGCGGCGGGCAGCGGGTGGGGAAGCCGAGCCCAGCCGAGCCCAGCTGAGCCGTGGAGGGTGAGGGGGCCGAGCCCAGCTGAGCTCAGTCGAGCCCAGCCGCGCCGCGAAGGGCGGCGAGCGGGAGAGCCGAGTCGCGCTGCGCGGCGGCGGGTGGCGGGCGGGGAAGCCGAGCCCAGCCGGGCCCGGCCAAGCCCAGCCGAGCCTCGGCGGGTGAGGGAGCGAGCCCAGACGAGCTCGGCCGAGTCCAGCCGCGCCGCGCCGGGCGGGAGAGCCGAGCCGCGCTGCGCTGCGGCGGGCGGCGGGCGGGAAAGCCGAGCCCAGCCGAGCCCAGCCGAGCCGCGACGGGCGGGGGACCCGAGCCCAGCCGAGCCTAGCCAAGCCCAGCCGAGCCGCGGAGGGCGGGGGACCAGAGTCCGGCCGAGCCCAGCCGAGCCCAGTCGAGCCTGGCGGTGGGGTTTCTGTTCTTTGTTTTTTGTTTTGTTTTTTTTTTATTTTTTATTTTATTTTATTTTTGTTGTTGTTGTTGTTTTTAATCTCTCTTTCCTGTCCCCAATATTCTTCTTATACTATTTTATCTTAACAATACAATAGGTCCTACAGGAAATACCTCACATTTGCTGGGTTTCCTCACCCTCCACTGCCTCATTTCTCTGTGAATAGATTTAGCCTATCTACACTATCCGCTTTCCCCTACAACTTGATACCCTCCACCATCTGCTATCTCTCCTATATTCCATCTCCCTTTCTTTGATCCACAAAGTGTCTAACTCTTAATTTCTAATACCTTTGTTTAGTTTTCCATCTGGTATTCGTCCCTGAAACTATTACCTTTCTTTTCTCTTTCCCCCTCTCACGAAAACAATAGTCTCTTAGTACGTACCACATTCCTCCCATATTCAGTCGTCTACCTCATTATAGGTACTTTCCTACTACTATAACTCTACACAATTTACATGATCTAACCTCCATCCTTCCAGAACTCATATTGTTGCTTTGTTAATATATATCACCAATACTACTTCACACTTTTTCCTCCCTTACACAATTGCCTTTCCCTAGCACTAATACTTTCCTTTAAAGTGAGCTTAACTAGCAATAAGAAATTGGAATAAGAACAAAGTGACAAAGAGAAGATATAACACTTACGCAAAAACAACAGCTAATTAATCTCCAAGACTAGACAAAGAAGCTAAGGAACTGATTAAACCCGTTAAGAAAAAATGTTGACAAGACAGCAACAAAAATCTACAAACCAAACCAGTAATCAGGAAAACATGGCTGAATTCAATCAGGAAGGGGGGCAGGACTTCGCACAAGCAATGAAAGATCTCAGAACATTTATCACCGACAAATTTGATGAAGTAATGAAAGAGGTTAACAGCATGAAGACAACACTTGGAAGGGAAATTGCAGACATGCACAAAAAAATAACAGATATGATGGAAATGAATACCACAATTCAAGAAATCAAAAATACACTTGCAGCAAATATCAGCAGACTAGAAGAGGCAGAGCAGAGAATTAGTGATGTGGAAGACAGTGCATTGGAAATCAAACAGATAGTAGAAGTGGTCAATAAAAAGGTAGAAAAAATCCAGATAGGACTTAGGGACCTGAATGATAATGCAAAACGCTCAAACATACGTATTATAGGCATTCCAGAAGGAGAAGAGAAGGGAAAGGGGTCAGAAGGACTGTTGCAGGAAATAATGAATGAAAATTTCCCAAATCTACTGAAAGAGACAGATGTACATATCCAAGAAGCACAGCGCACTCCACTGGTCATAAACCCCAACAGGCCCACCCCAAGACATATACTTGTCAAATTATCCAATGCTCAAGACAAAGAAAAAATTCTAAAAGCAGCAAGAGAAAAGAAAACCATCACATACAAGGGAAACTCCATAAGCTTAAGTGCTGATTTCTCATCTGAAACGATGGAGGCAAGAAGGCAGTGGTATGATATAGTCAAGGTACTAAAGGAAAAAAATTTCCAACCAAGAATACTCTATCCAGCTAAACTAGCATTCAAAAATGATGGAGAGTTCAAAATATTCACAGATAAACAGAAACTGAAAGAGTATATCAACAAGAAACCTCCCCTTCAAGAAATTCTTAAGGGAGTTCTGCAGGAAGAAAAGAAAAAACAGGACAGTCAGAGATGGAGGAGAGTGTAAAAGCAACAAGAAAGACAAAAATAGAAGGGGAAAATAAAATAATACAAACAAAATAAAACAAACACAAATCCAACCAAAATATGGCTACCATAAATAACTCTCTAAACGTAATAACACTGAATGTCAACGGACTAAACTCACCTATCAAAAGATTCAGACTGGGACACTGGATAAGGAAATATGACCCATCTATATGCTGCCTACAAGAGACACATCTTAGACCCAGAGACTCATGGAGGTTGAAAGTGAATGGCTGGAAAACAATCATACAAGCAAACAACAACCAAAAAAAGGCAGGAGTAGCTATATTAATATCAGACAAAATAGACTTTAAATGCGAAACAATTGTGAGAGACAAAGAAGGATACTATATTTTAGTGAAAGGGACAATCTGTCAAGAAGATCGAACAATCATAAATATTTATGCTCCTAACAAGGGCGCCTCTAAATATGTGAGGCAAACGCTGGAAAAACTAAGTGAAAGAATAGATGCATCTACAATTATAGTGGGGGATTTTAATACACCACTATCAACTCTGGACAGAACATCTCAAAAGAGAATCACTAAAGAAACAAAACATTTGAACAGTATATTAGAAGAGCTGGATCTAATAGACATATATAGATCATTACACCCAAACACAGCAGGATATACATTTTTCTCAAGTGCACATGGAACATTCTCCAAGATTGACCATATGCTAGGCCACAAAGAAAGGCTTAATGAATTCAGAAAGATCAAAATCATACAAAACAATATCTCTGACCACAGTGGAGAGAAGCTGGAAATTTGCAAGGGACAGAGACCCAGACTCCACACGACAATTTGGAAATTAAACAGCACATTCTTAGAAAAACAGTGGGTCAAAGAGGAAATCTCAAAAGAAATCAATGACTACCTTGAAACAAATGATAATGATAACACAACATACCAAAATTTATGGGATGCAGCAAAAGCAGTACTGAGAGGGAAGTTTATAGCCATAAATTCATATATCAAAAAAGAAGAAAGAGCAAAAATTGGAGAACTAACTGCACTTTTGACGGAATTAGAAAAACAACAACAAAGTAACCCAACAGGAAGAAGAAGGAAGGAAATAACAAAGATAAGAGCAGAACTAAATGAAATAGAAAATAAGAAAGCACTTGAAAAAATAAACAAGACCAAGAGCTGGTTTTTTGAGAAGATCAACAAAATTGACAAACCTTTAGCGAGACTAACAAAGAAAAAAAGAGAAAAGATGCAAATACACAAAATAAGAAATGAGAAAGGTGATATCACCACTGACCCCACAGAAATAAAGACTATCATAAGAGGATACTTTGAAAAATTATATTCCAACAAAAATGACAATTTAGAGGAAATGGACAAATTCCTAGAAACTCATAAGCAGCCCATACTGACGAAAGAAGAAATTGATGATCTTAACAAACCAATCACAAGCAAAGAGATAGAATCAGTCATTAAAAATCTCCCAACTAAGAAGAGCCCAGGGCCAGACGGCTTCACAGGTGAATTCTACAAAACATTCCGGAAAGAACTAACACCAATCCTGTTGAAACTATTCCAAAAAATCAAGACAGAAGGAACACTGCCTAATTCCTTCTATGATGCCAACATTAACCTAGTACCAAAGCCAAACAAAGACACCACAAGAAAGGAAAATTACAGACCAATTTCTCTAATGAACCAGACGCAAAAATACTTAACAAAATACTTACTAATCATATTCAACAACACATTAAACAAATTATACACCATGACCAAGTGGGATTTATTCCAGGTATGCAAGGATGGTTCAACATAAGAAAATCAATCAATGTAATACACCATATAAACAGATTGAAAGAAAAAAACCACATGATTATATCTATAGATGCAGAAAAGGCATTTGACAAAATACAGCACCCCTTCCTGATAAAACACTCCAAAAGATCGGAATACAAGGAAACTTTTTGAACATGATAAAGAGTATATATGAGAAACCGAAAGCCAACATTGTTTACAATGGCGAAATCCTGAAATCCTTCCCTCTAAACTCAGGAACAAGACAAGGATGCCCATTGTCTCCGCTCCTATTTAACATTGTCTTGGAAGTACTTGCTTGAGCACTGAGACAAGAACCAGATATAAAAGGCATTCAAATTGGAAGGGAAGAAGTCAAAATTTCATTATTTGCAGATGACATGATCCTATATATAGAAAACCCTGAGAGATCTACAACAAAGCTCCTAGAACTCATAAATGAGTTTAGCAAAGTCGCAGGTTATAAGATCAATGCACAAAAATCAGTAGCATTTCTGTACACCAATAATGAGCAAGATCAGGAGGAAATCAAGAGACAAACTACCATTCACAATAGTAAATAAAAAAATCAAATACTTAGGAATAAATTTAACTAAAGAGGTAAAAAACTTATACATCGAGAACTATACAAGATTGTTCAAGGAAATCAAAGAAGACCTAAATAAATGGAAGAATATTCCCTGTTCATGGATAGGAAGACTGAATATTATTAAGATGTCTATCCTACCAAAACTGATCTACACATTCAATGCAATCCCAATAAAAATCAACACAGCCTTCTTTAAGGAACTAGAAAAACTATGAAATTTATTTGGAATAGAAAGAGGCCCCGAATAGCCAAAGACATACTGAAAAAGAAAAATGAAATAGGAGGAATCACACTTCCTGACTTCAAAACATACTACAAAGCTACAGTAGTGAAAACAGCATGGTACTGGCATAAGGAGAGACACACAGACCAATGGAATCGAATTGAAAGTTCAGATATAGAACCTCATGTATATAGCCATATAATATTCAATAAAGCCACCAAACCCTCTCAACTGGGAGAGAATGGCCTATTCAACAAATGGTGCCTGGAGAACTGGATAGCCATATGTAGAAGAATGAAAGAGGATTACCATCTCACATCTTATACAAAGATCAACTCAAGATGGATCAAAGACCTAAATATAAGAGCCAAGACCATAAAGACCTTAGAAAGCAGTGTAGGGAAACATCTACAGGACCTTGTAATAGGAAATGGCTTCATGAATATCACACCAAAAGTATGAGCAGCAAAAGAACAAATAAATAAATGGGACTACCTCAAAATTAAAGCCTTCTGCACCTAAAGGAGTTTGTCAAGAAAGTAAAAAGGGAACCCACACAATGGGAGAAAATATTTGGCAACCATATATCTGATAAGAGACTTATAACTTGCATATATAAAGAACTCATATATCTTGAAAACAAAAAGATAAACAACCCATTTAAAAAATGGGAAAAAGACTTAAACAGACACTTCTCCAAAGAAGAAATACAAATGGCTAAAAAGCACAAGAAAAAATGCTCCAAATCTCTAGCTATCAGGGAACTGCAAATCAAAACTACAATGAGTCTTACTCCCATAAGATTGGCAGCCATGAAAAAAACAGTAGAATACAAATGCTGGAGAGGATGTGAAGAAAGGGGAACACTCATCCATTGCTGGTGGGAATGCAGAAGGATCCAACCATTCTGGAGGACAGTTTGGCGGTTTCTCAAAAAATTATCCATAGATTTGCCATATGACCCAGCAATACCATTGCTGGGTATATACCCATCAGATCTGAAAACAAGGACACAAACCGATATATGTACACCAATGTTCATAGCAGCATTGTTCACTATCGCCAAAAGTTGGAATCAATCCAAATGTCCATCAACAGATGAGTGGATCAATAAAATGTGGTATATACACACAATGGAATACTACTCAGCTGTAAGAACCAATACACTACAATCGCACGTGATAACATGGATGAACCTTGAGAATCTTATGTTGAGTGAAGCAACCCAGGCATTGAAGGACAAATACTATATGACCTCAATGATATGAAATAAGTTAACTGCCTCAGAGAGCTAGAGTCTGGAAAAGTGGCTTACAGGAAATCGGGGGGTGGAGGAAGGATGTGAGTTAATGTCTGCAGGGGTGGAATCTGTGATGAGCTGGCGGTAAGTATGAGCACAAAGAAGGGACAAAATGGGGGCAAGGGGTTACCTTCAGGTGGGGTTTTCTGGGTTTGAGGGGGGCTGGGGATGGGAAGAGGGGTAATATTGTCCAAGAAATAGGTGGGAGGGAGGGGCAACATACGAATACGGGAGAGTGTCAGAAGTTCGTTGAGAACTAAATGTTGAGTAAAACTTATCAAAGTATAAGTAGGAGGGTTACCTGGTTAGGACGCTCAGGGGGTATGGTCTGATGCGTGACGGACTCTGGAGGGAATAGCAGAAGGCTAATTTTGCCAAGGTGGGTTCTGCCAGTGGGTGGGGTGGACCCATATCCTGGGGAAGACTAATGCCGTCGAATAGAGAGAACTGTATCTCTCGTGAGAAAGGACGGCTCCCAGGGCATTAGATTGGCAGGCGTTGTGGGCCCTAAGGGGAGGGGAAAATGGATGTGGAATGGATGGAACAAAGGTAAATAAGGGGGCAAAAGAGGAGTCATGTGAGAGTACACGAGGATGAATATAAAACAGCTAATATTACACCAAAAACATATAGGGGACGACAGACTAATAATGAAAACCATAAGACAAAACATAGGATAACTAAAAAAGTTAGAAAACTGTACAGCCTAAAATATGGACCACATAGTAAGCACAAATGTCACCTTGTTTGAAAACTATAGTTTTGGAATCTGTACATCAGTTTCAGGAAATATGATATGAATAAGTTAAAAGGTTATTGCTGTGCAAGGGAAAAGGTTTTATGGTGGATCTGGGGAAATACTGTATATTGTATATATGAATTTTGGTGATCTAAGACTCTTCTGAAGCTGACATTATGTTGGGATTCACTTTACGGGAAGTTTTGGATCACAGAGTGGTTCAACAATGGCAGCGGAGGAATACTGATATGGGATGTTATTGACAGGATATATATGGTTGGCAGGGAGTTATACAGGGCATATGCCCAGGGTATAGGGTAATGTCTATATATACTCATAGTGGAAACAAAAACAACAGCTGGGGGGGTACTGGGCTCCTGGCCGGGGGGTCACTGTTGTGGGCCCTGGGAGAGCAGCGGCAATCCTCCAGGTGCAACGGCAAGAACCAGGAAGGAAGGAGGGCCCAACAGCGGGCTCGTGATACTAATGGTTACACTTTTGAGCCTATACACCTGCAATAAGAACAAGGCCTAGAGTAGCATTGTGCCTGGGGGTTTCCTCCTGACAGCCTTCATGTTACTCAAATGTGGCCACTCTCACAGCCAAACTCAGCGTGTAGATGCGATGCATTCCCCCCAGCGTGGGACACGACACCCGGGGATGAGCCTCCCTGGCACCGAGGGATCACTACCACATACCAGCTGAAGAAGCAACTAGAAAATGACCTTGAATTAAAGATTCAATGCGGAACAGCAGAATATACCTGTCTACATATAATAACATGACTTCGGGAAGCTGTTTGACCTAATGTAAGGGGGAAATGGAAAGGAGAAATGAGATTATAAGGCTGTGAGTCTCTAAAAAAGAGTCTGGAGGTTGTCAGAAGGAATACCCCTATGTACAACTGAACAGAGTCTAAGAGACAGATAAGGTAGATACAACCCCAGGTATTGGTTCTTTTGAGGGATAAAGAGACCCACGGGTGCTATGGTCATGGCAGAAGGGGTTCACTGCCATGACAGATAGCTCTTCTTTGGAGCTGGTGTTTCTGCGTGATGGAATTGGACTCAGAGGGGATCTCTTTTCACAAGACTTGCATGCTACTTTATTGGAATTGTAGTTGGTGCTGGGTTTAAGATATATGTAGGGGATTTGAATCTCTGGACTGATAATATGACACCCAGGCCCAGAGCCTCAATAGACTTCAGCTCCTACACTTTGATTTATTGGACTTACTCCACTCAGCTAACATGGAGTTGAAGAAGGTCAACCACCACAACATGGAGCCTAGAGTGTCTACAACTGGAAGCGGGAGGAGTGCATCCAGTACCCATGTGGAATCTAAGCCCTCACTTGACATAGATGTGCAATGGACACAACCAATCCAATGTCCACAGAGAAAATGTGGAATGGGTGTGGGAACGGTAGCCATGGTGGCTGCTGGGTGTGGGGAACGGGAGGAAGAGATGAGATGTGGAGGCGTTTTCGGGACGTGGAGTTGTCCTGGATAGTGCTTCACGGACAATTACGGGACATTATAGATCCCCCCAGGGCCCACTGGATGGAACGTGAGAGAGTCTGGGCTATGATGTGGACCATTGACTATGGGGTGCAGTGATGCTCAGAGATGAACTTACCAGGTGCAATGGATGTGTCATGATGATGGGAGAGAGTGTTGCTGTGGGGGGAGTGGGGGGCGGGGGCGGTGGGGTTGAATGGGACCTCATATTTTTCATAATGTAATTTAAAAATAAATAAATAAATAATTAAAAAAAAAAAAAAGAAAGAAATGAAGTAAGAAGCAAGGATGAACCTGGAGGACATTATGTTGAGTGAAGCAAGTCAGACACAAAAGAAAAATACCATATGATTGCATTACTATGAACTAAATATATTGTGTAACATAATGTATGATTCCATTTATGTAAAATGTAAATATAAATCAATTTATAGAGATAAAAAAAATCTTAGTAAAGTGTAAAAGTAAAATGAAACAAAACCTCTGCAAAAAAAAAAAAGTTTCTCTGGTTCTCTATGATGAATGGACTGGAAAATGGTTTATGTGAATTGCATAGGGGAAAACTCACTGGAGACTACTTACTATAGTAAATCATGGGAAAGAAGATGATGGTTTGAACGAAAAATAAGAAAACTAAAAATGGACAGAAATGAATGCATTCAAAAGATATATATATATATATATATATTTTTTTTTTTGAGATTTATTTAATTTATTTCTCTCCCCCTCCCATGCCCCAGTTGTCTGTTCCCTGTGTCTATTTGCTGTGTTTTCTTCTTTGTCCGTGGCACGGGAATCTGTGTTTCTTTTTGTTGCGTCATCTTGCTGCGTCAACTCTCTGTGTGTGCGGCGTCAATCCTGGGCAGGTTGCACTTTCTTTCGTGTTGGGCAGCTCTCCTTACAGGGTGCATTCCTTGCACATGGGGCTCCCTTATGTGGGGTCACCCCTGCGTTGCACGCACTCCTTGCGCACATCAGCACTGTGCATGGGCCAGCTGCACACGGGTCGAGGAGGCCCGGGGTTTGAACCGCAGACCTCCCATGTGGTAGACGGATGCCCTATCCACTGGGCCAAGTCCGCTTTCCTCAAAATTTATTTTGGAGACAAAATTTCAGGGTTTTATGGATGTCAGAAACAAGTATGTTTCAAAAATGATGATGTAGAGAGTTCAGGTTTCAGCCCAGATGGGGTAACGGTAACAGGGACTGGATATATATTTTTATGTGAAAAACAGAAGAAAACCCATATTAAAAATGGCATTAAATATTAGGCAATAAAGGACAGGGTGGAAAACAAGTGAGGTGTGTCCTACCATTCTGCATCTTACTGCCTAAAGAGATTCCAGGCCACAGCAAGGGAAGAACTGCAAGGAAAAATGGATAAATTCATAGTTATAATCAGACATGTCAACACCCCTCTCCCATTAGTTGATAAAAGAAGTAGAGAGAAATCAGTAAGGGTATAGATGATTTGAAAAACACTGTCAAACAACTTTACCTTATTGATATTTATAGAACATTCCATCTAAGAGCAGCAAATATACATTTTTAAAATGTACATGGAACTTCACCAAGATAGAACATATTCTGGGCCAGACAAGGTATCTCAATAAATGTAAAGTGATTCTGCATACATTCTCTAATCACAATGGAAGTAAATTTGAAGTCTATAGCATAAAGATAACTGGAAAATGCTCAAATAGTTTGAAAATAAACAACATGCTTTTCAGTGATCTGTTGGTCAAAAAAGGAATAAATGTTAAAATTTAAAAGATTTTGAACTGAATGAAAATTAATATTAACATCTGTGACATGCAGCTAACAGTAATTAGAGGGAAGTTTATAGTACTAAACATATATATTAGAAAAGAAGACAGATCTCAAATCAGTGACTTCAACTTCCATCCTAAGAAACCAGAAAAGAAGAGCAAACAAAGCCCAAATAAGCAGAATAATATAGACCTTAGTGGAAATGGATGAATTAGGGAAAAATAGAGAAAATCAATGAAACCTAAAGTTGATTCTTTGAGAAGTTCAATGAACTCTGTAAAGCCCACTGATTTAGAAAAAAGGGGAGAAAAAATTACCATATATCAAGAATGAGACTGAGGACATTAGTACACTTCTACAGTTATTAAGAGGCTAAGAGACTACTATAAATAACTTTAGACAATAAATTTGTCAACTTAGATTAAATGGAAAATTCCTCAAAAGACACAAACTACCAAGATTACTCAAGAAGAATTAGATAACATGAATAGCCCTATATTTATTAGAGATATTGAAATTTTAGTTAACAATTTTGCCACAAAGAAATCCCCAGGCCCACCCAGCATCACTAGTGAGTTCTGCCAATATAATGAAGAAATCATACCTGCTCTATACAACCTCCTGCAGAAAACTGAAGAGGAGAGGATGCTTCCCAGCACATTCTATGAGAACAGAATCAATCTGATCCTAAAAATCAGATCTACAGTATAAGAAAATTAAATCTCAAGTATTCCTCATAAATATAGATGAAGAATTTCTTTATAAAATTTTAGCAAATCAAAGTCAACAGGTAAGAAGAACAATATATCATGAAGCAAGAGTTAGGAAGATAGCTAGTAAGGGATGTGGAGTTAAGCAAGGGATTTATTAAGTTGGAGATTTAATTGTAACTTAATTATGACCTTGTAAATGGTAGGCTTGCCAAACCAGAGATTGTCAGACATGAGGAATAAGGGAGAGCAAGAATGAAGGACTTGCCCATGATCTCACAGTGGCAGACAAGGGACAAGCAGATTTCCTAGCTCTCATCACATCCTGATATTGTCTGATGGAACCTAGTCTCTCCAACCCAAACAGATAATAAGTTGGATTGGGATGAGTTGAGGTGGGAGGCAGTTAAAAGCACATTTATCAGCCTTTTGGAATTCTCTCCTTTGGCAAACTCCTGTGCACTGGACCTTAATTCATTTCACAGTGAAGAGATTTTTGTTTCCCCCAAGTGTTTGCATTGGCTAGAAAGACAACAGCTAAAACTCAAAACAATTTGCCTAATTAGAAATTAAGAGCAGTTGATTTACAGGAGAGCAAACACTGATAATCAAAGCACTCTGATGATTAGAACCAAGGAAGGCAAATGTTGGTTCCAAGTATGCAAAGGATTTACCTTAGAGAACATACAGATTTCTTCTTATCACCATTTTTTTACACTGATTTACTATTAAATTAATAAGTTGCATTCCACAAATACTAAAGTTTGATGGTAGAGATACTTTTGAGTCTAATAAGATATATTGGTGTGTGCTACCTATATGTTTGTCTTTTGAGAATAAGAGATGAAATGTTCACTGAAATTCCAACACAAGAGAATATTTTCAATTGCTTTTTGCTTTTCTTGCTTTAACAAATTTAGAAATTGATTTCTCCAGCCTTTTAAAATAATGAATTAGTATGGTTGGAGAACTTGTTTTGAAGAGACCCAGATGTTGATATTACTAATCCAAAGCCAAATTCAACTTTCCAGCTCCCTTTTGCTCTAAGCATTTCCAGTTTCTTTTCATAGCTGTGGTAAGAAATGGGATATAGAGTTTTGTGAAACTTTAGCTTGCAGGATGCTGGCCAACTGCTATCCTAACAGTAATAAGTTTCTTGAGACATTTACAGCTCTCTGCTTAGAGATTTCTCTGCTCAGGGTGCATGTTGTCTGAAACTCCAGAGAGGATTTTTGCTGAACTTGGGGAGAAGATGGGAGGAAGTATAGCATACCAAATTTATAGGACAATTTTAGCATTTGCTATTTCAAGTGTATGAACCAGCTAGTACTTACAACCAGGGCAGTAGCAAAAATTGATGAAAACATAATGAACTATCAAATCAAAGAAATCTTTAAACAACTCAGTGAGAAGTGTTTGAACCATTGTACCTGTCTGCCTATGAAAGATAGGTGGCATTCACCAGAGGACTATCATTTAGTAATAAATTTGGATGAGATTACATCTGGTTTTCTTATCTCCTCATTTTATATGGTGCAGTGTTGCAGGTACAGGAAATCTGGCTGAGGAAAAAATGCATGTGGAACTTTATTAGACAAGAATTTGCCATTTCGTTCTCTTAGCAGATTAGCAGCTGCAAAATGAGTTTGTGGGGTCTTGGGGGAGTTCATTATTAGGACTGCATCTAATGAGCAGAAGTTTGCTAAAAAGAGATAGGGATATTAGTTAAGATTTAAAAATCGTGTTCATGCATAATTAACATACAATGAAATGCACAGATCTTGAGTGTAGAGTTCATTCAGTTTTGAAAAATATGCATGCCTGAGTAATTCACTTCTATATCAAGATATAGAGCATTTCCACACTTTAGAAATTTCCTTCATGAGCTTTCCCAGTACATTCTTGACACCTCCCTCCAGAGGTAACAAGAGTTCTGATTTCTGTCATCATAGATAGGTTTACCTGTTATAGAATTCCATATAAAGGGAATCATACAGTATGAATTCTTCTGTCTGACTTCTTTTGCTCACAATGATGTTTTTGAGATTCCTTTATATTGTTGCATGTGTTAGTAGTTTAGTTTGAGTAGTATGCCAGTGTATGTTAAGAACATTATTTGTGGATATTTGGATATATGGATATGATGGATATCACGGTTGTTTCCAGGTTTTTGCTGCTGTGAATATGCTTGTGCAAGTTCTTTTGATCCCAAGGACATTGTTTTTTTAGTTGGAGAAGTTGTAGGTTTACAGAAAAATCATGCAGAAAGTACAGAGGTCTCATATACCTACATCATACACACATTTTCTGTATTATTAAAACTTTGCATTAGTGTGTTAACTTTGTTACGATTAATGAAACAATATTATAATAATTATACTATTAATTGTAGTCCATAGTTCACATTAGGGTTCACTGTTTTGTACAGTCCCATGACTATTTAAAATTTTTATTCTGGTAACATATAAATAACCTAAAATTTCCCATTTTAACCACTTTCAAATATACAATTCTGTGGTGTTAATTGTATTCACAATCTTGTGTTATGATCACCTCCATCCATTATCAAAATTTTCCATCAACCCAAACAGAAACTCTTTACAAATTAAGCATTAATTTCCTTTTTTTTCTATCCCACCTCAGTCTCAGGAACCCTCATTCTAGTTTCTGACTATAAATTTGCTTATTCTTATGATTTCATTTTAGTGAAATTTCATTTGTCCTTTTGTGTCTGGCTTATTTCATTCAACATGATGTCTCAAGGTTCATTCACTTTGTTGCACAGTCAGAACTTCAGTCCTTTCCACGGCTGAATAATTTTTCTTGCATGTATATACCATACTTGGTTTATCCCTTCATTCATTGATGGACACTTGGGTTACTTCCATTTTTTGACAATTGTGAATAATGCTACTATGAACAGCAGTGTGCAAATATCTGTTCTAGTCCCTGCATTCAATTCTTTTGGGTTTATACCTAGAGGTGGCATTGTTGGGTCATCTGATAATTCTATTCTGAACTTTTTGAGGAACTACCCAACTGTCTTTCACAGAGACGTCACAATTTTATATTACCACCACCAATAAATGAGTGTTCATATTTCTCCACATCCTCTCCAAAAAAGAGATTGTTTTCTCTTTTTAAAAGTAGCCATTCTTGTGGCTATCAAACGGTATCTCATTGCAGATTTTTTTTAAAAAAATTGTTTAATAGAGAAGTTGTAGTTTTCCAGAAAAATCATGTAAGAAATACAGCATCCCCTATATTGAACATCTATCTATTCATGTGCCTACTGGTCATTTTTATATATCTTTGGAGAAGAGTCTATTCAAATATTTTGCACATTTTTAATTCTATTCTTTGTCTTTTTATTGTTGAGTTGTAGGATTTCTATATAAATGCTGGTTATTAAATCCTTATTGGATATGCGGTTTCCAAATACTTTCTGTCATACAGCAGGTTGCATTTTTATTTTCATGATGAAGTCCTTTGATGTACAATTAAAAAAATGGTTGAAGTCCCATTTATCTATTTTTATTGTGCTGCTTGTGCTTTTGGTGTAAAATCTAAGAAACCATTGCCTAACACAAGATCCTGAAGATACTTTTCCACATTTTCTTCTAGGAGTTTTATATTCTTAGCAGGTCTTTGATCCATTTTGAGTTGATTTTTGTATATGGTGTGAGGTATGGATCCACCTTCATTCTTTTGCATATTGAGAACCAGTTTTCCTAACATCATTTGTTGAAGGGGACATTCTTCCTCAATTGAAGAAACTGAAAAGATTCCCTTAATTTGCCTCCTCGTCAAAAACCAGTTGACCATAAACATGAGAGCTCATTTCTGAAATCTCAATTTTATTCCATTAGGCTACTTGTCTGCTGTTTTGATTACTGTGATTTTGTAATAAGTATGAAGATTGGGAAGTGTGAGCCTTCTAATATTGCTCTTCTTTTTTTCAAAATGGCTTTGTCTATTTGGAGTACCTTATTTTTCCATGTAAATCTGATAATTGACTTTTCCATTTCTTAAAAAAAAGCTATTAGAATTTTGATTGGGATTGCATTGAATCTATAAATTGTTTTGTGTAGAGTGGACATCTAAATAATATTCAGTCTCCCAGTATATGAACACGGAATGTTTTTCCATCTATTTAGGTATTTTTTTATTTCTTTTAGCAAAGTTCTGCAGTTTTCTGTGTACAAGTCCTTTACATCCTTGGTTAGATTTATCCCTAGATATGTAATTCTATTAGATGCTATTGTAAATGCAATTTTTTCTTAATTTATCATTCCAATTGTTCATTATCAGCATATAGAAACTATTGATTTTTGATACTGATTGTGTAACCCAACATTTTGCTGAATTCATTTATTAGCTCTAGTAACTTTGCTGTGGATTTTTCAGTATTTTCTGTATATACAATTATGTAATCTACAAATGTGGGATTTTTTTTTTTAACTTACTTTCCAATTTGGATGATTTTTATTTCTTTTTCTTGCCTCATTGCTCAGATGAGAACATCTAGTGCAATGTTGGATAAGAATGGTGATACTGATCTTAAAGGGAAAACTTTTATTTTTTTTAATTTTTAATTTATTTATTTTTTTATTGACTTTGTAATAATATTACATTAGAAATATATATGTGAGGTCCCATTCAACCCCACCCCCCCCACCCCACCTCTCCCCCCCCCCAGCAACACTCATTCCCATCATCATGACACATCCATTGGATTTGGTAAGTACATCTTTGGGCACCTCTGCACCTCATAGTCAATGGTCCACATCATGGCCCATACTCTCCTCCATTCCATCCAGTGGGCCCTGTGAGGATTTACAATGTCCGGTGATTGCCTCTGAAGCACCATCCAGGGCAGCTCCATGTCCCAAAGATGACTCCACCTCTCATCTCTTCCTGCCTTTCCCCATACCCATCAGCCACCATGTCCACTTTTCCCAATCCAATGCCACCTCTTCTATGTGGACATTGGATTGGTTGTGTCCATTGCACCTCTATGTCAAGAGGAGGCTCAGATTCCACATGGATGCTGGATGCAATCCTCCCACTTTCAGTTGTAATCACTCTAGGCTCCATGGTGTGGTGGTTGTCCTTCTTCAACTCCATCTTAGCTGAGTGTGGTAAGTCCAATAAATCAGATTGTAGGTGCTGGAGTCTGTTGAGGCTCAGGACCTGGCTATTACATTGTCAGTCCAGAGATTCAAATCCCCTAAATATATCTTAAACCCCAACATTAACTGCACCTCCAGCACATTAGCATGAAAGTCTTATGAAGGAAGATCCCATCTGAGTCCAGATTCATCACACATAAACACCATTTCCAAAGAGGGGCCATCTGACCTGGTAGTTAACCCCATCGGCCATGACCATAACTCCCATGGGTCTCTTTAGCCCTCAAAGGAACCAATATCTGGGGGTTGTATCTGCTTTATCTGTCTCTCTGACTCTGCTCAGTTGTGCATGATGGCAATCCTTCTGCCAGCCTCCAGACTCTTTTTTAGAAACTCGTAGCCATATAAACTCATTTCTCCTTTCCATTTCCCCCTTACTTTAGGTCAAACAGCATTTTAAAGTCATGTTATTTTATGTAGACAGGGATATTCTGCTGATCCGCATTGAACCTTCCGTATAAGGTCATTTTCCAGTTGCATCATCAGTTGGTAGTTGATAGTGGTCCCTCGGTGCCAGGGAGGCTCATCCCCGGGTGTCATGTCCCACGCTGGGGGGAAGGCATTGCATTTACATGCTGAGTTTGGCTTCGAGACTGGCCACATTTGAGTAACATGAAGGCTGACAGGAGGAAATTCCCAGGCACAATGTTGCTCTAGGCCTTGTTCTTATTTTAGGCTTATCAGCTCACAAGCATAGTCATTAGCATCAGGGGCTCACTGTTGAACCCTCACTCCCTCCCGGTCCCCGCCGCTGTACCTGGGAGACTGTCGCTGCTCTCCTAGGGACCACGACAGAGCACCACTGGCCAGGAACCCAGTACCCCCCCTGCTGGGTTTTTAATTGTTGCCACTATGAGTATATCCAAACATTACCATGCACCCTGGACATATGTTCTGTACAGCTCCCTGTCAGCCATATATCACCTGTCATTGGTATCCCATACCAGTATCCCTCCATTGCCATTGTTGAAACACTCTGTGATCCAGAACTCCCCGAAATTTGAAGCCCAATATAATGTCATGGTCCCTTACTAGGGAATGGCATATAGCGATGGGTTTAAAGGTTAGATAAAGAACTTGGATAAAGTTAGATAAAGAACTTAGATAAAGAATGTTGACTTGAAAAAATTCTACATCCTATCTTTTTCTTTTTTTTTTTTTTCCCCCTAATTATTCAGCTTCTCTTCACAGGAGTCCTAGACCACAGCAATGCATATATATAATATACAGCACTATTAAAGGGAAAACTTTTAGTCTTTCATCATTAAGTATAATGTTAGCTGTGGGTTCTTTTATATATTCCCTTTTTCATGTTGGAGAAATTTCCTTACATTCCTAGTTTTCTAAGTACATTTATCAAGAAGTGGTGCTGGAGCTGATCAAACACCTTTTCTGTATTAATGGAGATGATCATGTATCTTTTTTTCTTTATTTTGTTAATGTGTATATTACATTAATTGAATTTCTTATGTTGAACAACCCTTGCAAACCTTGGATAAATGCCATTGGCCATGTTCCTTGGATTTATTTTTACTATTTTTAGACAACTTGTAGATTTGCAGAAAAATCATGTAGAAAACTCAGTGTTCCTATATACCCACTTCCATTATTAACAACTTGCATCAGTGTTGTAACTTTGCTACAATTGATGAAAGGATATTATTTTAACTGTACTATTAAGTATAGTCTACACTTTACTTTAGAGTTCACCATGTTGTAGAGTTCTATGGGTTTTAAAAAATTTTTTGTTTTAGTAACGTATACAATGTAAACGTTCCCTTTTCACCATATTCAAATATATAATTCAGTGCTGTTAATTATGTTCACATTGTATTCTTTTAATGTGCTGTTAGACTTGGTTTGCCAGCATTTTGTTGAGAATTTGTGCATCCTTCATAAGAGATATTGACCTATAATTTTCTTTGCCTGTGGTATCTTCATCTAGCTAAGATATTAGGGTGATATTGGCCTTACAGAATGAGTTAGAAGTTTTCCCTCTACTTCAGTTTTTGGAAGATTTTGAACAGGATTGGTATTAGTTTTCTTGGAGTGTTTGGTAAAATTTACCAGTGAAGCCATTTGGTCCTGGGTTTTGCTTTGTTTGGAGGTTTTGGAGTACTGATTGAATCTCTTTAGTTGTTATTTGTATGCTGAGATCTTCTATTTCTTCTAGAGCCAGTGTAGGTAGTTTGTGTGTTTCTAGTAATTTGTCCATTTCATCTAGGTCATCTACTTTTTCAGTGTTCATTGTATATTCTTATAATCTTCTTATTACTGTGGAGTCAGTTGTAATGGCCCCCTTTTCATTTCTTATTTTACTTATTTGTATTTTCTCTCTTTAAATCTTTGTCAATCTAGCTAAAGTTTTGTTGATTTTATTGATCATTTCAAAGAATCATCTTTTAGTTTTCATTGATTATTGTTTTTATTCTCTATTCCATTTATCTCTGCTCTAGTTTTAAAAATTCCCTTCTTTCCGTCCATTTTGGGTTTAATATACTTTTCTTCTTTTGAAGTTGCAAGATTAGGTCTTTGATTTGAATTCTTTCTTCTTTTGTAACATAAGCATTTAGAGTTATAAATTTCCTTCTCAGCACTATCTGTGCTGTATCCCATGAGTTTTGGCATGGTATATTTTCATCTTCCTTTACCTCGAGATATTTCTGAATTTCCCTTTTATTTCTTCTTTTACCCATTGGTTGTTTAAGAGTACATTGCTTAATTTGTTCAATTTCCACATATTTGTGAATTTTCCAGGTCTCCCTCTGATATTGATATTTAGCTTTAATCCATTGTGGTCAAAGAAGATACAGTGAATGACTTCAATATTTTTAAAGTTATTGAGACCTGTTTTGTAACCTAATATGTGGTCTATCCTGGGGAATGCTAGAGAAGGATGTGGATTCTGCTGCTATTGGGTGAAGTGCTTTGTATATAACTTTGTTCTCGTTTGCTTGGCTACCGAAAGCAATATACACTATTAGGGTTGACTTTTACAATAAGAATTTATTAACTTACAAGCTTACAGTTCTGAGGCCATGAAATCAAGTCATAATCAAGGTGACACCTTTTCCTAAAGACCAGCTGCCAGCAATCCTTGACTTCCCTGTCCCACGACAAAGCAAAAGATGGTATGGTATCTTCTGGTCTTTCCCTTCTCTTGAGTTTCATTGCTTCCAGCTACTTGCTTCTGTGGCATTCTCTCTTTTTGTCTGACTTCTTTTGTCTGTCCTCTTATAAAGGACTTCAATAAGAAGAATAAGATCCATCCTGAATGAGGTGCATCCCATCTTAACTAAAGATCCTACTCATTAAAAGATCCTGGGCCCTTTCCCTCAGGAATGGATTAACTTTAAGAATTACTTTTCTGGGGTCCATATAATTTCAAACCATTACAGTTTGTTATGTCTAATTGGTTTATATTCATTCAAGTCTTCTATTTTACTATGGGTCTTCTGTCTAGATGTTCTATCCATTATTGAAAGTCATATATTGAAGTCTCCTTTTATTAATGTAGAACTGTCTATTTCTCTCTTCAAATATGTCAATATTTGCTTCATATATTTTGGGGCACTTCTTTTAGGTGTGTATATCTATATCTATTTTATTTATTTATAATTGCTATGTATAATTGATGTATTGATCCCTTTATAGGTATATAGTGACTTTCTTTGTCTCTTTTAACACTTTTGACTTATAGTCTATTTTATCTGATATTAGTATAAGCACCCTAGCTCTCTCTGGCTTACTAATTGTGTGGTATATTTTTTCTAGCCTTTCACTTTAAAACCTACATATGTCTTTGAATTTAAGGTGAGTCTCTCTTATAAACAGCATACAGTTGGGTCATGCTTTCTATCCATTCTGCCAGTCTCTCCTTTTGTCTGGAGACTTAAATCCATTTATATTAGGAGTAACTACTGACTATGCTAGGCTTTCTTTTCCCAATCTGTTATTGGGTTTTTGTAAGTCCTATAGGCTGTTTTGCTCCTCAATTCTACCACTAATACTTTCATACTTATTTTATTTTTTTTGTATTGTACCATTTGGAGTTCATTTTAGTTTCTTTTGTGTATGTTTTTCAGATACTTTTTTGTTATCATAGGGCTTAAGTTTAACGTTCTATATCTATAATAAACATGTTTGATTTGATACTAACTTAACTTATAGAATACACATACATTGTTCCTATGCCCCTCCTTTCCCCCACCTGTTTGTTGCACATTTTATAGATTACATCTTTTACATTGCATGTCCAAAACCATAGATTTTTCATTCCTTTTTATGTATTTGCATTTTAGCACCTGAAATAAGTAAGACATGAAATTACATATCCAAAAAATTCAATAGCACTAAAATTTATAATTACCCATATGGTTTCCTTTACTGGAGTCTTTATTTCTTTATGACACTTGATCCACCATCTAGTATCCTGTCCTAAGGATTCATTCAGCTTCGTCTTTTGAAAATGAGGGAGATACCAAGACATTCCCAGAAAAACAAAGTTGAGGGAGTTTGTCACCACTAACCTGCCTTAAAACAGTCCTGTCAGATAAAATTCTTGATTGGCAATTGTGGTCATTTTTTTTTTTTTTTCCAACCATGGCAAATATTATGCATTTATCAATTCAAAGCTTTTTTTTTTTTTTTTAAGATTTATTTATTTAATTAATTTCCCCCCCTCCCCTGGTTGTCTGTTCTTGGTGTCTGTTTGCTGTGTCTTGTTTCTTTGTCTGCTTCTGTTGTCGTCAGCAGCACGGGAAGTGTGGGCGGCGCCATTCCTGGGCAGGCTGCTCTTTCTTTTCACGCTGGGTGGCTTTCCTCACGGGCGCACTCCTTGCGTGTGGGGCTCCCCCACGCGGGGGACACCCTTTGCGTGGCACGGCACTCCTTGCGAGCATCAGCGCTGCGCATGGCCAGCTCCACACGGGTCAAGGAGGCCCGGGGTTTGAACCGCGGACCTCCCATATGTGGTCATTTTTAATATCTTCCTATTTTTTTCTTTTAGCACTTTAAGTAATTTGTCTCAGTGCCTTCTTGCCTCCATAAATTGATACTTACTTTTTTTTTTTGATATTTTATTTTATTTTATTTTTTTGATTTTTTAAATTGATTTTGTAAAAATATTACATTAAAAAATATGAGGTCCCATTCGACCCCACCACCCCCACTGCACTCCTCCCCCCCCCCCAGCAACACTCACTCCCATCATCATGACACATCTATTGCATTTGGTAAGTACATCTCTGGGTATCTCTGCACCTCATGGTCATTGGTCCACATCATGGCCCACACTCTCCCCCATTCCATCCAGTGGGCCCTGGGAGGATTTACAATGTCCGGTGATTGCCCCTGAAGCACCATCCAGGGCAACTCCAAGTCCCAAAGGCACCTCCACATCTCATCTCTTCCTGCCATTCCCCATACCCAACAGCCACCATGTCCACTTTTCCCACTCCATTGCCACCTTTTCTCTGAGGTCCTTGGATTGGTTGTGTCCGTTGCACCTCTGTGTCAAGAGGAGGCTCAGATTCCACATGGTAGCAGGAGGATTGCATCCAGTAACCATGTGGATACTTACTTTTTATTGGGACTCCTTTGTGCATAACATGTTGCTTTACTCTTTCAGCTTCTGGAACTCTCTCCTTGTCCTTGACAGTCAAAGGTTTAACTACTATGTGTCTGGGTATACTTCTCCTTGGACTTATCCTATTTGTGGCTCTTTAGTATTCTTGAAGGTGCATATTTATGTCTTTCATTAAATTTGGGAAGTTTTCTGCATTATTTATTTAAATATTCTTTCTACCACTTTTTCTCTTTTTTCTTCTTCTGAGAATTCCAAAATATGTATATTGTTATTTTTACGGTGTCCCCCAGGTCTCAGGAACTCTAATTTTTTAAATCCTTTTTTCTTTCTGCTTCTCAGAATGAATAATTTCATTTGTCTTGTTTTCTAGTTCACTGCTTTTCTTCTGCCATCTCTAATCTGCAGTTGAAACCCTTTAAGGAATTTTTCCTTTTAGTTATTGTGGTCTTCAACTAAAAAAATTCCATTTGGTTCCTTTTAAAATATTCTATCTCTTTATTGACATTCTTATGTTGTTTACCCACGGTTTCTCTGATAAAATTTTGTTCTTTTTCTGTGTTTTCCTTTATCTTCTTGATTGTATTGAAGATCATTTTTGTAAAAGTTTTGTTTTTTTTCAAATCTTTTTTTCTTTGATGGTGTCTGAATCTTTATCTTATTGCTTTAAGTAGGCCATCATCCTCTGTTTCTTTGTTTTTCTCATAACATTTTTGCACACTGTACATTTTAGTATTTTCAAGTGTTAATGCAGGGATTTCATCACTAAGGTGCCTGTTCCTTAACCTTGTATTCAGCTAGTGAAGTGTCAGAGATTTTGTTGAGTGCCAGGAGCTAACAAAAACAAACCAATGCAAAAATCCACCTTTCACGATGTTTGTGAATTGCCTCTTCATTGACCGATGATGCTCTCCTTCAGAGTTTAGCTCTCTTATCATGAGGGCTCCAAACCACACAAGAGAAGAGGTGAGGTAGAAGCCAACAAGGGCAACAGGAGCTTCTCTTAACATTTTTAAAGTGACATCTTAATTTGGTTCTTGCCCAGTTACTGTAACCCTTTAACTGCTTTAAATTTTGAGGAAGATGGTTTTTCCAGTTTTTGCTAATTGTTCAATAATTCTATGGGAACAGCCTCCTAGAGAATCTTACACAGTTCTCTTGGTTGACTGGGTTTTTTTTTTTTATCACTCCTTTAAAATTTGTGTTCATGTCAGGTAAATTCCAGAGAACATTCAGCATGCTATTATTTTTTGACAACTAAATTTTTAAATATACCATGCTAATTATATTATGTTTATAGTACTGATATAAAAGGAAAATGGAATAAAATATGTAGGCAAGGAGAAAGGGTGACAATTTTCTCTTAACCATTTTCAGAATGATGTTTTTGAGATTCTTTCATACTGTTGCATGTATTAGTAGTTTATTTTCAGTAGTAGGCCTCTGTAAGAAAATACCATAATTTATTTGTGGATGTTTGGATTTATGGATATTTGGATATATGGATATGATGGATATTATGGTTGTTTCCAGATTTTTGCTGCTATGAATATGCTTATGCAAGTCCTTTTTTCATTTGATATCAGTGACATTACTGTTTTTTATTAAACAAGTTGTAGGTTTACCAAAAAATCATGTAGAAAGTACAGAGGTTCCATATACCCACCTCACACATGCAGTTTTCCCTATCATTAATACTTTGTATTAGTATAATAATTATACTCTTAATTATAGTCCATAGTTTACATAGAGTTCACTGTTTATGTTGTATAGTCCCGTGTTTTTTAAAAGTATTTATTCTGGAAACATCTGACCAATTGAAACTTTCCCACTTTAACCACTTTCAAATATATAATTCTGTATTGTTAATTCACATAACATTCACAGTGTTATTCTACTATCATCACCATCATTACCAAAACTTTTCCACCACTCCAAATAGAAACTCCATACCAATTAAGCATTAACTCCCCTTCCCCAACCCTTCTTAGTCCCTGGTAACTTGTATTCTAGTTTCTCCAACTTTATTAGCTTGCATATTCTAATTATTTTATATAAGTGTGATCATACAGTATTGTTCTTTTGCATCTGGTTTATTTTACTCAACATCATGTTTTCAAGGTCCATCCATCTTGTAGCATGGGTCAGACCTTCATTTCTTTTGTACAGTGGGATGATATTTCATTGTATGGATATACCACATTTTGTATATATATATATACCATATATTTCTCTCAGGTGTATACCAAGAAGTGGACTTATATAGTACATGGGGATTTTACTTTTTCACTAGCAGTGTTTGAGAGTTCCACATGCTTCATGTCTTCAACAACATTTGGTATGATCATTCTTTTTAATTTGAGTCATTCTAAGGTGTGTAATGGTATTTCATTGGGGTTATAGTGTTCATTTCCTGATGACTAATGATGTTGAACACTTTTTCCTTTGTATACTGGCCACACATATATCTTTCTTTGTGGAGTGTCTTTTCAAATCTTTTGCTCAGTTGCATTGGGTTGTTTATTATTACTGGGTTGAAGGATTTCTTTATATATATTCTAAATATAAGTCATTCAACATATTTGACATATTTCTTTTAGTGTTTGTTTTGCTTAAATTTACTTAACAATATCTATTTTTGCATAATTTTATTGCCATTTCAATCACAATTGAATTGGATATCTGAGAAGAATTGAAGTGTTTCTTCTTTTTTATTTTTTAGGAGGTACTGGGTATTGAACCCAGGGCTTTATACATGGGAGGCAGGCACTCAACCACTGAGATACATCTGCACCTAACAACATCTTTTGATGAGTGGACATTTTAAATTTTGATGAAATTTAATTTATTGTTTTCCTTTTATATTTAGTGCTTTGCAGTTCTCTCTAAGAAATCTTTGCCTACCCTGAGATCATGAAGATATTCTCCTATGTTTTAGGAACTTTATTGTTATAGCTTTTAGGTTTAGGTTTACTGAATATTTCAAATTAATTGTTTTCTGTGGTGTGAGGTAGGGTTTAAGATAATTTTTTCTGTGTAGTTATTGAGATGTTTCAGAATTTTTTGTTGGAAAGACTATTGTTTCCCTGCTGAATTATTTGGTAACTTTGTTGAACATCTATTGACCCTATAGATGTGGGTTTATTTCTAGATCTTTTATGCTCTATTGTTTTTTATCTCTCTTTTTATACCTAAGTGACAGTGCCTTGTTTACTATTTGTAACAAGTCTTCAAAGCCTTTGCTCTTCTTTCTTACAATTAGTTTGATTTTACTAAATGCAATTCTATACAAATTTTAGCACCAGTATTTCAATTTATTTTTTAAAGCCTTTTTGGATTTTGTTTGGCTTGAAATTGAGACAATAGATCAATTGGGAAGAATTCACATTTTGGAAATAGCTCTTTGTTGATCCTCATGTTCAAAAATCTCTCTCAACAATTAATTATAGTGTTTAGTATAAACCTCTTATAAATTTTTTGCTAAAATTTATCTGTATCTCATGGTTTTAAATGGTATTCTAAAATTGTATATTACTTTTTCTTGTTTCTAATATATGGAAATACAATTTATTTTTGTATATTCACCTTGTATATTGTGACAATACCAAATTCACCTACTATCTCGTTATATATTTTTTGCAGTTTCCTTAAGATTTTCTCCATACATGATAACATTATCTGTGAATAGAGATTGTTCACTATTTGCTTTCCAATTGTTATGCTTTTTGTTTCTTTTCTTTTGCCTTATTGAATTAGCTAGGAATTCTAATATAATGAGAGCAGACATTCTTGCTTTCTTCTTCATCTTAGTTGTTAATCTATCAGTTGCTCACCATTTCATTCAGTATTACCTATGTTTTTCATGGAATCCCATTATCATATTAAGAATGTTCCCTTCCATTTCAACATTGCAGAGGAGTATTCAGTGATGAAGGAGTGGGTGTTGAATTTTATTACAGATGTTTTTCTGTATCGATTGAGATGATCATGTGATTTTTCTCCTTTATGCTTTAATGTGGTGTATAAAATGGATTGATTTTCTTTTTTTTTTTTTTATTTTTTAATTTTTTTATTTTTTATTGACTTTGTAATAATATTACATTAAAAATATATATGTGAGGTCACATTCAACCCCACCCGGATTGATTTTCAAATGTTAAACCAACCTGCATTTTTGAGATAATCTCACTTGACTGAGATGTATTATCCTTTTTGTATATTGCTAGATTAAATTTATTAATACGTTTAAGGATTTTGCCCCTTCTTGGAATGGAGAATATTGATCTATTGCTTTCTTGTGATATTCTAACTTTGTTTTAGTATGAGGGTTATGCTGACTTTCTATAATGAGTTGGGAAATGTTCCCTACTCTTCTACTTTCTAAAAGAGTTTGTGAAATGTTGACATTATTTATTCTTTAACTACACGAGAGAACTTACCAGTGAATTACCTGGTTGTGGATTTTTCTTGTGAGAAGTCTTTAATAATGAATTAATAATTAATTAAGCTAATAATGAATAGCTTTTAAGTTGGAAAATTAAATCTTTGATTTTGAACCTTTTTCCTTTTCTAATATAAGCAATTAAAACTATAAAATTGCCTCAAGTGCTCCTTTGGCTGCATTCCATAAAATCTGAAATATAATATTTTCATTATTATTCCAATTCAAATATTTTTAAGTTGCATTGTGATTTCTTTGACCCATATGATATTTAGGACACTTTTGTTTAATTTCCAAACACTGGATTTAAAAAAACAAATGTTTAATATTTGCTAATTTCTATTTTAATTTTAATTTAGTTTCTCATTTAATTCCATCATACTCAGAGAACATACTCTGTATGATTTAAAATCTATAACATCTATTGAAAGTTTACAGGAAATAGAAAGGGAGAAGGTTGTGAGCCAATGCCCATATGGGTGAAATCTTGATAAGGTGGAAGTGTGTAGTTGTTCAGTGAAGGGGTATGACAGGGGTGTAGTGATAATATTGGGTTGGGATAATATTGGATTGGATGGTCCATGAAACCAGGGGGAGGGCTGGGAGACAGAACCAGTAAACACTGGGTATTGGTGGGTACATGGTTGAAACTACAATGTTGGGAAAGCTCTTTTGGCAGTATGACAAGGAAAGGTTACTGGTTTAGGGTGTTGGATGGGTGGACATTTGGGACAGGGTCCTCTGGGGCAGGCTTCTAGGGAGTGTGTGAGTGATCATTTTGTCATAGTACGTTGTATCAGTGGGTGGAGACCCACAAAATGAGTGGAAAGGAGTTGGACTCCCATCCTGGTGTGGTCTGCTATGTTCCCAAACAGAGGAGTGGGAGTCCCTCTAGAACATGGCTGGTGTCTAATAGGGGAGGACAGACCAGTGTGTCAATTCCTTAGTGTTGTTGCAAGTAACTATGAATCTTGTCCTTCAAGGAGTGAAGCCTGGTGGTCGCCATGGGACCCAAGGGGAGGGAGAAGGAGAAATAGAATAGACAGAACAGAGGATATTTTGGGGGCAATGGAAGTGTTCTACATGATCTTGCAATGATGAATACAGGTCATGTTAAATTTCATCAAAAAATTATAAAAGTATGTGACCCAAAATGTAAACCAGACTGTAAATTGGCCATGGTTAGTAGCTATGTTTCAATATTTGTACATCAGTTGTAACAAATGTATCATCCACCTATAAAAAGGTTATTAATATGGGAAGGGGGAGAAGGGGAAGGATGTTGGGTAAATGGAAGTCCCCTGTATTCTGTATTTGACTTTACTGTGCCATAACACTTCTTTGAAGACAAAATGAAAAAAAGGAAGACACTGGGGGAATAAATGGAAGAGAATGTCACTGTACATACAGAACAACAAATCTTACAGTGATGAAAGGCAAAATGTCAAAAAATTTTAATATCCCAAGTATTTTATTTTAGTTAAAAATTTTTTTCTGTATTTTATTTATGTTTAAAACTATCATTATTATTTTATTTCCTTATTAGTTGTATTTGACTTTTATTGGCTTCATTTTTGAAGAAGTTTTGTATTACAGAAGGGTTACAACTGTGGCAGTGGAATGTCAGTGATGGGGGATACATGGGAGGAAGTTCATCTGGGCATATATGTAAGGCAAATAAATGTGTTCATATGTTCAAGGGGCATTGCCACAGTGGGTGGCGAATCACACAATAACCAAAAGAATATCACATTCCCACATTGGGAGCTCTGCCACATTCTCTAATTGAACAGCAACAATCTCCCAAGTACAGAGGCAATGACTAGTGAAGGAGGATGGTCCATTGATGAGTCCTTGATACTGATGATTAAGCTTATAAGCCTTTGCTCTTGAAATTGAAACTTAGCCTAGTGTTGTAGAGTGCCTAAGATTACCTACTGGGAGCCTCCTTGTTGCTCAAATGTGGCTTCTTTCTAAGACAAATTCAGCATATAAATGCAATAACTTCCCCCCAGTGTGGGACTTGCCTCCCATGAATGAGCCTCCCTGGCACTGAAGGATTGCTACCAACAAGGAATGCAACTGGGGGCGAAAAAAAGACCTTCACCCCAAGGGGAAAAAGATATAGACAAATGAGTTTACATGGCTAAGAGACTTCAAAGTGAATCTGGAGATCATTCCAGAGGTAATGATTATGCACATCTCAGCAGGATTTCATTGACAGCCTAAGTAGATACTACCCCAAATAGCTGGGCTCCAGAGGGCTCTGGAAACATTCAGACACTATAGTCAGGGCAGATAGCGCAGGAGTTTGGCCCCTTGCTAGTGGGCCCTACTTTGGAATTTATGCTCCCCAGTGTGACAGAGTTAGACTCATTTATGGTTTCCCTATCCATGGATCTTCTGTCCTTCTAGTTGAACTTATAATTAGTACTAAAGTTGGTAGTGTATGTCCAAGAGACTTAAATCTTTGGGCTGTCTATTTGCTAGCTGAGCCCTGAATCTCAATAGAGTTGCAATACCTACTCTCCAGTTCATTGGACTTACCCAAGACAACTAAGAAGGAAGAAAAGTTGGATAACCAACATACCAAGGAATGGAGAATGTCTACAACTGCAAGCAAGAGAGTCCCATCCATCAGCTGTAAGGGATTGAAGCCCCCCCTCCCAAATAAAGGTGAAGCAGTATTGCCACTAAGCACAGATTATAGCTTACAGTGCAGTTTAAACACTCTCCCACTCAATTCTGTAGTTTATGGCAAGATATATAATGGCCTGTATCTGTCATTGTAATGCCATTTAGGATGATTCCAAGTCCCAAAAATGCCCCCGTATTACACCTGTTTTTCCCTCTCTCTACCCTCAGAACCTCCAGTGGCCACTGCCTCCATATCTATGATATTTCTTCCATTGCTAGAATCACAATGGCTCAACTCATAGAGTGTCTGCCTACCATAAAGGAGGTTCAGGGTTCGAACTCAGGGCCTCCTGGCCCATGTGGTGAGCTGGCCCACGCGTAGTGCTGCCACATGAAAGGAGTGCCATGCCACACGCAAGGAGTGCCATGCCACACAGGGATGCCCCCTGTGTAGGCATGTCCCACGCACAAGGAGTGGGCCCTGCAAGGAGAGTTGCTCCACATGAAAAGTGCAGCCTCCCCAGGGGTGGCACCACACACACAGAGCGCTGACGCAGCAAGATGACACAAAAAGAGACACAGATTCCCCGTGTCACCTGATGAGAATGCAAGCGGACACAGAAGAACACACAGTGAATGGACACAAGAGAGCAGATGGTGGGGGTGGGGATGGGGAAAAAAATAAATAATTCTTAAAAAAAAAAAAGAGTGCTTCCTACAGACAGCCAATAGGTGCTAATTTTTTATTTAGTCTAGCATTAATAATACGTGATATTATTGACACTGCTACGTTTAAGTGCACCATAATTCTATTTGTTTTCTATTTGATTATTTTTCTTTTCTTCCATTTCGGATTAATTGAGAATTTTTAGTATTCTGTTTTCTCTCTTCTGCATTTTTGGCTGTATCTCCTTCTTATTTTTCAACAGATTAGTATACTTCCATTAATTTCCCTCCCATTTTTTTCTGCTATTGGTGTCAAACATTTTACATCTGCATTTGTTTTAAATTCCACAATGTAATGTTATTTTCTTTCTTCAAATATTCCAATGTTGTTTAAGGGAATTACGAAATAAGAAAATGTTCACCCACATATTTGCTATGTCTAGGGGTCTTCACTCTTTTGTGTGGATTTGGTTTTCCACCTCGCATTAGTTCCCTTCAACCTAAAGAACATCCATTAATATATCTTGTATTTCATGTATTATATGGTCTACGTGGCCATAATTCTCTCGGTTTTGCTCATCTGAAAATGTCCTTATTTTCCTTTTAATTTTTAAGGGTATTTTCACTGGATATAATTTTAGGTTGACAGAATTTTCCTTCTGTTTTTTAAAGATGTTCTTTCATTGTCTTCTGGCTCATAATATTTCTGATGAGAGCTAATTAATCATTCTTATCCTTGATTTCCTATATGTAAGTCTTTTTTTCCTCTGACTTGTCTTAAGCTTTTTTCTTTGTCTTTGGATTCTGGAAATTAGAATGTGATATCTGTAGGTATGATTTCCTTTGTTTTCATTCTGCTGGAAAAATCACTGAGCTCCTCGGATCTGTGGATTTGTTTATTTTTCATTTAATTTGAAAAATTCTCGGCTCTCGCCACTATTTCTTCAATATTTTTATCTACCCAATATTTTCCTCATTTTCTTTTGCCCTTGAGTTGCACATATTTTAGAATATTTGATATTAAGTCAGAAATCACTGAGACTCCATTCCCCATGGAATTCTTATAGAACAATCGGTGGGTGCATAGTATTTAGTTTTATGAATGTATAATGTTTTGCTTATTGTAGTCTGAATGTAGCCTCTGACATGGATCTTGTGGTGGTTTGAAACTGTGTGTACCCCAGAAAATCATGTTCTTAAAACCAATCCATTCCTTTGAGTATAAAACTATTATAAGTAGGTTCTAGAAAGTACTTCAGTTAAGTGGTGACTAAGGGTGGGTCTTAATCTTCTTACTGGAGTCTTTTATAAATGTACGAATATAGGGAGAAAGCAAGCCATGGAAGCAAGAAACTGAAAGCAATGAAACTCAGAAGATGCTCTCACGTGCCTTGCCATGTGACAGAGGAGTCCAGGATAGCCAGGAGCTAGTCTTCAGGAAGAAAGAATTGCCTTGATGATGCTTTGACTTGGACATTTTCACAGCCTCAAAATGGTAAGCTTGTGAGCTAATAAATTTCCATTGTTAAAAGCCAACCCATTTCATGGTATATGTCTTTCAGCAGCCCAGCAATCTAGAACAAATTCCAAAGATCCTTACATGCTTGTTTGATCCTGTTCCCCTGAGTGTGTGCTGAACCTAGAGACTTGTTTCTAATAAGTAAAATACAGCAAAATTAATTGGCAGTCACCTCTGTGATGAGGTTCCACATGACTTCTAGCATTCTCTTATTGAGGCTTTCTCTTGCTCTCTCTGCTTTGCTTGTTAGGACGAAGTCAGCTGCAATAGGTCCATATGGCAAGGAACTAAGGCCAGGCTCTCACATATGGACAAAGAGGAACTGAGACCCTCAGTCTGTGAACCTGTGAGGAGCAGAATCCTGCCATTGACCAAATGAGTGAGCTTGGAAACAGTCAGGTCATTCCCCAAGTAGAGTCCAGATATAACTGCAGACTTATTTGCCCCCTGGAAGCAACCTTGTGAGAGATCCTCATTTAGAAGACCCAGTTAAGTCATTTTCAGATATGATACATATCATGAGATAATAAATGTTACTATTTTAAGTCTCTAATCTTTGGGGCCATTTGTTACACAGCAATAGATAACTAACCTATTTCCCCTTTCTGCTATTCTTGGACATTCACACCCTTTCTCATTTTGTTTGCTGTTATAAATAATGCTGCATGAAAAAAACGTTGGCCATATATCTTCATCTTCAGAAACGAATTTCCACTCATTTGGAATGATTAGTGGAATCGATTAATCAGAAGGTGTAAGTAGTGCTTACTTTGGCCTTACATGTAATACATGTTTTGAATGATATGGTGATGTAAACTTGTGCAAGGATGGCACACAAATTTGTGAACTGCTTTACATATTTTACAAAGACTTATAAACAATTCAATAAGGGAAGGATAACTTTTTAAGAAATGGTGCTAGATGAATTGGACATTGATAGATGAAAATAAAAATGAACCTCAATCTAAGCTTAACATCTTATTCAATAATTTACTCAAAATGGATCCTGAACTTAAATGTGAAATATAAACTTTTAGAGAAAAAATCGAAAACATTTTTGGGATGTAGAAGGGAAAAAATGAATAAATTCATTTTTAGGGAAAAAATGGGAAATATCTTTGGGATCTAGAAGCACAATCTGCAAAAGGAAAAAATGGGTAAGTAGGATCCCATTAGAATAAAAACTTTTCCTCTGTGAAAGTCCAGATGAAGATGAAAAGACAAGCTACAGACTGGGAGAAAATATTTACAAGCCTCATATCCAAGCAGTACATAGTATGTGCTCAGTACATGTGAAAATGAATTGTGCACATTGTAAACATCAAGCGCAGTGTACACATTGTATGACGTGCATTGCATGTGTTGTATCCCATGCAACATATGCATCGCAAACATCACATGCACATAGATGTGGTGATGCTGGTGTGGCTAGGATTATCCTGTGGGTGTTTCCTTCAGATTTCTCTGGCCTAGAGCAAATACCTGCAGAAAAGCCTGGAATCATTAGCAGACAGCATTGCTGAGCTGGCTGGCTTAGTCTCAAGCCATCTGAACGGAAGTCGAGGATTTCTACAGGGACCCGTTCTTCCACAGGTGTTCCTGCAGCATCATAAACAAGATGGAAGGGACAAGCTACATCTGTCTGTTTGCAATAAAAAAATAAAAAAGTAAAAACCTTAAGAACAGACAAGATGGTGCAGAGGCACCACATCTGTCGCAGTGGGACAAGCGGCCGCCAGCAGTTTTTATTTGGCTTTGTTTGTACAGCTGAGAGGTGGGCTTGGTGGGAGGTTACAGCATTGCTGCTTCCCAAGTGCCAGCAGCAGGAGGGCAAGTAAAGCCATGCCTGGCCCCAGAGGATCAGGAACTATGCTGTCCCTTCCCAGAGGCCTGGTGACTTCTCCCTGGCCTGTAGTGATGGCTCAGCTCGTTTGTCTTGCCTGCAGGTCATCCTCACTCCAGTTTTGTGTTGTTACCTTGTGCTTAAGAGACTTAGGGTAGAAAAGATCTCAGGGCTCTGAAAAGATACACACAAAATTCAAAACAAAATTCTATTTTCTAAAATAACAATTTAAATGCCAGTTGAAATGAAAACGTCTTTCTTATTTTATGATTTGGAATTTCTAGAAAGGTTCACTGAAGCTGTATTTTCTTCCTGGGTTGGGACCCTCGCTCTTTGTGCCCCGACTCTGTTCCGTGGTGCTCCCCTTTGCGTGCCTACTGTGTTTCTTAGTTCTGCATGCCCAGGACATTCATAAATGACAAGCTTCAGCTAGACAGGGCCTCAGTCTGGTCAATTTTGGTGTCTCCATCCCCAGCACAGACCTGTATACCATAGTCCTCAAATTGTCCACTCATGGACCAATGAATCCACTTCTAAATAATTCTAGAGATTCCTCCATGTGGTCAATCTGTCTTAAAAGATCTTTGTTTTCTTCCAAAATCTGCATTTGGGCATTTTTATTATGTGGGAACTCGGGGCGTGACACGTGGTGGCTCACAAGGTCAACATTTGCTGCTTTTTAAATTTTTTGAGTCCTTTATCACTTTTGAGTAAAGAAGCTTAGAAATCATGATGGACTATTGTATAAATAAATAAGTAATAAAATAAAAATAAATGAATAAATCTGGAATTTCATGGGGCCAGCTGTGGGGGCAGTATGCTGCTGCTGCTGCTGCTTTGTTGTCAGGGGGCTGTGCTGCCTTGTCCATCCCACGAACAGACCTCCTTCCCTTTGTAAACCTTGGTCCTTTTTCTTCCAAGTTTTCTTGCAAAATTAGAGGTTTCTAATCAAAGCTTCTTCTCCAAACTTCTAACCCATGGAATGGTTCTGGGTGTCTTGCAAATCCTCCACTTATCTGGCCAGCTTATTTCTGCCCTTTACACTCTGCATTTTCATCAGTGGACATTCTTAACCTGGCATGGACTTGGGGGGGTCACTGGTATGCAAAGTTTCAAGGACGTTCTTCCCAAGCCAGAGTGTTTGTCAACTCTGGCATTTTCAAGGCTGTCCTTGTTGACATATTCGGCCACAAGAAGAGGTAAAGACAGTGCTTTCCCATAGCTTTGAGTTGAATTTAATTTTGTTCTACAAGAATGCAAAAGTCCAGATCCATGATACCTATCTAAAAACCCAATCGTATTAAAAGAAAGCCTTTGCTCTATAAACGAGATTAGCTATCTCCCAATTTTGGTGTATAAATTGGCTCTCAATTTAGACTTCCTCCCCTGCAGTAGTCCTTCATTACAAACCATCATTGCATCAGGATAACATTGGAAAAAAAGAAAAGCAACACAACAAAATACTTAATTTCATTAATCTGTTTAGCAATACCAATATAATGAGGCATAGTATTGATTTTCTTACTTAGGATTTAAAATCTCTACTTCTTTCTACAGAATTAAATGCTTCAAGCTGATATTCCACCTCTTTACAGTCGCATCTTTAATTTAGTTGTTATAATTAGGCATTAACGGGTGTCAGTAGGATAGCCAGTTAGAGACCATTCTGTTCTGCTTGTCTTGATTATCACAGTTTAGATGTAAAGTAAATTAGAATGAAAGACTATACAGTCCAATTACAGATAAAAGCAGCAAACTGCACTGTTGTAATTAGATGCCAGGACTATTTTTCTTAGATTTTGTATCTCTGAGGGCCTTTCTTGTAGCTACTTGGCTGAAGCCACTGCTGAAATATTTCAGAATAGGTCTAAGTCTTTGTAGCCATATTGTCTCTTCTCAATACCTGGACTTTCTTCTAGGGATCTTTCTCACCCAGCTCCCATGAAAACTTGCTGAGCTTTTTTCCTTTCGGGCCAGGGCAAACAGGCATCCCTGATTTTCACTGCCTGGGAAGTTCAGATCGTTTGGTTGAGATTGAAGTGCAAATGTCCATTTCTTTCTGTGTCCATTTAGCTTTTCTTTCTCCTCTTTCTTTTTCCCCTCCTCTTTCTCTCCCTTTTCTTCTTCTTCCTTGGAGATATTGAATTTTGGGTATTGCCCTGGCATTTTGGCCCAGAATGGTGAGCAAAACCAACTTCTAATCCTGTAAGTATTGCCTATCTTCAAAGAGCACAAACTGGTCTGAGACAGCAGAATGAGGCCACTAAGGAGTGACCTGGAGGCCACACGACCCATTGTTCATTGGTAAATATTTGTTGACTACCTACCACCCTAGGCATGATGTTGGACAAAGGGTATACAAACACATTAAGGCATGATATCTGTTGGGAGTGGGAAACTCAAGGTCTGTAGAAGGTGGGCAGCCCAACTATGTAGGGGCTTGTGATGTGTGCTAAAGGAGATGATTCATTCTGGACCTTTCCCTCATGGGAAAAAGTCCACAGTGACCTCTCTGCTCTGGTGTAGACCTAGCCAGATCCTCCATCTTATTGAAGTCCTGGTACAAACTGGCATTTGTTGATCCTCATAATCAAGGGATTATCTTGAATTTATCCCCAGATTCTAAATGGGGAAGATGCCCTCAGACCTTGCTTGTGAAACAGTTAGAAGAGCCCAAAGTGCTTTGATGGTGCAGGTTCTCAGACAATGGCTTGAAGGGGTAGGAAGAGAAAGAAGGCCTGTCATGGCAAGGATATATATGGTTAATGATTACCCAGGAAATACCTCTATAAAAAGAGCCAAGCTCAATACCAAAAAATGCTTTCTTCTTCTGAGTGACTTCTGGATTCCAGGCCCCATGATGAAATTTCTAGCAGTCAGAGCCACCCAAGATTCAATAGCTCCCTGTCAACAGACACATTCAGGGATCACTCATTACCAAGAGTGCAAATGGTGATAGGAAGAGATGGCCAGAATAGTGTCTTCCAGGCCTCCTATTCTGCTACATGGGTATCTAAGCATCACTGGACATGTGTGCAGAAGCAATGGCTATTTCAACCCACCAAGCATTTATTGTGAGTCAGAGAGATACAAGCGTCTATTGCACATGCATAGATGAAAGAAGTCTAGTCTTCAGCCTCTGGTGATTTATACAAGCTAATATTACCTGGTTTAGTTTTCAAAGCACTTGTACATCAGAGTGAGATGGTTGCTTGGTACTCTACTCAGTCAGGCATGGGATAACTGGGGATTTTCTCAAAGCATATTCCCAGTCATCCAACCTCCTTATTTTCTTACTATAAAATTCATCAGTATATTTCTGTACAAATTGGGAGTGGATGATACTTTTATTCAGGTGTTGCTAAAAGAGGAAGCCATGATATACATGTTTATGTCATGCAGTTTCATGTGCATGTGCTCAGCAAGTAAGAAAAGAGGTGTCTGAACAGTACGAGCTGGCATGGTATCCAACCATCTCTCAGTGGAGCAGTGGGTGTGGGCATGAGTTCAGGCTTCCTTTCCATTGATCTCAGGTCCCTGTGCTTCCGATGGTCTGCCTTTGCACTGTGCTGAGTAGATTCTGGAGTTTAAAGAAATGTGATTTTTGTACAATATGGCCATGTATGTGTGAGCCAGCTACTTCACGTGGTGGACTCCTGAAGAAGCAGGAATCTGTGCCAACAGTGGAAGACTAATTGAAAGATCCAAATTGACCCTTACCAAGGGGGTTGAAAGGTAGTTTGACCATACAGGGTGTTAGTCTTGTGTGGTGTACTTGGGAATTAATCCCCATGAAAGACGTGATTCTGCTTCGGTGAAACAATCCAGAAGTCTGGGGGTCACTAGGGGTCTGACCTCCATGTTGACATCATTCAACTTTGCATAAACTCTGTACTGGTATCATTAAATATCCACATCCATCCTAAAATGAAACTTCAGAGAAAAAGACTACCATGTTTTTTCAAGTCATGCTATTGCTGGGAGACATTTTAAACATAATCCAATTTTAAAGAGGAGGATTGGATTGGTTAAGATTCCATTTTGAGCTACTATGGGACTAGAATGCCAGTTTCCTGACAACTAGGTCACACTCTGTCCCCACCAAAGAGGATTTAGTTATCTGTGAAAACCCTCATATCAGTACACACATATTGGCGATCTAACAAAAAACCAAACCAAAGAGGGAAACTTATTCCTGTAAATGTTCTAGGAGAGACCCACTGTTGATTTAGGAAGATTCCTTTTTCCATGATTAATTAACTTCTTAAAGATCACTTAAAGTATGATCCAAGCATATATTTTCTTTTGTAACCAAACGGATGTGACCTCTTACTAATTTTGCCTACAATTAGTTTGGTGTAATTACCGCCACTTACAATTCAGTCTGCTTTCACTAAAAAAAATTATTGTTCACGGGGTCATAAAACTCTTTAAAAATTGCTTAATGAAAAATGGAGCCTTGGGAATGTTGCACAAGATAAGCCCAGCCATTAAATCCTGGAGTTCCTGTGTGCAGAAGGTAGTTGTGCTGGAGGTGGTTAAACAGTGTGTACATGTGCATGAGTGTATGTGTGCACATGGGTGAGCATGTGAGAAGGAGGGCCTGGGGGAGTGGGTGAAATGGTAAAGTTTGGGAAAGGAGCCCTCATTTATAGGCACCCTCTGTCTCTTAAAGTGCTTTGTTGGAGAGCCAGGGCTTTTGAGACACCAACTCAAATTGGAGGCTACTTAATATGCTGTCTTGATCTCTTGCTTTTCTCCTGATGGGTCAGAATGGACAGCTCCAACAAGAATAAAAAAATAGAGTGGTATTGAGCAACAAGCACCAGCCTCCAAGCCAATTTCATCATCCAGGTAGATGCCAGCTAAGTTAGGCTGCTCTGGGGTGTCTCCTTACCACAGACCTGCACCTTGGTGTTCCAGGCCCAGTGGGGCAGCTAGCCAGCCAGGCTCCCCTCCTGGCCTCATTCCTGCAAGGCAAGACCAACTGGAAAGTGGTTGATGGTAGGGAGTGACAGATTTCATTCTTAATTCCCCACCAGGACTCGGCCCCTCCCCCTTTGTCATTTTTCCCCTTCCTCTCACTTCGGGCAAACCTCGATCCTTGGGTTCTCTTGAAAAATCTCAGTATTGGAACATCTGGCCAATACTTGTTCTAAGGTTCTGGGTGTGCACACTGGAGCCAGGATGACCTTCTAGCATTCCTTCAATTCGGGACACAGCAGAGGCTGGGATGTGAGAAGACCCCCGTAGTGAGAATACCTGAGAAAGGGGTGGGATCACAAAGACAGTCTCTGCAGGGTTCTTAGGGCTCTACCTGAACATGTGGCTGGTGGAGAAAATGCCTCCCCCTCAAATGAAACTTGCAACTTGCAGCCCTAGACATGAACACTCTCTCAGCTCACCCAACTCAGAAGTCAGAGTTGCTGCACAGAAGGCAAGTGAGAAACCAAATACATGCTCCAGCTGAGCCCCTGTGTCCAAGAAAGCAAAACCTGGTAAGATCTGGATCCTGGGCATTTGGGAAAATGACTCTCCTCAGTGCATCATCACACATCACCATAAGCACCAGTGGTATGCCTTGCTTGTGACATTGGAATTGCATAAGATGTCATCCTTGTTCTCAGAAGCATACAACTTTGTAGGGACAACACGACACAAACCCTCAAAGCAGCATAAGAAAAAAAGAATGGGGCAGGGGTCAGGGGGCAAATGGTGCCCTGTGGTTTGATTGTGGTCCTCAAGTGTTTCGTTTATTTGCACATTTTCAAAATTTAAATAGTTAACCCCCAAACTGGATTTGAAAAATTGGGAGATCTGTCAACAAACACAAAGAAATGAGAGGTTGAAGCCTGGGCTTGACTTGACCATGGATGGCCCTGTCATTCTCCTAATAGCTTCACCCTGCTTCCCTGTGCTGACTCCCCCTGCCTACCTGACCCCCATTTATTTGCCTTGTCCCTGAGGTATGCCCCAGGTTCCCACCCAGTTTGGCCCTTGATTTTAAATCTAGCAAACATCTAAAGACCATGTTACTTCCCTGCTCGAAGGGCTTCCCCTCTTATGCAGAATAAAATCTGAACTCCTTGCTGGCCCTATAGGGCTTGCTGGGACCTGACCCCTTTCAGCTTTCCATCCCCATCTTCCCCATCCCCGGCCCCCTGTACTCACTGCAGCCATACCAGCCATGTGTCGAAGCTCTACCTCGAGGCTTCCCCCCACACCTCTCCATGACTCTCTTCAAAGAGGGGATTCTCAGAGGGGCCTCTCCTGACTGTCATCTGCCTTCTCTCATTGTTCCCTGTCCCCTTACCTGCCTTTATTGCCAGTGGCACCTGTCACTACTGACCTTATATCATTTTTGCTGTCTGTCTCCCTACCTGAGAATGAGCACAGTGAGCGAAAGTGGTCTGTCTGTCCTGCTCTTAGTGTATCCCTGACATTTAGCATAACCCTTCACACTAGTAGGTAGTCAAGAAATATTTATTAGGAGATTCCTACAAGTTCTTTTTCCTACTGTATCCCCAGCACTGACCACAGTTCTCACCACATAATAAACATTCAATAAATGTTTGTGCAGAGACAAGTTGAAAAGTCACTAGACATATCAATGCTGAGGATTGCATGGCCAAGGACTTATTTGTTGCTCCTTGCATATCAAGGGATGGATGGCTTGGGAACCAGGAATTTCAAGAGTGCAGGTGAACCCAGAACTTAGCCACCTCCTTCTAGGCAGCCCCAGCCCTCTCAAACCAACAGAATACTGCTGAGACCACCAGTTTGTTTCTAAACAAAGGTAAAGTTACATGATGTTTAAAAATCCCACAAAGTTCATTCAAATGTTACTAGTTTCACAAAAAAATATTCTTTCTAAACCAGCATTTTACATAGGATTGAAACACAACACTGTTCACACTTTAACAAAACTGAGCACTAATTTCTGGAAACAAATTCCACTTACCTAAAGATATTGTTCCATTAAGGAAGTGAATACTACATTTAAAGTTATTTTTCATAAACTTCATTTGGAAGGTGTTCTTATACCTTTGCAGAGAATACCCAGATTTAAGTTAAATGAACAAAAGAAGACTATTTGTCCTGATCTAAACACACAGAGCTTGAGGGCCAGGGTTCTACGTCTCTAGGTATCTGGGGCGTCAGAGATGAATTCACCAAGCTACATGGACTTAGAAATTGTCCTTGCACAATGCACTTGTGAACTCCACGCCAAATAAAATGATGTCTCCCCCCCTCCCAGAAATTTGGAACAATATTGAGTTTTAAAAGTTTTTGATTGAAGGCAGACAAAATTTGGAAGAGAAATCAAAGGTGTGACATGTACACCTACATGAAGAAAATTATTCCCCACTCATGCACGGTGACATGTCATTTGACTGGTGGGAATTTGCAAGTTAAGCCCAAGGTGGAGCTGCATAGAGGCTTCTGCCCTGGGGCACCAGGATTAACAAAGTAATAATCATTATTGCATGTTAATTTCCTATTATCCAAATTATACAGTTATGACATTGTATAGCCTAGCCATATGAAGCTGTCAACGTTCCTCCCACCAACAGTCTGAGGCTGTGCTGTATTCATTCCACTTTCAAATGGGGGAAGTGGGACTCACAGAGGCTGAGTCACTTGCTCAAGATCCCAGAGCTGGTATGTGGCAGAGCTTCATTGAACCTTGGCCATAGAGTAGGTAAGGTCAAGTGTGACAGATGCCACAGTGGAAATTGAAGCAGGTAAGGGGACAGGGAGCTATGAGGGAAAGCAGAGGACAGTCCGGGAGGCCCTCTGAGAATGCCCTGTTTGAAGAGAGTCATGGAGAGGTGTGGGGGGAAGTCTCCAGTTGGAGGGCAGCTTTGACTGCTTCGACACGTGGCTGGTGCAGTTGGAGTGAGGCCAGTGGGGGCAGATGGGGATGAGAAGGTGGAAGGGGTCAGGTCTCAGCAAGCCCCATAGGGCCAGCAAAGAGTTAGATTTTATTTTGCAGGAGAGGGGAAGCCCTTTGAGCAGGGAAGTAACATGATCTTTAGATGTTTGCTAGATTTAAAATCATATGCCAAAGAGCATGGGAACATTTTCCATAGCTTGGGGACCAGACAGGCAGGAGCAGTCAGTACAGGGAAGCAGGGGCGAAGATACCTGGAGAGTAATGAGGCCATGGCCAAGCCAAGCACCGGTCCAGACCTCCCTCAAAGAAGTTGAAAGTTTTCTTGGATCATAGTGGAGAACAGGCCGAGAGACAGTGTGAGTGTTGGCACACAAGTGGCACCAAGGGAGTCCTTTGTCAGACCCCTTACGGGCATGCATACATGCCGGCCGTTTTTCAGCTTGTGCCCTGGATAGCAAGTACGTGTTCTCACTTTTCTAGGTACCTGGAACTCCTGCCCTGGATTTCTTCTTTTCCTCTGGTTCTCTTAATTTCAGATTGCTGAGACATTTGGACCTGCTAAGAATCCTTTGTGGCCTTCCTTCCCCTTCCTGGGCAGGGAACAAGTGCCCAAGTCCAGTTAAGGGTCTCTGCATACTGCATGTTCTTGTTGGTATCCCACATGGAGCTGTGTGCCACTGGAGTATCCTGTGGGTAAGACACATGCCCTGTCATTGGTTTCTCTATCTGGAGACTCCTCTCAATCCTTCCTAGTAAGCCAGCATGGCTGGGATCAGGGGTAGAGGTTACCTGGAAGGAGATCTGGGAGTGTGTTGCTTATCTTGTCTCTGACCTGGGGAATCGTGCCCTTGGCTCTGCCTCATGTGTCCCCACATAGGAAGGCTGGGTGACCCCTGAGATTCAGAAAGCATCATGTGCTGGTGACTTTAGCATTCTTGGTATTTAGCAGGAGCAAACTGCAGCAGGGAATCTGCCTGGAGGCCTCTGAGCACCCTGAGTCCGTGTTATTACGGCAAACTTAAGAGTAGTAAATAAAAGGAACAAATGAAATAAAAAAACAAGATGAAAAAATAATTAAAACAATAACTATTCCATTCATTCTGAGCACATCACCCAAGATTGCATTAGAAAAAACTACAATAAAAACATGCTTTTAATCTGATAGTAAAAAAGCCCAATAAAATAAAAATGAGCTCCATTAATGAAAATAATGGCTCTTACCCCAGCCAGTTAAAATGCTGAGCTTATGTGTTTTGGGGTTTGGGGGAGCTGAGGACTGTGTTTTTTTTTTCTCCTACTGCTAGTGATAGATTCGCCTTTGTTCCATATGCGAGATGGCCCCGGCTAATTAATATTGCTCAATATGGAATCTTACCTTTTGTATGAAGCCCAGAGAAATTGTGTAGGAAGACAACTAGTTTCTGGGGAAATAGGCAAAAAGAAAACTCTGCTCTATTTAAGGCTTGGCCTTCAAAAAGGAACTGAGATGTGTAGTGCTGTGTGTGTGTGTGTTGTCTCTTTCTTCCTTTCTCTTTCTCTCCCAACCTCCTTCTTTTTCTCCTCCTCATTACTTCAATTTGCTTTGGCCCCTTTTAGGAAATGAATTTAGTATTTTTGCACCTTACAGGTAAGCCCCACCTCAGACTCTTTTGGATGGAATGGAGGTATAAATAGATAACCCCACAATACTAAGAGACCTCATCAAGACCTTTTCCTTCTACTTTTGCTAGAAAGATTGCCCAGCAGAGTTTGGACTTCCACTCGGACCACTCACCTGCTTGAAGCCTCGGGGTTCCATCGGTGGCCTTCCTCACAGACACCTTCTCCTGGGACTTTCCACTGTTCCTTTCTAGAATGTATCACGAGCTGTAATTTGTAATTACTCAAATGTTTGTTTACTTAATTCTGGATCTTTTAAGTGCAGCTGACAATAGGAGCAACCCCATTCACAGTCCATGTCTTGACCTCAAAAATCTGCTGAGAGCCATCTGCACCAAGCTTAGGACAAAACTCATCCAAAGAAACTCTCTGTCCATTTAATCAGCCCTCGGCTGCCCTCCAAGGGCCCTGAGGCTATGGCTACAAGTACTTATTTGTTCAAATGAATATTAACATTATAATTTAGTACCTAATTATGCTTCTCTAGCCATAACTGGAAATGCGGCATTAAAATCCTTACATGCTCTTTGGCTATCAGCATGTACCTTTGTCAATATCCTGGAATTGCCGGAGATTTCTTTATGCACAGTCTCTGTACTCATATCTCTCCCTTTTGCTGATCCTCCTTTCTTGCTTACAGATGTACTCTCTGTCTCTGTAGATTATGTCGAGCACTGCAGTCTTGCTTGAATAAAATAGGATGTTTAGTGTTTAGCTCCTTCCTAAGGATGTGTGGATAGATGGTTTTCAAAATGGCTTTTCTTCCACACTAGCTCTAGCCAAAGAACATAAGAGCCTAGACTTTGAGATTCCACCACAGGGAAAACCCACCAGTATTCAAGAGTGTACCTAACACAATAAATTCCCTATAAAGTTTTGTGTAATTAATTTTTCTAGTCTTACCCTCTGTCTCTAGGCCAGTGGTTCTCAATTTCAGCTGCACATTAGAAAACTTGGGTAGCTTTAAAAAATACTAACATTTGGTCTCCTGTCAGACCAATTAAATCTGAACTTTTGTGGACGGGGCTTCCAGATGGTTCCAACAGGCAGGAAGGTTAACATTCCAGCCATTTATTCTGTGCACATGTATTACATGTTTACTTTTACAAAACAGGATTATAGGTTATATTGCACATATTACTTTATGATCTGATGTTTGTAACTGAAAAATATATTGTGAGTATCGTCCCTTGCCAATAAATATTGTTCTTAGATGTCATTTTGAATGTTGGCACAATATTTCATTATCTTAATCCATCTGTCAATACTGGGCATTAAGACTTTATAATTTTTACATCCTTTTTTCTATTTTTATACAAAGGGAAATATCAGAATAGCTAAATCTTTGCATATGTCTATGATTATTTACTTACCACACATTTCCAAAATGTCTGTTCTTTTGATAGGTTTGAACCTGGAAGGACCTGCCAACATGAAGAAATAGTTCCTCCTTTGATTCTTATCCTTGTTTGTTTTTCTAATACCTCTCCTGTCAAGGGGCAGCATGGCCAATCTTTCATCTGAACCCCACTGCACGCTGAGGTCAGGGGGCCCACCTGACAATCAGGAGCTGTGACTTCCCCAGGGGTGTAAAATGATATAAGAGGTAAGCTTGGTGCTGGGACAAGATACTTGGTGTTTTGAACACCTAATCTGGGCATCTTTCCACTGGAATGCACTGCTCCCAAAGCACAGAGAAAACTCATAAAAGAAAAGAACAACAATGGAAGGTTGCTCCTGCTCTTTGATGTATAGAAGCAAGTCTTTCCCTTTCCCCAGGGTTTAGAAGGGTAAGAAGTCACCAGCACTTGTCCCTGGCTGCATGGTTGCCAGTGCTGGCACTGGACACTGTCAAGATGCAGGGCCACTGGGATGTATTTGACCTCATGGTGAGATTTACATTGCAGGGTACTACCAGCCTGTGGGCACTTCTCCCATGCATGCTGTAGGCTGAGGAAGAGAAGGCACAGTTAAGCCTTGATACTTCCAGACTTGCCATGCAGCTCTCAGCCACAGACCACCAGGAACACACTTGCAGTCAAACAAAGGGAAACTAAACACCATGGGCAAATCTGCAGCATCTTAGTGAGCAGGTGTTAGGAGAGGCTTCTTATAGGGTTTGCACTTGTGTTGCATTGATGTTGGAGATGGTGGCTCAAGGAAGTATCAGGGTTTTTTTCTGGATTGTTGCCCTCAGGTAGTGGCAGCCATTGGATTATTGGGTAGAAGGAATGGAGCATGACCAAAAATTCATTAAAGGAGCAACACTCACAATCTTGGGGTAGGGAGAGATTTGGTCTTCATATGGATTGCACAGTGTTCTTGTTTCTGTCTGTGCTCAGACATGGTTAAAGAGGGTCTCATTTGTGTCTTATTCCCTTTATGTCACAGAGTGACCTCTTTGGTATTAATCGATAACTAGATTTATTATAGGAATTGGCTCATGTGACCTTGTGGATCGGCAAGTCCAAATTTCACAGCTCAGGCTGCAAGTTGGGAATTCCATTGAAGTTTTCGATGAATACTCCAGGAGAAACTGGCTGCCTAAGGAGATAGAGAAATCATTCTTCTTGACTGTTGACATCATCAGTTCTCCCTTTAAGGCCTTCAACTGATTGGATGAGACTTTTCTCATTGTTGAAGGCAATCTCTTTGGTTGATTGTAGATGTAATTAGTCATAGAGGCGACCAACTGACTATGATTTAAATCCATAAAATATCCTCACAATAACAATCAGGCCAGTGCTAGCTTGACCAAAGAACTAACTAAGTTGGCACATGAACTTAACCATCACATCCTCCAGTGTGAAGGTTTTAAATTTTTTAATATTCAGTAGGTTAACAACCACTGTGGTCTAGCTGTTGCTGCCAGATTAACTGACAGCTAACAGTGGTTGCTTTTGTTCTCTCTTAAACCTCTGGCATTCTGTTCATTCATTCCTTAACTCATAAGTATTTTTGCTTATAAACTCTGGGTCAGGCCCTGCAATTTGCTTTGGTTCACTAGAGTCAATATGAGTTATGCCCTAGAATTTTCCTTTTTTTACCCATTATCAGCACTTTCCTGTTCTCTGTGTCATTTTCTCATTGTCAACTTGATGTTGATACATACAGATTTCTTAAAAGTTTTTTATCTTTATTTTATGTAAACTGTAGGTTACGTTTATTGAGTTATAATTTTTGTACAGTGTTATTCACCAAATGTAAGAGAATAATTCAATGAATTTTGATAATTGTGGACAATCACGTACACATTTACTTCTTTGGTCCTGATGTAGAACTTTTCCATCACCCCCCAAAATTCCCTTGTGCCTCTTTAAAGTCAATCCTTTTCTCTGCCTTTAGCCCCTGGCAACAGCTCTTTGGCTTTCTTTGTTGCTATAATTTTGCCTTTTCTAGATTTTTACTTAAAATTAATCATACTGTATGTAGTCTTTTGGATCTAGGTTTTTTCACTCATAATTCCTATTATAAAAATATTGAGATTCCTCCGTTTTGGGTGTATAAATAGTTCAGTCTTTTGTCATTGCTGAGTAGCATTCCATTGTATGCATGCATCATAATGTGTTTATCTATTCACCAATTGATGGAAATCTGGATTATTTCTTGATTTTTGAGATTATGAATAAAGTATTCATGAACATTCACTAAGGGGTTTTTGTGTAGATATGTAATTACTTAGGAGTTGTCCTGAGTGAGTTCAATGAACTCAAGAGTTGGCTGCAACTCTGCTGAGATTCAGGGCTCAATCAGCACATGAACAGACCAAAGATTTAAGTCTCTGGGAATACATTTAATGGGTATAGTGCTAATTTTAGGTTCAAATAAAAGGGGCAGAATAACCACGTGTAGGAAAATTATGAGTCTAATTCTGATGCATTGTGGAGATGGGTTATCATATATTCCAAGGTACGATCTGCCAATGGGGTGCTGATTTCATGGGGTTATATATTTTTCTTACAGTGTTGAGATGTCTCTAGAGCCCTTGTTTGAGCTTTTGTTTATTGTGGCAGTTAGTGAGCTCTGCCTGAGACATGAGTATGCATAACCTTTGGAATGACTTCCTGATTCACTTTGAAATCTTTTAACCATAAAAACTCTTTTGTATTTGATGTTTCCTCCTTTGGATCAAGGTCTTTTTTGAAATTCATTGCTGGTTGGTGGTTGGTGATAATTTCTTGGTAACAGGGAGGCTCATCCCCAGGAGTCTTTTCCCATGAAGAGGTGGGTGGGTTGTGGGGGAAGGTAAAACATTTATTTGCTGAGTTTGGCTTAGAGAGAGGCCATATTTGAATAACAAGGAGGTTCAGGAGAATACTCCTAGGCAATAGATAGTATTAGACTAAGTTTCAATTTTACAAGAATAAGTTAAGTATAAGCATTAATATTGAGGGTTTGGTGTAATGGTCTATTTTCCTTTATTAGGCACTGCCTATGTACTCTAGAGATTCTTGCAACTCTATTATGGAATGTAGAAGGACTCCCAGGTTGGAAATTTAATATTGTGTTTGTTATTGTGTGGGTCTCCACCCAATGAGATAACAGCCTATGACCACAAAAACACATTCATATTCCACAGAGTCATGCCCCAGGAGGACCCTTCCCCACACCCCCAACACCTTGCACCAGTGACCCTCCCCTGCCATAGCTGCCAAAAGAATATTCCCACAATTGTATTCTCATCCACAGTCCTCTACCTCGCTAGAGTTCACCTGTTCCTTCCTCCAGGCCTCCCTTACCACTCTCTACTCACTTTTTGTCCCCTGGTAATCTATCTTCCAGACTTTAACTCTGTGAGTCTGCTCATTATTCTTCATTTGTATCAGTGAGATCATGCAGTATTTGTCCTTCAATAACTGGCTTACCTCACTCAACATAAGGTTTTTAAGATTCATCCATGTTGTTGTATGTGTCAATACTTCAATTCCTTCTTACAGCAGAGTAATATTCCATCATATGTATGTATCACATTTCGTTTATTCATCTGCTGATGGACACTTGGGTTGCTTCCAACTTTTGGCAATCGTGTATAATGTTGCAATGGACATTTCATGTGCAAATATCTGTTCACATCCCTGCTTTCAATTTTTCTGGGTATATTCCTAGCAGTGGGATTGCCGGATTGTATGCCAATTCTATACTTAGTTTCATGAGGAGACAAACCATCCTTCACAGTGGTTGCACCATTCCACATTCCCACCAGTAGTGGATGAGTGTTCCTATTCCTCCATATCCTCTCCAACATGAGTCGTTTTCAGCTTTTAATTTTAATAGGTGTAAGATGACATCTCATTGTAGTTTTGACTTACATTTCTCTAATAGCTAATGATATTGAGCATCTTTTCATGTGCTTTTTAGCCATATGCATTTCCTCTTGGAAAAAATTTCTTCATATCTCTTTCCAATTTTTAAATGGGTTATCTTTTTATTTTCAAGATATAAGATTTCTTTATATATGCTGGATATTAGGCCCTTATCGGATCAGTGGTTCCCAAATATTTTCTCCCATTGAGTGGGCTGCCTATTCCATTTCTTGACAAACTCCTTTGGAGTACAAAAGTTTTTAATTTTGAGGAGGTCCCATCTATCTATTTTTACTTTCATTGCTCATGCTTTGGGTGTAAAGTTTATGAAACCATTTCCTATTACCAGATTTCATAGGTGCTTCTCTACATTATCTTCAAGGAGCCTAATGGTCTTGCCTCTTATATTTAGGTCTTTGATCCATCTTGAGTTAGTTTTTGTATAGGGCATGAGATAGTGATCCTCTTTCATTCTTTTGGATATGGATATCCAGTTCTCCAAGTAATATTTGTTGAAGAAGTTATTCTATCTCAGTTGAATGGGCTTCATGGCCTGGTCAAATATTCGTTGGCTGAATATATGTGGGTCTATATCTGAACTCTCAATTCAGTTCTGTTGGTCAGTATATCTGTCCTTGCGCCAATACCATGCAGTTTTGACTACAGTAGCTTTATAGTATGCTTTAAAGTCAGGTAGCATGATTCCTTCAATTTTTTTTTTACCTTTTCAAAGTGTGTTTGGCTATTTGGGGCCCCTTACCCTTCCAAATAAATTTGATAATTTGCTTTTCCAGTTCAGTAAAAAAAATGCTTTTAGAACTTTTATTGGAATTGTGTTGAATCTGTAAATCAATTTCACTATGATGGACATTTTAATGATATTAGTCTTCTAATTCATAAACATGGAATATTTTTCCATTTATTTATATCTTCTTTGATTTCCTTTAGCAAAGTTGTATAGTTTTCTGTGTAGTAATACAAGTCCTTAGTTAATTTTATTCCTACATATTTGATTCTTTTACTTGCTATTGTAAGTGTAATTTTTTCTTGATTTCCTCCTCAGATTGCTCATATTAGTAAATGGAAATTCTAGTGATTTTTGTATGGTTTTTTTTTTCACTTTATTGAACTCATTTATCTACTCTAGAAGCTTTGTTGTAGATTTTTTGGGACTTTCTCCAGATAGGATCATGCCTTCTGCAAATAGTGAAAATTTGCTTGAACAAGTACTTCTAATAAGATGTTAAATAAGAGTGGTGACTGTAGACATCCTTATCTTGCTCCAGATCTTGGAAGGAAAGTCTGTAGCCCTTCACCATTAAGTATGATGTTAGCTGTGTGCTTTTCATATATGGCCTTTATTATGTTGAGAAAGTGTCCTTCTAAAACTATCTTTTGAAATATTTTTCATCAAAAAAGGATGTTGTATTTCATCAAAGGTCTTTTCTTCATTAATAGAAATGATCATGTGATTTTTTTCCTTTGATCTGTTAATCTGGTGTATTGCATTGATTGACTTTCTTATGTCAAATCATCCTTGCATACCTGGGGTAAATCCCACTTGATCATGGTGTATAATTTAATTGATGTGTTGTTGGCTACAATTAGCAAGAATTTTGTTGAGGATTTTTGCATTTAAGTTTATTAGAGAGATTGGTCTGTAGTTCTATTTTCTTGTAACATCTTTATGTAGCTTTTGTATAAGGATGATGTTGGCATCACAGAATGAATTAGGTAATATTCCCTCCTCTTCAATTTTTTGGAAGAATTTGAGGAGGATTGGTATTAGTTCTTTCTAGAATGACTGGTAGAATTCACCTGTGAAGCTATCTGGTCTTTGGCTTTTTTTGGTTGGGAGATTTTTGATAACTAGTTCAACTTAACTACTTGTGATTGGTCTGTTGAGTTCTCTATTTCATCTTTTGTCAATGTAGGTGCAATTCCTTCTAATTTAGCCATTTTGTGTGTGTATGGTGACTTCCCATTGTGGTTTATTTTGCATTTCTTTGAGGACTATTGACACTGAGCAAATTTTATATGTTTGTATATTTTTTTAGATGATGTGCCTATTCAATTCTTTTATTCTTAAGTGTTTTCTTTTAAAATAAATTTGGGTAAAATTGACATACTTACAATGTTGAGTCTTCCAATCCATGAGCATATTATGTCTCATGTCTCTCTATATATTTAGGTCTCTGTCATTTCTTTCATCAGCATTTTATAGTGCTCAGATTTTGTACATTTCTTAATACTATGTATTTCATTTTCTTAGGAGTAATTACAAATGGTATTATATTTTTATTCTGGTTTGCATGTGTTCATTGTTAGTATATAAGAATACAATTGATTTTTGTGTGTTGCTTTTCTATCCTGCATCCTTTGTGAACTCATTTATTAGTTCTAGGAGTTTTTGGTAAATTCTTTGAGATTTTATATGTAGACAATCATATCTGTACATAGAGACAGTGCTATTTCTTTCTTTCTAAAATTTATTTCCTTTTCCGGGAAAAGGACCAGAACTTCTGGGACTATATTGAGTAAGTGTTTAGAATGGCCATCCCTGCTTTGCTCTACATCTTAGAAGGAAAGAGTTCATCTTTCACCATAAATGTGATATTAACTGAAGGTTTTTTAATACATCTTTTATGAGATGAGGAAGTTTCCTTCTGATCCTACTTTGCTAAGAGGTTTTATCATGAATGAATGTTGAATTTTGTCAAATGATTTATCTATGTCAATTGATATAATCATAATTTTTCTTCTTAGCCTTTTCCCCCCATGATCTCTTTATTTTTTTTAATGTTACACTAAAAAATATAAGAGGTTCCCGTATACCCCCAACCCCCTCACCCCAGTCCTCCATATCAACAACACCCCCCCCCATTGCCATGGCACACACATTGCTCTTGGCGAACACACTCCGGAGCACCACCACACCACATGGATAACGGTCCACATTGTAGTTTACACTCTCCCCCAGGCCACCCAGTGAGTTATGGCAGGATATATAATATCCAGTATCTGTTCCTGCAACATCATTCAGGACAACACCAAGTCCTCAAAATGCCCCCACATCTCATCTCTTCTTTCCTCTCCCTGCCCCCAGCAACTACCATGGCAATATACATCAATGCTACAATTTCTTCCATTACTAGTCACAATAGTTCCACAGTAGAATATTAGTAAGTCCGCTCTAATCCATATTTTATTCCTCCATCCTGTGGACCCTGGGATGGTGATGTCCACTGCACCTCAGTATCAAGAGGGGACTTAGATTTCACATGGATGATGGGTGCAATTCTCCTGCTTGCAATTGCAGGCACTCTCAGTTCCCTGGAGTGGTGGTTGACCATCTCCACCTCCCTAATAGCTGGCCTGGGTAAGTTCAATGAACCAGAGGGTAGAAGTTGCAAGTTTGCTGAGGCTCTGGGTCCAGCTGGCAAATGGCCAGTCCAAAGATTCAAGTCTGAGTATACACCAACCCTAGCACCATTCATAGGTTCAGTAAAAGTGACAGAAGAGGCATGTGTAGAAAGGTCACATATGAGTCCAACTCCATCACATTCAGAAACACAAATTCCATAGTAGGACCAACTGACATGGCACTGAATTCCAGAGCCATTTGCCATGACCATAGAACCTGTGGGTCTCTATAGCACTCAGGAGAACCAGTACCTGGGGTTGTATCTACTTTGGCTGTTTCTGGGGTCCTGCTGAGGTGTGTGTAAGTGTGACCCCTCTGATAACCTCCCGATTCTTTTTTGAAGACTCTTAGCCATATAAATTCATTTGTCTTTGCCATTTCCCCCTTTTATTCAAGGTCAAAAAGCAGTTCTTAACACACGATCTTACATGTAGGCTGAGATATTCTGCTGGTCTGAGTTGACCCTTTTATTCAAGGTCTTTTTCTAGTTACATTACCAACTGGTGCTTGGTTGTAATTTCTTGACGCAAGGGAGGCTCATCCCCAGGACTCATGTCCCATGCTGGGGGGAGGATAATGCATTTACATGCTGAATTTGGCTTAGAGAGTGGCCACATTTGAGCAACATGGAGGCTCTCAGGAGGTAACTCTTAGGTACCCTGCAGCTCTAGGCCTAGTTCATATTTCAGGCACATAGGCCCATAAGCATAGCCATCAGTATCAAGGGCTCATTGTTGGACCATCCTTTTTTGTTGGTCTTTGCCTTTGCATTTGGGGGATTGCTGCTGTTCTACTGGGGAATGTGATAGAGCTCCCCTAACTAGGAACTTTGCACTCCCTCAACTGTCTTTTGTAACTGTACCTACTGTGAAAATACCCAACATATATCCAAACATTTTTATGTGCTCTATATACATGTTCTGGAGAACTCCCTCCCAACCATGTGCCCCCCATCAATAACATCCCACACCAGTGTTCCTCCCCTGCAATAGTTGAACCTCTCTGTGTCCAAAACTTCTTCAGAAATGAAGTCTAATATGTTGCCAAATTCAATTAACAGGAAAATGAAATATAGTGATGGGTTTAAAGATTAGAAATAGAATACATACTAATTTAGAAAAACTAAAATAAAGTAAAAATAAATTAAGGTATTAAAAATAAAAAATAGGGAAGTGGACTTGGCTCAGTGGTTTGGGCGTCTGTCTACCACATGGGAGGTCCGCGGTTCAAACCCTGGTCCTCCTTGACCCATGTGGAGCTGGCCCACGTGCTGTGCTAACATGTGCAAGGAGTGCCATGCCACTCAGGGGTGTCCCCTGTGTAGGGGAGCCCCACGTGCAAGGAGTGCGCCCCGTAAGGAGAGCCGCCCAGCGTGAAAGAAAGTGCAGCCAGCCCAAGAATGGTGCCACACACATGGAGAGCTGACACAACAAGATGACGCAACAAAAAGAAACATGGATTCCCATGCTGCTGACAACAACAGAAGCGGACAAAGAAGAACACATAGCAAATAGCCACAGAGAACAAACAACTGGGGTGGGGTGGGGAGGAAGGGGGGAGAAATAAACAAATAAATAAATCTTTTTAAAAAAATGAAAAATATTATAAAGATTTGTTTTTGACATTTTGCATTTCATCACTTCAATAGGTGTTGCCCTGTATGTAGAGTGGCAAGGCAATTTCTTTCATTTCTTCCTCAGTGTCTACATCCTTTTTTTTTCCTAATTTTTAATTTTGTCTTTACAAAAGTTTTAGATCACAGTAATTCATGTGTACACATAGGGGACTCACAAAAATCCAACATCAAACCCTTTTCCCCCTTCCCCAGCAATGATCTTTTTACATGTTCATGTTATATTTGCTGCAACTGTTGTACAGACATTGAAACATAGTTACCAAACATGGTTCCACTTTGGTTTACATTATGGTTTATATTTTAGACTGTGCAATTTTCTAAATTTTTAATTACCTTATGTTTTACATTATGGTTTACATTTTAGCCTATAGAGTTTTATACATTTTTGGTGTAATTTAATGTGTCCTATATCTATCACTACACGATTCTGCAGAACACTTCCACCGCCCCCCAGTTATACTGATTCCATCTATTCAATACCTCTCTCCCCCTCCTCTCAGGGCCCACAGTGACAATCAATCTTCATTACTTGAAGAACCAGATTCACAGATACTTGCAACAATGCCAAGGGCTTGACATACTAGTCTGCCCTAACCCATTGGAAGCCACCAATTCGCTCAAGAGACACAATTCGCTGTTTGAGAACATCAGGTCAACCCAGGATGTGAGTACACCTTCACACTCATTTTATGGGTCTCTACCCAATGCTATAATACACTATGACAGAATGAGCACTCATATTTTCCCTAGAAGCCTGCCCCTGTGCCAGATGCCCTCCCTTAAACATCTTAAACAGGTAATCCTTCCTTATTATATTTTCTAAAGAGTTTTCTCAACATTATAGTTTCAACCACATAACTGACAATCTCCCATGTTCAAATGTTCCCCACAGCCCTCCCATCAATTCTTTGGGCCATCTGACCCATCCTTCCAACTCTAGCCACCCTCAAGCCCACAAAGCCCCAGTCAGAAATATCCCTATGCTCCCATCTTATCCCTTCCCTGTACAAATACTTTCCTCCAGCTAATCATAGATTTCACCCATGTAGGCATCAGCTTGCAACCTTCCTCTCCCCTCCAACTTCCTTTAAGCCTATCATCTAGTCTCTAGCTCTCTGAGACAGCTTGGTTTACTCATTTCATATCAGAGAGATCATGTAGTATTTGTCCTTCAGTGCCTGGATTGCTTCACTAAACATAAGGTCCTCAAGATTCATCCATGTCATCCATGTGTTTGTACTGTATTCCTTCTTATAGCCGAGTAGTATTCCATTGTATGTATATACCACATTTTATTTATCCACTCATCTGTTGATGGGCATTTGAGTTAGTTCCAACTTTTGGCAATAGTGAATAATGCTGGTATGAACACTGGTGTGCATATATCAGTTTGTGTCCTTGTTTTCAGTTCTTCTGGGTATATACCCAGCAGTGGAATTGCTGGGTCACATGGCAAATCTATAGCTGGTTTTTTAAGAAACCACAAAACTGTATTCCAGAATGGCTGGATCCTTCTGCATTCCCACCAGCAGTGAGTAAGTGTTCCCATTACTCCACATCCTCTCCAACACTTGTAGTCTTCTTTTTTTGATAGCCACCAGTCTTATGGGAGTAAGATGATATCTCATTGCAGTTTTGATTTGCATTTCCCTAATAGCTAGTGATTTTGAGCATTTTTTCACATGCTTTTTAGCCATTTATATTTCTTCTTTGGAGAAGCATCTGTTCAAATCTCTTGCCCATTTTTTAATGTGGGTTGTTTGCCTTTTTTATTTTCGAGATATAGGAGTTCTTATATATGCAGGATATTAGTCTCCTATCAGATATATGGTTACCAAATATTTTCTCCCATTGGGTAAGTTCTTTTTTCACTTTCTTGACAAACTCCTTTGAGGTGCAAAAGGCTTTAATTTTGAGGAAGTCCCATGTATCTATTTGTTCTTTTGCTGCTTGTGCTTTGGATGTGAAATTCATGAAGCCATTTCCTATTACAAGGTCCTGTAGATGCTTCCCTACATTGTTTTTCAAAGTCTTTATGGTCCTGGCTCTTATATTTAGGTCTTTTATCCATATTGAGTTGATTTTTGTATAAGGTGTGAGACTGTAATCCTCTTTTTCTCTTTTGCCTGTTGATATCCAGTTCTCCAGACAACATTTGTTAAAGACACCATTCTCTCCCAGTTGAGTGGGTTTGGTGGCCTTGTTAAATATCATATGACTGTATATATGAGGATCTATATCAGAACTCTCAATTCTGTTCCATTGGTCAGTGTGTCTATCCTTGTGCCAATACCATGCTGTTTTCACTATTGTAGCTTTGTAGTATGTTTTGAAGTCAGGTAGTGTGATTCCTCCCATTTGATTTTTCTTTTTCAATATGTCTTTGGCTATTTGGGGCCTCTTTCCTTTCCAAATAAATTTCATGGTTAGTTTCTCTAGTTCATTAAAGAATGCTGTGTTGATTTTTATTGGGATTGCATTGAATGTGTAGATCAGTTTTGGTAGGATAGACATCTTAATAATATTTAGTCTTCTAATCCATGAACAGGAAATATTCTTCCATTTATTTAGGTTTTCTTTGATATCCTTGAACAGTGTTGTGTAGTTTTCTGTGTACAAGTCTTTTACATCTTTGGTTAAATTTTTTTCCCAGATATTTGATTTTTTAATTTGTCTCTTGATTTCCCCCTCAGATTGCTCATTATTGGTGTACAGAAATGTTACTGATTTTTCCCATTGATCTTATAACCTGCAACTTTACTGAACTCATTTATAAGTTCTAGAAGATTTGTTGTAGACTTCTCAGGGCTTTTTATGTATAGGATCATGCCATGTGCAAATAGTGAAATTTTGACTTCTTCCTTTCCAATTTGGATGCCTTTTATGTCTGGTTCTTGTCTCAGTGCTTGGGCAAGTACTTCAATGACTATGTTAAATAGGAGGGGTGGCAGTGGGCATCTTTGTCTTGTTCCTGATCTTAGAGGGAAAGATTCTGGGATTTCACCACTGTAAATGACATTAGCTGTGGGTTTTTCATATATACCTTTTATCATGTTCAGAAAGTTTCCTTCTATTCTGATCTTTTGCAGTGTTTTTATCAAGAAATGATGCTGTAATTTGTCAAATGCTTTTTCTGCATCTATATATATGATCATGTGACTTTTTTCCTTCAATCTATTTATGTGGTATATTAAATTAATTAATTTTCTTTTGTTGAACCATCCTTGCATACTATGAATGAATCACACTTGGTCATTCTGTATAATTCATTAAATGTGTTGTTGAATATGATTAGCAAGAATTTTGTTGAGGATTTTCACATTTAGGTTCATTAGAGAAGTTGGTCTGTAATTTTCTTTTCTTGTGGCTTCTTTGTTTGGATTTGGTATTAGAGTAATGTTGGCATCATAGAATGAGTTAGGCAACGTTCCTTCTGTTTAGATTTTTTTGGAAGAGTTTAAGCAAGTTTAGTGTTAGTTCTTTCTGGAATATTTGGTAAAATTTACCCATGAAGCCATTTGGCCCAGGTCTCTTCTTAGTTGGGAGGTTTTTAATGACTGATTCTATCTCTTTACTTGTAATTGGTTTGTTGAGATTGTCAATTCCTTCTTTCATCAATGTAGGCTGCTTATGTGTTTCTAGGAATTTGCCCATTTCCTCTAAATTGTTCTTCTTGTTGGAATATAGTTTTTCAAAGTATCCTCTTATGATAGTCTTTATTTCTGTGGGGTCAGTGGTGATATCGCCATTCTCATTTCTTCTTTTGTGTATTCACATTTCTCTCTTTTTTCTTGTTAGTCTAGCTAAGGGTTTGTCAATTTTATTGATCTTCTCAAAGAACCAGCTCTTCATTTTGTTTATTTTTTTGAGTGCTTTCTTATTTTTTATTTCATTTAGTTCTGCTCTGATCTTGGTTATTTCTTTCTTTCTTCTTCCTTTGGGTTTAGTTTGTTGTTTTTTTACTAATTCCTCCAAGTGTGCAGTTAGTTCTTCAATTTTAGTTCTTTCTTCTTTTTTGGTGTATGAATTTATGGCTATAAATTTCCCTCTCAGTACAGCTTTTGCTGCATCCCATAAGTTTCGATATGTTGTGTTATTATTTTCATTAGTTTCAAGGTAGTTATTGATTTCTTTTGAGATTTCCTCCCTGACCCCCTTTTTTCCAAGAGTGTGCTGTTTAACTTCCATATCTTGGTGTCAAATCTGGGTCTCTGGCCCATGCAGATTTCCAGCTTCATTCCACTGTGGTCAGAGAAATAATTTTATATGACTTCAATCTTTCTGAATTCATTGAGACTTTCTTTGAGGCCTAGTGTAGCAGTTTGATATAATTGATGAATTCCAAAAAGAAATATTGGATTATGCTTGTAGTCTGATCTGAACCTGGGCATGACTGAATTATGATTAAGGTGTTGCATCCCCACCCCTTGGTGGGTGCGGGCTCACAGATAAAAGGTATGGAGAAGAATAGAGTTGGAGATTTCTGATGTTAGAGTTTAATGCTGAAGACTTGGGAAGTCAGTACCCAGAGTAAAGAGAAGCCAGCCCCAGGAAGAAAACAACCTTGAAGCCAGAGTAAAGCCAGCCCCAGGAACGTAGGAATGCAAGGAAGCCTGAACCCTCAGAGATGTTGGCAGCCATCTTGCTCCAAATAGACTTTGGTGAGGGAAGTAAATTATGCTTTATGGCCTGGTATCTGTAAGCTCCTCCCCAAATAAATACCCTTTATAATGCCCAGCAGATTTCTGCTATTTTGCATCAGCATCCCTTTTGGCTACAGAGCCAATTCAGAATTTGGTACTGAGGACTTTGGAAGTGCTTTTTCAATTACTGAAATGCTGGAATGGTTTTATAAAAGGGTAAGGGATGTTGTTTGGAGGAATTGTGAAATGCTTGATGGAAAAGGCCTAGATCGCTTTCACGAGACAATTGATAACAATATGAATGCTTAAAGAGACTTTTTTATGATGCCTTAGAAGTAAATGATGAAACTATTCTTGGAAACTGGAGGAAAGGCTATCCGTGTTTTAAAGTTGAAGAGAATTTAGCAAGATTAACTCCTCGTGTTTTATGGAAAGCAGAAATTGAAAATGGCAAGCCTGGGCATTTAGCTTAAGAAATTTCCAAAGTTGGGAAACGGACTTTGGCCCAGTAGTTAGGGCATCCATCTACCATATGGGAGGTTCAAACCCCGGGCCTCCTTGACCCGTGTGGAGCTGGCCGTGCGCAGTGCTGATGCGCGCAAGGAGTGCCGTGTCATGCAAGGGTGTCCCCCGCGTGGGGGAGCCCCACGCGCAAGGAGTGCGCCCATGAGGAAAAGCCGCCCAGCGTGAAAAGAAAGAGCAGCCTGCCCAGGAATGGCGCCGCCCACACTTCCCGTGCCGCTGACAACAACAGAAGTGGACAAAGAAACAAGACGCAGCAAATAGACACCAAGAACAGACAACCAGGGGAGGGGGGGAAATTAAATAAATAAATAAATCTTTAAAAAAAAAAAAAAAGAAATTTCCAAAGTAAACCCAGAGAATGTGGCTAAGTGTCTGCTTGCAGGTTATAGCAAAATGCTAGATGAGAGAGATATGCTGAAGATGCAACTTTTGGGCACAAAGAAAACAGAAACTGATTCTGGAAATTCCAAGCCTCTGGAGATCAAGTTCCCAGATGAAAGTGCCCCATTGGAGGACTTAACTAAACTTGGAACTTGTAAAACAGGATTGAATATGCAGTTATGTTGGAAAGACTTGTGGAAAGTCTTACTGTCTGATGGCTTGTACTCCTGCTTCCTGCATGCTAAACCAACAGACGTTTTGAGAGAGCTGTATGAACAAAACCACTGTCAGCCTGGAATAAAAAGGACATGGAAAGGAGAGATTGAAGGGGAAAGGACTTCAAGAGGAAAACCATGGAAGCTGAGATCTGGAATTAGGACATCACCTTGGACCAAGAGAGAAACCCCACCTATGTGTACAGAGAGGGTGAGTTTGCCCCAGAAGTTGAAGAGGGTGGATATTCCCACCCGACATCCTGGGAGAGTTTTGTTACCCCAGGGTACAGAGAGAGTGGTGCACATTTCCCAAGGATTAGGGTGTTAGGTCAGCACTCCTCAGGTCTGAGAGGGGTGGACCTGTCCCCCAAAGGTTAGGGAAGGTTGGGTGGTCAAGTCGTTGCTCTGAGAGGGTTGAGGCAGTATGACAAAGGTTAGGGGGAATGTTGTTTCCACATCACTGTGCTAGGGGAATTAAGACTCTAACCAAAAGTTTGGGTTAGGTGTGGCAATCACCCCAACACTCTTGCAGGGAAAGGTCTGGAGCTTGATCAACACCCAGATGCTTGATGAGGGTGGAACCAAGAAAATGGCCATTGGGTAAGCATGTGGAAAGGGTGGGTTCCCGTAAGGCCTCAAGGAGAAGAAACCATCATCTTAAGAATGACTCTCAGACTTTGAAATTGAATAGAGGATGCCCTGCAGGTCTACTGAACTACAGAGAAAGTGTAACTCATGTTTCCTTCCCAATTTCTCCTTATCGTAATGAAAATGTTTATCCTTTTTCTCTCCATTTGTGTATTAGAAGGAGATAAATTGTTTTGTAAGATTCAGAGGTGTATAGCAGACGAGGCTTTGCCCCAAGACAAACTTTATTTCTTTAAATTGATTATGATATGATTTAGTACTTGCATTGTAACTGATTTTTAAGGCTTTTTTTTTATTGTGATGGCTTTTTGGAATTCAGAGAGTGGAGTGTAGCAGTTTGATATAACTGATGAATTCCAAAATGAATTTTTATGCTTGTAATCTGATCTGTACCTGGGCATGATTGAGTTATGATTAGGGCATTGCATCCCCACCCCTTGGTGGGTGGAGACTCACAGATAAAAGGCATAGTGAAGAACAGAGTTGGAGATTTCTGATGTTAGAGTTTGATGCTGAAGACCTGGGAAGTCAGCACCCAGACTAAAGAGAAGCCAGCCCCAGGAAGGAAGGAACCTTGAACCTAGAGTAAAGCCAACCCCAGGAATGTAGGAACCTGGGAAACCTGAACCCTTGGAGATGTTGGCAGCCATCTTGCTCCAAATAGACTGAGGGAAGTAAATTATGCTTTATGACTTGTTATCTATAAGCTCCTACCTCAAATAAATACCCTTTATAAAAACCAACCAATTTCTGGTATTTTGCATCAGCACCCCTTTGGCTAACTAATACAGCTAGCATGTGGTCTATCTTGGAGAATGATCCATGTGCACTCGAACAGAATGTATGTCTTACTGTCCTTGGGTGTAATGTTCTGTATATGTCTATTAGGTCCAGATCCTCTAGTATATTGTTAAAAGTCTTCATTTTTTAATTGATTCTCTTTTGAGATGTTCTGTCCAATGGTGATAGTAGCATATTAAAGTCCCCCATTATAATTGTAGAGGCATCTATTCCTTCGCTTAGTTTTTCCTGTGTTTGCCTCACATATATGAAGGTGCCTTTGTTAGGAGCATAAATGTTTATGATTGTTCTTTCTTCTTGAAGATGATCCCTTTCACTAATACATAGGGTCCATCCTTGTCTCTCACAATTGTTTTGCATTTAAAGTCTATTTTCTCTAATAGTAATATAGATACTTCTGCCCTTTTTTGGTAATTGTTTGCCTGTAAGATTGTTTTCCAGCCATTCACTTTCAATCTCCTTGAATCCCTGGGTCTAGGATGTGTTTCTTGTAGACAGCATATAGATGGGTCATATTTTCTTATCCAGTCTTCCAATCTATGTCTCTTAACAGGTGAGTTTAACCCATTGACATTCAGTGTTATTACTTTCAAGGAATTACTTATATTAGCCATATTTTCTTTGGATTTGTGTTTGTCATGTTTTGTTTTGTTTTTCTCTTTTTGTCTTTTTAGTTGTTCTTACACTCTCCTCCAACTCTGCCTCTCCTGTTTTTTTTCTTTCCTCCTGCAGAACTTCCTTTAGTATTTCCTGAAGGCAGGTTTTTTGTTGGCATATTCTCTTAGTTTCTGTTTATCTGTGGATATTTTGAACTCTCCATCATTTTTGAATGTTAGCTTTGCTGGATAGAGTATTCTTGGTTGGAAATTTTTTTCTTTTCATACCTTGACTATGTCATACCACTGCCTTCTTGTCTCCATGGTTTCAGATGAGAAATCAGCACTTAATCTTATGAAGCTCCTTTGTATGTGATGGTTTTCTTTTCTCTTGCTGCTTTTAGTATTTTCTCTTTGTCTTGAGCAATGGATAATTTGATAAGTATATGTCTTAGGGTAGGCCTGTTGGGATTTATGCTTCCTGGACATACACATCCATCTCCCTCAATAGATTTAGGAAGTTTTCAGCCATTATTTCCTCCAACACCCCTTTTGTCCCTTTCCCTTTTCTTCTGGGATGCCTATAATGCATATGTTTGTGCATTTTACATTGTCATTCAGGTTCCTAAGTCCCTGTTGGATTTTTTCTTTTTATCGATCAATTCTACTATCTGTTTGATTTCTGTTGTACTGTCCTCCATATCACTAATTTTTTCCTCTGCCTCTTCAAATCTGCTGTTATTTGCTGAGAGTATGTTTCTGATTTCTTGAATTGTGTTGTTCATCACCATTATATTCCATATCTTTTTGTGTATTTCTTCTGTATGCTTTCCAAGTGTTTTCTTAATATCCTTAATTTCTTCCTTCACTTCATTAAATAGGTCCATGATATATGTTTTGAGAGCTTTGATTAGTTGTTTGATGTTCTGGTCCTCTTCTTGGTTTTTAGTTTGTTCATTTGGATTGGACTATGTTTTCCTCATTATTGATTTGATTTGTAGTTCTTTGTTGCTGTCTGGTCATCATTTTATCTTGAGGGGTTTATTCGGTTGATTAGCTTCTTCATCTAGTCTAGGGTTTAATCAGTTGTTGTTTTTGTGTGCATGTAAGTCTTCTCTTTGTCATTCCATTCTTCTAGTCTCTTTCCTTGTTGTTGGCTAAGTTCCCTTGAAGGAAAATATTAGGGCCAGAGAAAGCAAAAGGGATAAAAAAAGAAAAAGTATAATAGTAATATTGATAGTAAATGTTAGCAGAAGAACCATGTACAATCTAGGAGAATGGATATCAGACTCATGTAAGCTGTGTAGAGTTATAACAGTACAAAAAATGGAGTACCTATAATGAGATAGCAAACTGAATATGAAGAGGAATAAAGTGTGAATTAAAAGGCCAGTGTGGTCAGGAGAAAGGGAAAGAGAAAAGAAATGACAATAATATAAGGAGTGAATAAAAGATAGAAAACAGAACCAACATATTAGAAATAAAAAGTCAGAAAAATTGGGGACTAAACAAAGAGAGGTAGAATGTAAGAGAAACAATAAACAATGGAGGATAGAAGGATGTAAAGGAAAGGGGATAGTGTTGGTAGCCAAAATCAGTACACATAGGAAAGAGGAAATCAAGGATGAGGAAACACAGCAAATAAGAAAAGCTCCCTGCAGCACCTAATATAAAAAGAGAAAAAAGAATGAAAAAAAAAGGGGGGGGGGAAGAAGCAAGAAAAAAAAAAAGAAAGAAAAAGAAAAAAGGGCCATGGGGGGATAAAGAGGAAGAAAAAAGAAGAAAACAAACCAACAAAAAAGATGAGACAAGGCTTTAAGCCAGAAATCCTCTTTGCAGTTAAATAAACCTCTTAGGAGTCTAACCTTCCCCCTTTCTCCCTTTCTCACTTCCCTCTCTGCCAGGGCAGCAGGAAAGCTGTGTGAGGGGTCTTGTAGGAGATTCAAATGGTCCCTCGTGTACCCACTCACCACAGAAAATAATGACTCTTAATTTCTTGAGAGAGAGCACCCACACCTTGCCAGGAATCCTAAATATGCTATTGGAAGTCTGCAAAGCATGTCCTACTGTCCCTCTCCCTTAGGTGTGCTATAGGAGGGCTAGTTAATTTTCTGACTCCACCTTCTCCCAGACCAAGTTTCCTATCCTGGGGTGCTTAGGTAAATCAATCTTTCTCAGCAGATTCATCCCTCCTTTCCTCCCAGGCTCTCCCCAAGCCAGCCAGCACACTCTTCCAAGCTCAAAAAAAAAAAAAGTGGGGGTGAGGGGGACCAGAAAATTGAACCTGCACTTGTCAGGCCTCTCTACACCTCCAATCAAAACCCTCCCACTCCTGGAGCCAATTGGAGATCAGAGGGCTAGGGGAATCCCAGACTTTGGGGAGCACCGGCTTTTGGGTAAGGAAGCCCAGCATGCTGTGTACTCGGGGTCCATGGGTCCATGGAATGAGGGCCATGCGATTCGAGGGAACACAGACACAGGGGCCATGTGCTTGGGAAACATGGGGCCCAGGAATGCCACCATGCACAACTGACAGTCCCCAGAAAACGCTGCAACCCTCAGCCTCAGGAGGAAGGGCCCTCTCCTCCCACAACCTCCAACCTCAGTGCTAGAAACCCACAATCCCACCTCTAGCAGGCCCAGCCTTGTCACAGTTCCCCCAAACTGACGTCCAGACACCCCCTCCCCTGCAGGGTCCCAAAACAGCCTGCTCCGGCAAGATTCTGACCCCATTCAGCCAGTCCTTTGCAGGAAAGATTACGAGGTGCACCAACTCAGATGCCATATTGTCCAACCTCTTCTTAGCCTTTTGATATGGTGGATTAACCTTGATGGGCTTTTGAAAGTTGAAATAACCTTAAATATCTTAAATACATATAATTTGGCCATGTTGCATAATTCTTTTTATACATTACTGGATTGATTTGCTAATATATTTCTTTATTTATTTTAAAAGATACATAGATTACATAAAATGTTACATTAAGAAAATACAGGTTATTCCCATATGCCCCACTCCCCACACCTCCCACTTTTCCCACATTAAAAATTTCTTTCATTAGTGGGGTACATTCATTGCAATTGATGAACACATTTGGAGCATTTACACACAGCAAGTGTTATAGCTTTATATTGTAGTTTATACTCTATCCCACTCCATTCTGTAGGTTATGGCAAGATATATAATGTCCTGTGTCTGTATTTGCAATACTATTCAGGACAATTCCAAGTCCTGAAAATGCCCCCATATTACAGCTCTTTTTCTCTCTCACTGCTTTCAGCAACTCCAATGGCCACTGTCTCCACATCAATGATATAATTTCTTCCCTTGCTAGAATCACAATAACTTTATAGTAGAATACCAGTAAGTCCACTCTAGTCCATATTTCATTCCCCAATCCTGAGGATTATGAAATGGTGATGCCCACTCCACCTCTAATTGAGAGGGGCCTTCGACACCATATGGCTGATGGATTCTCTTGCTTACAGTTGTAGACTCTCTTGGTTCCTTGGTGTGGTTACTATCCATCCTCATTTCCTTATTAGCTGGCCTGGGTGAGTCCAATGAACTGGAGAGTAGCTGTTGCAGCTCTTTTGAGGCTTTGGGCCCAGTTGGCACATGGACAGCCCAGAGATTGAAGTCTCTTGGACATACACTTACCAACTCCAGTGCCAACTATAGGTTCAATAAAAGGGACAGAAGAGGCATGTGTACAGAAGTCACATCCAAATCCAACTCTGTCACACTTGGGAACACAAACTCCAAAGTAGGGCCAACTGACAAGACACCAAACTCCAGAGCTATCTGCTATGACTGTAGGACTGGGTGTCACAGGAGACCCACTATTTGGGGTAGTATCTACTTTGAATGTCTTTGAGATCCTGTTGAGACAGCATAAGTGTTACCTCTCTGATGACCTCCTGACTCATTTTGGAATTGCTTAGCCATATAAACTTATTTATCTTTGCCATTTCCCCCTTTTATTCAAGGTCTTTTTCCAGTTGCATCACCAGCTGGTGCTTGTTAGTAATCCCTCAGTGCCAGGGAGGCTTACCCCTGGGAGTCATGTCTCATGCTGGGGGAAGGATAATGCATTTATATGCTGAGTTTGGCTTAGAGAGAGGCCATATTTGAGCAACATGGAGGCCCTCAGGAGGTAACTCTTAGGCACCCTGCAACACTAGACTAAGTTGAAATTTCAAGAGCAGAAGGCTCATAAGCATAGTCATCAGTTATCAAGGGTGTATCAATGGACCATCCTTCCTCACTGGTCATTGCCCCTGTACTTGGGGGAATTGTTGCTGTTCCATTAGAGAATGTGGTAGAGCTCCGCAGGATGGGAATTCAGTATTCTTTCAGTTGTTGTGTGCATCTTTACCCACTGTGGCAATGCCCCATGAGCACTTGAACATATTTATATGGATTGCTAATATTTTATGGAATATATTTTTGTCTAAGTTCATGAGATATGTTTCTCTCTAGTTTTCTTATTTTATTTGTATAATGTTAATATCTCAAAGTAACACTAGCCTCATACAATGAGTTGGGAAATTTTTCCTTTTCTTCTGTTTTCTAGAAATGATTGTGCAAAATTGTTGTTAATTCTTCTTAATATGTTTTGTAGAGTTCTTAAAAAAACAACCATTTCTTTTTTTGGGCAGTTCTAATAAAAAAAACTCAATTTATTTAATGAATATAAGACTAATCACGTTATCTAGTTTATCTTGGTTGAGATTTGGTAGTTTGTGGATTTTGAAGAATTGGTCCTTTCTTCTAAGTTTTTAAATTTATGAATGAAAGTTGCTCATAGTATTCACTTCTTATCCTTTTAATGACTGCTGTGATATCCTCTGTTTCATTCCTGATATTGAGTCTTCTTTCTATCTTGGTCAATCTTGATAGATGTTCATATTTAAAAACAAAAAAAAATTTTTTAAAAGAACCAGCTTTTTCTTTCATTTATTTCTCTATTTTTTGTCCTGCTTTTAATTTCATCAGTTTCTACTCTGATATTTATTATTCATTCCTTTTGTTGTCTGGGTTTATTTTGATCTTCTTTTTCCATTTCTTGAGATAGAATTTAGATTATTGTATTGAGTCCTTTTCTCCTTTCTAATGTAAGCATATCCTGCTATAAATTTCCTTCTCAGCCATGCTTTAACTATATCCCATGTATTTTGATATATTGTATTTTTATTTTCATTTAATTTTATGTATTTTTATAATTGTCTTTGAGAATTCCTTTTGACTATGGATATTTAATTTCCAAATGGTTTGGAGATTTTCTATTATCTTTTTATATTATTGATTTCTCATTTAAACCATTATGATCTGAGAAAATAATCTGTATGATTTAATTCATGGCTGATTTTATGGCCAAGGATGTCTGTAACATCATGACTGTTCCAATGCAGTGGGACATGACTCCCAGGGATGAGCCTCCCTGGTGCTGAGGGATTAATACCAAGCACCAACTGATGATGTAACTAGAAAAAGACCTTGAATAAAAGGGTGAACTCAGACCAGCAGAACATCTCAGCCTACATGTAATATCAAGTGTTAAAACTGCTTTTTGACTTTGGATAAAAGGGGGAAATGGAAAGGACAAATGCATTTATATGGCTATGAGTCTCCATGAAAGAGTTGGGAGGTCATCAGAGGGGTAATGCTTATGCACACCTCAGTAGGGTCCCAGAGACAGCCAAAGTAGATACAACTCCAAGTACTGGCTCTCCTGAGGGCTACAGAGACTCACAGATTCTATGGTCATGGCAGATGGCTCTGTAGTTCAGTGTCATATCAGTTGGTCCTACTTTGGAGTTTGTGCTCCTAGGTGTGATGGAGATGGACTCAGATGTGACCTTTCTACACATGCCTCTTCTGTTACTTTTACCAGACCTGTGGTAGGTGCTGGGGTTGGTGTATACTCAGGAGACCTGAATCTCTGGACTGTCCATGTGACAGCCAGGCCCTAAGCCTCAGCAGACTTGTAACTTCTACTCTCTGATTTATTGGACTTATCCCAGCCAGCGAACAGGGAGATGAAGGTCATCTACCACACCAGGGAGCCAAGAGTGCCTACAAGTGCAAGCAGGAGAATTGCATCCATCATCCATGTGGAATCTAAGCCCTCTCTTGATAGAGAAGGGGAGTGGACATCACCATTCCAGGGTCTACAGGGTAGAGGAATAGAGTATGGATTAGAATGGACTTATTCTACTATGGAACTATTGTGATTAGTAATGGAAGAAAATGTAGCATTGATGTGGAGAAAGTGGCAATGGTAGCTGCTGAGGGTAGGGAGAAGGAAGAATAGATATGATGCAGGGGGCATTTTCAGGATTGGAGTTGCCTGGGTGGTACTGCAGGGACAATGCTGGACATTGTATGTCCTGCCTTGGCCTACTGGGTGGGCTGGGGGAGAGTGTAAACTACAATGTAAATCATTATACACGTGGTGAAGCAGTGCTCCAAAATGTATTCACCAAATGCAATGAATGTGCCACAATGATGAAAGAGGTTGTTGATGTGGGAAGAGTGGGGTGAAGGGGTTGAGGTGTATATGGGGACCTCATATTTTCTTAATGTAACATTAAAAAAATTAGAAGGGAAAAAAAAGAACATATCTTTGGCTATTGTTGGATAGAGGGTTCTTTATATGTCATCCTGGTGATTGATGATGTTGTTCATTTCTTCTATATATTTGCTAATTTGCTGTCTTGAGAGTGGGTTGTTGAAGTTCCCAAATACAAGATGTGGATTTATCTATTTTGTTTTTTAGCTCTACCTTGTTTTTGCTTCATATGTTTTGAGATGCTTTTGTTTGGTGCATACATTTAGGATTGCTACATCTTGCTGGTGAATTGCTTCTTTATTATTATGTAACATCCCTCTTTGTCTCCAGTAATTTTCTTTGCTCTGAAGTCTACTTTATCTGATATTAATATAGCTACTCCTTCATTTTTTCTAAATGTTTGCATAGCTTATCTTTATCCATTCTTTTACTTCCAATCTACTTATGTTGTCATATTTGAAGTGAGTTTCTTGGAGGCAGCATATTTTTGGGCCATGGTAGTGGTCCACTCTCTAATCTTGATCTTTTAATTGGTATATGTAGATCACTTTCATTTAATGTAATTATTGGTATATTCGAGCTTAAGTCTGCATTTTATTATTTGTTTCTGTTTGTTTCCTCTGTTTTTCATTCCTCTTTTTCTCTTTTCTTATATTTCTGCACATCATTTAAACATGTTTTAGGATTTCATCTTGATTTACTTATGGTATTTTTTTTATTATAGTTTGACTTGAATACACTTTGTATAGTTTTCTTAGGGCATGCATAACTTAACATAGTCTACAAATATTAATGTTTTACCACCTTGAAACTTCCTTCCATTAAGGTTCTTTTACAATTCTCACTTCAAATATATAATTGTCTTAAGTATTTCCTCTACACACACTGAGTACAACATCAGATGGTATTGTAATTTTTTGCTTTGACCGTCAAATATGATTTAAGAAACTCATGAGAATTAGGATTCTCTACTTAGTATTTTTACTCATCCCTATATTCTTTCCTTTCTAAAGTTCTAAGACTTCTGTTATTTTCTTTTTATTAAGAAAACTTCTTTTATCCATTCTTAAGGGTGGATCTGTTAGCAACAAATCTCTTGCTTTTCCTAAACTGAGAATGCTCTTATTTCCCTATTCATTCCTGAAGGGTATATTTGCCATATATAGAATTCACGGTTGACAGGTCTTATCTTCCAGTACTTGAAAAATGTGTCACTTGTTTCTGACCTCCATGATTGTAGATAATGAATCTATGGTCATTTGAAATGTTGTTCTCCTGTAAGTAATGCACCATTTCTCTTTTACTGCTTTCAAGACTTTTCTTTGTCTTTCATTTTCTGTAGTTCAATTATGATGTGTATGAGTGCATATGTGGATATGTGGTTATTCTGTTTGGGGTTTGCTCAGCTTCTTGAGTCAACAGGTTTATGACTTTTACCAAATTTGGAAATTTTTTACTTTGAATACTTCTCCCCAACTCTCTCTTTTCTCTCTCTCCTTTCTTCCTGGTTCTCTGCTAATTTGAATGCTAGCAAATTTATAGTTTTCCCACTGATCCTAAAGATGCTATTAATTTTTTTCTCAGCCTGTTTTACCCTGTTGTTCTTATTGTGTAAATTTTATTGATCTGCCCTCAAGCTCATTAATTCTATCCTTTTCCATCTCCATTCTATCACTGAACCCATCTAGCCAGTTTTAAAATTTCAGTTATTGTATTTTTAGTTCTATAATTTCCATTGCAATTTCTATGTCTTCTTGAGATTTTCTATTACTTCATTTATTTTGAGAGGATGTATAATTAATTACTGAAGTATTTTTATTCTGACTGCTTTGACATCTTTGTCAGATGGTTCCAACATCTATTTCACCTTAGTGTTAGTGTCTGTTGCTTGTCTTTTCTCATTCATATTAGAACTTGTTAATATGGTGAGTGATATTTTATTGTATCCTAGACACTTGGACATTGTATTATGAGAATCTGGATACTTTTTAACCTACTTTTTTTGTTAGCAGATAATTCTCATGCTGAGATATATTGCAAGGGTTTTATGGGTATGTATGTTCAGCTTCCCATTGGTCTTCCCATAATCACTCTGGTAAAAGTAGAGCACTGACTCATATGGTCTTACTGCAGATGATTGGGGTGATAGTTCAGCTCCCTCATTAACTCCACTGACATTCTCCACAAAAGTGGATCACTGAATTGCCCTTCCTCATTGTCTTCAAATAGGGAGTATGTTTGGTTTCCTACTGGATCCAACTGAAACTATCCTGGTAGGGGAATCCAAAAGCCATAACCTTCTTATCCCAGGCAAGACCTGGGCTATCAGATCCTTGGTTGACCATGGGACAAGTGGGTTGGGTGAAAGATCAATTCCTTGTTCCACCCCACAGAAATAGTAGAGGGAAGGGATGAGGATTTTTCTGTTGACCATTTAGCTGGAGTAGAGCAGGCTTTGTCAAAATGATTTTCTGTTTTAAGACCACCCTTTTCTCAACACTTTAGCTAGAGGAACAAAGCTTTCCTTGAAGCATTTTTTATCTGTACCTGTTGGTGGTTACAGTTTAGATCCTTCTGCAGTGTCCTTCATGGGATTTATGGGAGGCAGTATTGAAACTTAGGGACTCACTGTTGGATCATTTCTCAAGTGTTAAGTTCTCTAGGTAATTTTCTTTCTTCTTTCCACTTTTTTTTTTTTTTTTTGAGTCTTTCTATGCTTGTTTGCTGTATTATATCCAGGGGTTTTTAGTTGTAAAAGGGAAGACCTGGGAGGAATGGGGCTACTCCATTTTAGCAGAACCAGAAAGCATATGATATATATATACATGCATATATGTATATATGACATATGATATATATATCATATATATCTACATCTATATATCTCATCTTTGTCTGCCCTAAAGTAGCAGAGCTCCATTCTTTTCTTGTAGATGCTTTATGGAATTAGCTTTTACATTTAACATTAAGTCTATGATTTATTACCACTTAATTTTTATGTATGTTTTGATAAAATTTTCAAAGTTTGTTAAAAATTTTTTTTGCATATGATATCCAATTTTCCCCACAACTTGTTAAAATGATCATTTTCCCACTGAATAACTTTGGCACATTTGTGGAAAAAACTGTTAACCATGTATGTGTGGTTTATTTCTGGACCATTTCTATTGTGGTTCATTGGTCTATATATCAATCTTTAAGTCAACACCTCACTACCTTGATTAATCTTCATTTCTAATATCTCTTAAAACTGATATTGTATGCCATCTACTCTTTCTTCCTTCCTTCCCTTCTTTCTTTCTTCCTTCTCTTTCTTTCTCTTTCTTTCTTTCTTTCTTTCTTTCTTTCTTTCTTTCTTTCTTTCTTTCTTTCTTTCTTTCTCTCTTTCTCTCTTCTCTTTCTTTCTTTCTTTCTCTTTCTTTCTCTTTCTTTCTCTTTCTTTCATTTTATTTTCCAAAATTGTCTTGGGTCTTCTCTGCTCTTTACATATTCAGAGAATATTTAAAGTTAAAATAGCTTTTGAATTTCTATAAAATACTGGTGGAATTTTATTGGGATCACATTGAGTCTATAAGTAAGTTGGAGAAGATTGATATCCTAATAATAGTGAACCATTAGTTTCAGAATATTTGGGCTTTTTATTTTCTCTCAGCAATATTCTGTAGTTTTCTTTCTCCTTTCCTTACCTTCTTTTTTAAATTAATATTTTATGATTTCATTTTATTGCTACAATTGGCTTATTATGCATACATTTTTCTTTATCTATTATTTTTTACTCTAGGATTTATAAAATGCATCTTTAGCTTATTGCAATTTACCTTCATATAACATTATTATACTTCACATGTGGTGAAAGAACTTTACATTTCCTCCATTTCATTTCCTCTGTTTATCCTTTCTTCTACTATTGCCATATCATTTATTTGTACCTAAATTTTAAGCTCCATATTACATTATTGTTAGTTTTTAACCAATGAGCTATCCTTTAGAAACTTTAAAAATTAATGAGAGAAAATATATTTTATACTTACTTATGCATTTACACTTATTGTTGTTCTCCATTCCTTTGTGTAGATATAAGTTTCCATCTGGTGACTTTTTCTTCTGCCAGAAGAACTTCTACAGAATTTTTAAAAAAACATGTATTTCTTTCTTTATTTATTTCTCTCCCCTTCCCCCACCTCCCCACCCCATTGTCTGTTCTCTGTGTCTATTTGCTGCATCTTCTTTGTCTGCTTCTGTTGTTGTCAGTGGCATGGGAATCTGTATTTCTTTTTGTTGCATCATCTTGTTGTGTCAGCTCTCCGTGTGTGCAGCACCATTCTTGAACAGGCTGCACTTTCTTTTGCACTGGGTAGCTTTCCTTACAAGGTGCACTCCTTGCACGTGGGGCTCCCCTACGTGGGGGACACCCCTGCGTGGCATGGCACTCCTTGCGTGCACCAGCACTGCTCATGGGCCAGCTCCACACAAGTCAAGGAGGCCCAGGGTTTGAACTGTGGACCTCCCATGTGGTAGATGGATGCCCTAACTACTGGGCCAAGTCTGCTTCCCTATAGAATTTTTGTAGTGCAGACCTATTGATGATAAATTTCTCAGCTTTTCCCCCACTTGACATAGATGTGCAATGGACACAACCAATCCAATGTCCACAGAGAAAATGTGGAATGGGTGTGGGAAGGGTAGCCATGGTGGCTGCTGGGTTTGGGGAATGGGAGGAAGAGATGAGATGTGGAGGCATTTTCAGGACGTGGAGTTGTCCTGGGTGGTGCTTCACGGACAATTATGGGACATTGTAGATCCCCCCAGGGCCCACTGGATGGAACGTGGGAGAGTGTGGGCTATGATGTGGACCATTGACTACGGGGTGCAGTGATGTTCAGAGATGTACTTACCGGGTGCAATGGATGTGTCACGATGATGGGAGAGAGTGTTGCTGTGGGGGGAGTGGGGGGTGGGGGCGGTGGGGTTGATTGGGACCTCATATTTTTTTAATGTAATTTTTAAAAATAAATAAATAATTTTAATTAAAAAAAATTTCTCAGCTTTTGTCTCCTGACAAGTTTGTTTTGGATTTATTTATTATATTTTTTAAAAGGAGGTTTCAAGGAATGAACCCACGACCTTATACATGGGAAGCAGGCTTTCAATCACTTAGCTACGTCCACTCCCCAATGAGAGTTAATTTTTTTGCTTGTTTCTTTGTTTTTAGGAGGTACCAGGGATCGAACCTGGGACCTTGTACATGGGAAGTATGTGCTCAATCACTTGAGCTACATCTGCTCCCCTTGCATTTATTTTTGAAAGATAATTTTGCTGTGTTAATAATTTCAAGTTGAATGCTTATTTTTTCTTTTATTATTTTAATATCACCTCATTTTCTTCTGACTTGAATAGTTCCTTAAAAGAAGTCTGTCATCTTTCTTTTCTCTCTCCATTTTTTTTCTGTATTTAATGCATCTTAGATTTAATTGCTTTTAAACTTTTCTCTTTGTCTCTGGTGGCTTTCTACAATTGAATTATGATGTGCCTTGGCATGTTTTTCTTTATATTTATTCTGTTTATGTTTCATTGAATTTCATGGATCTATACATTTATAGTTTCATCAGATTTGGAAAATGTTCAGCCTTTATATCTTTAAATATTTTTCTACTTCTCCATTTTTTCCTCTTTCCTAAGTCAATAATTATACATATGTTAAACCACCTGGACATTGATCTGTAGGTTACAAATGTTTTGTTCATTTACCCCATCTTTTTTTTCTCTGTGGGCTTCACTTTGGGTGTTTTCTTTTCCTATGCATTAAAATTCCTGATCTTTTCTTATGGTGTATTTAATCTGCTGTGACAACCATGTAGTGTATTTTTCATTTCAGCTATTTTAGTTTTCATCCTTATAGGTCCCATTTGGGTTTTTAAAAAAATGTGTTCAATTTCTCTTCTCAAAATGGTCACATTTCTTTTTACCTTTTTGAACATATGTAGTATATTTATAATAGGTGCTGTAAAGTTTTTGTCTTCTAGTTATATCTTTTTTTAAAGATTGTTTTTTATCTATTTCTCTCCCCTTCCTCCCCTCCACCCCCCTCCAGCTCTCTGTGTCCATTTGCTGCGTGTTCCTCCATGACCAATTCTATCCTTATCAGTGGCACCGGGAAACTGTGCTTCTTTTTGTTGCATCATCTTGCTGTGTCAGCTCTCCATGTGTGTGGCACCATTCTTGGGCAGGCTGCACTTTCTTTCACCCTGGGTGGCTCTTCTTACAGGGCACACTCCTTACGTGTGGGGCTCCCCTACATGGGGGACACCCCTGCGAGGCTTGGCACTCATCATCATCAGCCCTGCACATGGGCCAGCTCCACACGGGTCAAGGAGGCCCTGGGGTTTGAACCACGGACCTCCCACGTGGTAGGAAAATGCCCTATCCATTGGGCCATGCCAGCTTCCCTCTTCTAGTTATATCTTGATTCTTCTTAGTTATGAGTAGTATTTATCTGTATCTTTGCACACCAATTTAAAAAAATTATAACGTGTTAGATATTGTAAATTTCATGGTGTTAATTGCTATATTTAGTCATTTTCCTTAAAATAATGTTGTTATCACTAAAGTTACTTGGAATCAATTGGATACTTTTGAGAATTACCTTTAATCTTTTTTTTCACATTTTTTTGGTCTTTACTTATTTTTTTAATATTACATTAAAAAAATATGAGGTCCCCATATACTCCCTACCCCCCTCACCCCACTCCTCCCCCCATAGCAACAATCTTCTCCATCATCATGAGACATTCATTGCATTTGTTGAATACATCTCTGAGCACCGCTGCACCTCATGGTCAATGGTCTACATCATAGCCCACACTCTCCCATGTTCCATCCAGTGGGCCATGGGAGGACATGCAATGTCTGGTAATTGTCCCTGCAGCATCACCCAGGACAACTCCAAGTCCCGAAAATGCCTCCACATCTCATCTCTTCCTCCCATTCCCCACACCCAGCAGCCACCATGGCCACTTTCTCCACACCAATGCCACATTTTCTTCAATTACTAATCACAATAGTTCATGAATAGAATATCAGTAAGTCCACTCTAATCCATACTCTATTCCTCCATCCTGTGGACCTTGGAATGTTTGTATCCACTCCACATCTATATCAAGAGGGGGCTTAGATTCCACATGGATGCTGGATGCAATCAGCCTGCTTTCAGTTGTAGGCACTCTTGGCTCCATGGTGTGGTGGTTGACCTTCTTCAACTCCATGTTAGCTGAGTGGGGTAAGTCCAATAAACCAGAGTATAGGAGCTGAAGTCTGTTGAGGCTCAGGGCCTGGCTATCATATGGTCAGTCCAGAGATTCAGATCCCCTGGGTATATATTAAACCTCAACTCCAACTACAGTTCTGGTAAAATTAACAGGAGAGGCTTGTGAAAAAAGATCACATCTGAGTCCAGCTCCATCACACAGAAACACAGACTCTAAAGAAGGGCCAACTGACATGGCACTGAACTCCATCTGCTATGACCATAGAACCTGTGGGTTTCTGTGGCCCTCAGAAGAACCAGTACCTGGGATTGTAGCTACTTTATCTGTCTCTAGGACTCTGCTGAGGTGTGCATAAGGGCAACCCCTCTGATAACCTCCCGGCTCTTTTTTGTTTTTTTTGTTTTTGTTTTTGTTTTTAATTTTATTTTATTTATTCATTTTTTAAAAAATATTACATTAAAAAAATATGAGGTCTCCATTCATTCCCACCACCCCCACCCCACCACTCCCCCCACAGTAACACTCTCCCCCATCATCATGACACATCCATTGCATCTGGTGAGTACATCTCTGGGCATCGCTGCACCCCATGGCCTGTGGTCCACACCATAGCCCACACTCTCCCACGTTCCATCCAGTGGGCCATGGGAGGACATACAATGTCCAGCAATTGTCCCTGCAGCACCACTCAGGACAACTCCAAGTCCCGAAAATGCCTCCACATCTCATCTCTTCCTCCCATTCCCCACATCCAGCAGCCACCATGGCCACTTTTTTCCACACCAATTCCCAGCTCTTTTTTGGAGACTCAGGCATATAAACTCATTTGTCCTTTCCATTCCCCCCTTTTATTCAGGTCAAAAAGCATTTTTAACTCCTGGTATTGTATGTAGACTGAGATATTCTGCTGGTCCAAGTTGACCCTTTTATTCAAGGTCTTTTTCTAGTTACATCATCAGCTGGTACTTGGTAGTAATCCCTTGGTGCCAGGGAGGCTCATCCCTGGGAGTCATGTCCCATGCTGGGGGGAAGGCAATGCATTTACATGCTGAGTTTGGCTTTGAGACTGGCCACATTTGAGCAACACGGAGGCTCTCAGGAGGTAACTCTTAGCACCCTGCAGCTCTAGGCCTTGTTCTTATTTTCGGTGCACAGGCTCACAAGCATAGTCATTAGTATCAAGGGATCATTGATGGACCTTCCTTCTTTTTTGGTCTTTGCTGTTGCACTTGGGAGATTGTTGCTGTTTCTTTAGGGACTGTGATAGAGCTCCCCTGGCTAGGAACTCAGTACTCCCTCAGTTGTTTTTAATTGTATCCACTATGAAAATATCCAAACATTTTTATGTACCCTGGATATATGCCTTGTAGAATTCCCTGTCAACTATGTGTCCCCTGTCAATAACGTCCAACACCAGTATTCCTCCGCTGCCATTGTTGAACCTCTCTGTGATCCAAAATTTCCTGAAAAGTGAAGCCCAATATATTGCCAGTTTCCATTAATAGTAAAATGGAATATAGCAATGAGTTTAAAGGTTAGATATAGAATACATATTAATTTGGAAAAATTATGGTAAAAATAAATTGGGGTATCAAAAAATTTAAAAATGCAAAAGCTTCGTTTTTGATGTTTTGCCTTCCATCACTGCAATAAGTGTTGCCCTGTTTGCAAATTGGTAAGGCAACTACTTCCATCTTTTCCTCAGTGTCTACGTCCTGTCCTTTAATTTTTACTCAGGCAGTTTGAGAGAACCTGTAGTCTAGGTCTAATGTGACTCACAATGAAAGCAATACATTTAGTATTCTGTCTGCTGCCTTGTGCATAACAAGGTGTTTCCACTCTTACTCATGGGAATGTAAACTATTCACAGCCTCCCGTGAACTCTGGGAATTGTGTTGCCTCTTCCTTCCTGGTGGGCATTACTCCAGAGTCTGGGAATTTCCTCACACAAGCACAGATCAATACTCAGCCAAAAACTTGAGGGTACCACTCTGCACGTCTTTTGCTCTTTGAACTAACTATCTTCTTTTGTACCATGGCTCACAAACTATAGCTTCTGTAATCACCAAAACTTTAATATTGGTTCAGTGAGATGGCTGGGATCTGTTTGGTTTCTTCCTTCTTGAACTTCTGTCTGGAAAATACCCCCAGATAATGATCTGATAAAATCTTAGAACTTACTTCACTTATTTTGTTCCTCTAAGAGATCACAATTCTGTCCTGCCTTTTTACCAACCTCTACAAACATTGTTCCTTATAATCTTTCCAATTCTTTTGTTGTTTAATGTGAGAGGGTATACCCACTTCTTGACCAGAAATGAAATGCTGTCTACCTGGTTCTAATAAAAAAGACTGATCTTATTTATGAAAGAGAAAGGGATGGTATACATTTGGTAAATCTTACTGGTTTTCTGGCAGCAGTTGTGAACATGGCAGATGCCAGGTCCCAGAAGGTAAACCTATCAAAAATATATACCTGGTAAAACAAGTCTCTAGATGATCTTAAAATTCTTCTCCAGTACTTAAAGCTATGCTAAATTTCATGATTTGTAATCAAATGTCCAACAAAGTCCTACTACCTGTCCTCTTATACTCCCAGTTTGACAGATGGTATAGAGGAAGTCTCATAGAAAAAGTGGGGTGAAGGAGGGTGGAAAGATAAATTTAATGTCTCTTAGAAAGAGAAAATTCCCAGGTTGGCTTCTGATCAGCTTATGTGATATGAGCTTTTTAGCTCCCGTCAAAGGTTTTACTACTCGTGTGCTCTATGTAGACCTGGGATAGAATGACCTCTAAGAAAAACGTAAGGGAGACATTCACCTCCTTCACTCCTTAGCCATCTCTCACTTAAGAACACTAATGAGTCTGCTTATTTAGTCATTCATTTGTTGAGCACATCCTCATCATAATTTTTTAGAGCACAATACCCTGTACCAATGTATAAGGTCTTCCTGGGCCAATCTTTACTCACTGTGTTATCAACTCTCCCATTCTGAATTTTGCCCTGTTTGCATAAACTGCTGAAACTGGATCTCCTTACAGGGTATGGGCAATACAAACTATGAGGTTGTGGTGGTTCCTGAGCTGTTGCCTTAGAGATTTGAACATTTGAGTCATATACACACCCCGAATACAGGCAGTTATTAAAATCCATTCTACTGAAAGTTTTTTCATCTCTGCCTACGTTTTTCATTTTCATGATTTGGTGATGGTGCTTGGATTATAAGGAAGAGAAATATGAGGATGAAGATATTCTGAGATTTTGAGTTGATGCCCCTTTCATGTCTATTCTCTATCCACCCACCCATTGATCCATTTATCCATCCACTCATCCATGGGTTTTATTTTCCTTTCTCTCTGTACCTGGTCCTCAAACATAACCAGCTCACTACCACTTTAGGTTATTTCTATCTGTTGTTTTTCTTTTCTGGAAGACTCCTTTCCTGACTCTTCATATGGCTGGTTTCTTCTTGCCATCTCTTCTTCATTAAAGTCTTTCCTAATCCCTCTATCTAAAGGAATTCCCTCCTAGCTACCTTCATATTAATGTGTTTTATTTCCTTTAAGATACACTTTGTTCTTTGAAAAGTTCTTATTTATTTTATTAACTTATTTATTTTCAATTTTACTTACTAGAATGTTTCATGAGGCAAGAAATTTTGCCTGTTATTTACACTGTATTCCCAATACTTCGATCAGTGCCTGACATACAGCAGACAATACATACATACAAAAAGTTATTTCTTAATAAATGAATAAAATTACTTTCTGACAACATAAGGCAGTGAGTAAGAGTGAAGACCCAACAGTTAGACAGCTTGCATTTGATTTGGTGTGCAAACTCTGAAAGAGCATGCATATCTTTGGGCAAGTTACTTATCATTTCTGTGCTTCAGCTTCTTCATCTATGCAATGAGAATAGTTTATAACTTATAAACTTGTCATTATCAGGAAGAATAAATGAGTTTATCATGTACAGAGCTTAAAATAATATTTGACAACTGTATGCATTTTCAAACAACAACTAAATAAAATAGTCAATGGTCATTTCTGGAATACAAAATTAAAGTAAAACAAAAATAGCAACAACAACAAAAGAAAAGAATGCCTAGCCCATTGTAATCACTCAGTAAACGTCATTATTGCCTTGAAAATATAAGTGCAGTGAATACTTCCTAGGAACTATCAAATCTTAGTTAAGCACCCCTAGAAAACATTTTGATTTCACCATCTCACTAATTGACTTGGTTACTGTATTCCTTTCCTGCCTGCTAAAATAAATGCCATGTAATGTTAGCTTAACAATAGAAATGAAGATACCCAGGATTGGAATGTTCTGGCTGCTGGCAATCTTTGGGGTTCCTTGGCCTTTCCATCATACGGCAATGCACATGGCAGCATCTTCTTTCTCTTCTGGGTTCTGTTGATTTCCAGCTTCTCGCTGCTCTCTCTGGCTTCCTTCCTTTGTCCAGTTTTCTATGCTTATAAAAACGTCAGCTATATTGAGTTAAAGCCCACCCTTATTCAATTTGGGTACACTTTAATAATAACATCTTCATAGGTCTGTTAATATATGGATTCACACTCAAAAGACCAGGGATTGGGACTTGAACATGCCTTTTGAAGAGGGAATGATTCAGTCCCCAACAATGATCTTGAATTAGTTCAGAACATTTTCTGGGTCTGTCTCCTCATCTAGAAAAAATTAGGTTTTGGACTAGTTTACTCCCTCAGAACCTCCCAGCTTTAATTTTCCAAAGATCCATATTCCTTTTGTTCAGACTCTCAAGTGGTCATATAGGAAGGCATCCTTGGGTGCAAAGATGGGACTCTTAAAAAACCCAGACTTTCCTGCGTGGGAGGGCATAAAAGAAGTCCATCTTTCCTTGGGTGGAGACTCTGGGCAGCAGGGCGGGTATCCCCCAGCTTACTGCACTGTCAGACCCTATGCATCGCAGACAAGCACAGCATGGAAGGTGGCCCAAACATTTAGACAGTGTGTCCTTGCAAGTCACTGCCAAACAGGATGCCAGGTCTTTGGTTGCCACCCCCAAGGGTGGCCTTTGTTGTGATGAGTGAGTTGATGCGAAAGGCATTCCTGTATGTGTGCACGAGGCATTAATGATAATAATTAGTAAGCCCCTGGCAATTATACCCAATGATGTGTGAGGTCAGGAACAACATGTGCTGCCACTCGACTGTGGTACTGGAGACAGGTGAGTGGCAGATTAGAAACGAGCACCACCTTGATGCAGAATTAATCACCTGTCAGGGCAAGGCTGTCACCCATTCTCCCCTGGCCCAGCAAGCAACAGTGGGAGGGACTGTCTTTCTCCCTGGATGGCAGAAGGAGGGAGGTCTCATGGCAAGGCTGGCTTGCAGCAAGGTAAAGCTGGAATGGCAACCCCACTCAAGGCCCAGAACAGCCCTTGGGTCCTCCCCCTATGGCAGTGTGCCTGAGCTAAAAATGAGGGCAATGCCCTTTGTCCAAGGAGTGTTTTCTACCCTGGACTCACCTAGCATGTCCATGTGGGGAAGGAGAAGCCCATTGTTATCTCTGAGGCTTAGAAGGCACAAAGGGAGACAGCCATGTCCCATCCTGAAGGAGTCCAGGGAGGAGCTGGAAATGAACATGTCTTCTGCTATAGACACAGCATACTCTTTCTCAGGAGCCCTGAACTCTGGTCCAAATTCTGCCACTAATTCACCCTAAGATTTTAGAAATTCATGTTTCTTCACTGGGGCTATATTGCCAAGTATTAACTGATTTACTTTTTTCCATTTTCTTTCCTTTTTTTTTTATTGCAGTGAAATTCACATAACATACAATTAACCATTCTGAAGTGCACAATTAAGTGACATTCAATGCAATGACAATGTTGTGCAACTACCACCTCTCTCTAGTTTCAAATTTTTTTCATCACTCCAGGAGAACACTCCTTACCTATAAAATGGATTTTATTTTTATTTAGTCTCCGTGATCTTTTCCATTCCTCATTTCCCACAGACCCTTCATCAATCCCCATTCCCTATGCACACAGTTAAGAGCAAGAATTCAAAGGGAAACACAGACAATTATTTTTATAGTTTTTAAGCTTCCAAGGGCCAAGAGTTTGGCCTAAAAATAAATGTAGAAGGCTAATTGCCTGGCTAATCCCCAATTCTCATTCCAAAGGAAAGGAGATGATACTCTCCCCCAGCTGAGGATTGATAGGGTGATGGAGGGAGCTAGGTGGAAGGGACAGGTCATCCTTCTCTTTCTCTTGGGTCTAATCTTGGTGAGCTGGTGACAGAACTTCAAGGAAAGCTTGGAAATCTGAGAACAGAGGAATCCTGGACCTTGCTTCCAAAACAGGGACAATAAAGTGTAAGGCCCAGAGTTGCTCCACATGCAGGCATGGGGCAATCATTGTGGAGTAGTCCTGATAGCAAGGCCATCCTACCAGAGCTTCTGTCATTCCCTAGAGGTGTGGGGAACAGGCCCTTTTACAGAGCCTCAAGAAGGGCTTAGATGATAGAAGAGTGAGCTGGTAAAACTGTGGTGGTCTCATGATCCAGGTGAATGAGTGGATGCTGCAAAGTACTGTAGTATCATCAACATGAGATCAGGGACAAGATGGGGGCATATCTGCTAATGCTTGAAGAAACTGGTAGAACAAGTAAAGAACTGAACACCATGCACCACACAATATATGGGCAGGGAGGGAGGTCGACCAGTGTTCAGGAGTGTCCTTGTCTCCCTCCACTTTGATGCCCATTGAGGAGAGTAGAGAAGTCCTGAATGGGCTGAGTTTAAATTGAGGCTGACTGTTGACTCAGAATTTGTGCTTGAGATGGGAATTAAATTGAGTTAAGGACAAGGAAAGAAAGTTTTTTTTTTGCAGTGTCCTGAAAATATCACACCCATTACACTTCAGTGACTCACTGTCTTCATAGGTAAAATGCATCATTTGATGAGCTGTTGTGAGCTTCAAATTCAATTATGGAGAAAGAAATTTATAAACCAAGAAGGACCATGAGACCTCAGCTATTTACTTTGTTATCCCCAGTGGAGGGCAGGGTGAGGTTTTCAATCAAAGCATATTGGTAACTTTCTGCTGACGTCTGGGTTTGAGTGTCTCTGAGCCAGGGCACGGCTTCCCAAAGCTTGGTGAGAATGAAAGTCATCTGGGAAGCATTGTGAAATCATCCGATGAAGTAGATCTGAGAAGTTAGTTTTCTAATGTTGAATGTGGTGTCAGGGCAAGTACAGCAGCTGCTGCTCAGAGTGAGCAGAGTACAGAGATGGCCACCCCACTGCCAGAAACTCATCACTGCCTTCTGTCCAGGAGGAAGGCAAGGATGAGTTTACCCCAATGGTCAGACTTGCTATAAGACTCCAATAGAGTAGACCACCCCCATTGTGCAGAACTTAGAGGGAAGCAATTAGGGGTTGAGAGTGAGAAAGACTTTCATACAGAGCTTCAGTGGAAGAAGTTAGCTTCTTTGGGTGGGATGAATTTTCTTTCATGATCCCTTCCCTTTTTTTTTGAACTTGCTTGTTTGTCTTTTTGAAGTTAGTATTTTGTGTGGTATAGAAATTAATCTTATTACAAATATGTTTCCAAATACATCAGTTGGATGTTGACTTTGTTTACCATGTATTTCACTAGCAAATATTTTAAGCTTGTTTAGGGGGAGTTGCAATTTCACTTGTGTAGATTTTGAGTTTCCACTCTTATTTAGGATACTGGCCCCCAGATTTTATGAGTAGTCTTCAGATTTTCTTGTAAGATTTCTTTGCTTTATTTAACTCTTTTATCTAGCCAAAATTAATTTTTTGTGTCTATGGTTGTGAGGTGAAGTTCATTTAAAGATTTTATTCCATATGGATAACCAGTTTTGGCAGCATCATTTCTTAAATCGTCCATTTCCCCCTCACTCCCTACTGAGTGAAACACTATCTTTGTCAAATACTGTTTTAATATATGCCTGGATCAAAATATGAACTTTCTGTGTATTACAATGACTTTTGAAAAGATTCTGATAACTCACAGTATAAGTTTCCCATCCTTGTTATTCCTTTCATGATTTTCAGAATGAGTTTTATGCATATTTTTCTGTATGCATTTGAGGATTTGAGGATCATTTTAAACTCTTAGGACTATAGTTGAAATTAGGATTCTGTTGGACTTGCACTGAATTCATAGGTTTATTTGAGAAGTGGTATATGTAATATGTTTCTTCCAAGAACATGATATACTTTTGTAGATATTTGGTTTTGTTTTACTCCTTTTATTAAAATTTAAAATTTTGCTTCATATTTGTCCTGTGGCTTTCCTGTTAAATTTATTTTTTACTATTTTGTCAGTTTTATTGCCATTGTAAATGGTTTAATCTTAACTTAATTCCATTTAAGTGTTTAGTACTAAGTAAACTAACTATTGATTTTACATATTTAGCTTATGCAAAAGTCTCTTATTAATTATAGTAGTATTTTTCCTTACTAAAATATTATGAATTTTGTAGGTACACAATGTGCAAAAAAGAAATTGCTTAATTTTCCAATGTTTGCACCTGTCATTTTGGCTTCCTATCTTATATTTGCTAGAACTGCACTATCCAATGCAATAACTACTAGTCTTATCTGGCTATTTAAATTTCAATTATGTAAAATGGAAAAAAAAAAGGAAAATTCAGATCCTCAGTTACACTAGATACTTTTCAAGTGGTTATCATTTTGGATGATATAAAATATAAAGCATCTCCATCATTGCACTGTACTAGAACATTCAAGAAATATGCTTATTATTAACAATTATAGTGTGGGTATCTGTATAATTCTTAATTTTAATTGAAATATACTATTTTTCTATACAAAATAATTCAGTAATAATCCAGGAAATGCAAATCAGGTTAATGATGAAAGTATTCTACTCAAAAATTTAAAAAAAACTCTATTATTGGCTAATATTGATAGGCATGGGGAAAAAGTGTACTCTCATATATTGCTGGTGGAAATGTGAAATATTGCAGTCTTTTGGGAAATGTCTCTTCACATTTAAAGATATATATGTATGTCATATAACTCTATAATAGCCCTCCTGCAAAATGACCTCATAGGATAAGTACCAATATCTAAGGGCAAGTGTACAAGGGTTCTTATTACAACATTATTTTCTGTGGTCAGAAACTGAATACAGAGCAAATGCTTGGCAACAAGAATGGCTAAAGAAAGTGTGAAACAACTCCATGGAATAGCATGAGTCATTAAAAAGGAGGAATTGGAGTTACTTTCAGTGACATTGGAGACAGCCAGGTATTGTTGAGTCAGAAAAAAAAAATAAAGACAAGGGTTTAAGTTATGCTATTTTTGTAAATCAAACAATGAACATTCCTCCACAGACTCTCAGTATATGAATATACATGTACATACAAGTAGAACTATAGAGGATTCTATGTATTGGCACAGAGAAAATTACATAAGTATGGAGAGAAATACATGGATTGTTAACATGGGCTACCTGGCAGAGCAAAAATGAGGTATGATGTTGTGATGGGATGGTCGAGGGAATGTGTGATATTGTCCCATTTATGTAAATATCTAGGAATTCCTGCATATAAATAAAGGAAATTTATAATTGACAAGGTAATTCCCAATTGTTAGTAATGGTCATTTCCAAGCTGTGGAACATTAGGTGACTTGTACTTTTTTCTTTATAATTTCCTATATTGTTGAATTCTCTACAGAGAGCAAATAAAAATTATTATTTTATTGTGGATAAAATTTGCCTCCATCCCCAAATGCTTACGCTAATGCTTACCATATAACTGAGCAGAGAAACAAAAAAGGCTGAAAAGCATTATATTTTTGCTAGCATTCTTCGAAATTAGTTCAAGATTAGGTGAATATGTTCTTTCTCATTTCTTCCCAGCAAAAATAAATTTGCACACCTCTGTGTGCAATACACACACAAACACACACCTATACACAATCCAGATTAGACATCACTACTGATGTTATCAATTTACTGACTTTACTGTGGAGTAAAAGTAGTTGTCCCTCATAATTTTCTTTTTCTTATTTTACTGTGGTATTTTCAGCAATTTATTTTTCCAGAAAAAATAAAAATCATTTTGTTAAGTTTCATTTCTCCTCTCGAAAGAATTCTGGTTGATAAAGTTTCCATGTGTTCATAGTTTCCTGATTTTCTTATCATGGATAATTGTTGAATTTTTGAAAGGATTTTTCTGAATCTGTCATGATGATCATATGATTTTCCTTTTTTGGTTTGTTAATATGGAAAATGGTATTGATTTTAAAATGTTAATGGAAACTTGCATTCCAGGGAGAATTTCCATTCAGTCAGGGTATATGTCCTCTTTTATTGTTGTAAGTAATTTGCTAATATTTTGTAAGGCATATTTACATCTATTTCAGGGGGAATATTGGTGTTTACTTTTCTTTCTTTTTGATTAGAGAAGTTGTAGGTTTACAGAAAAATCCTGCATATATTACAGAGTTCCATATACTCTGCTTTTATTGACACCTTGGTCTATTGTGGTACATTCGTTACAACCGATGAAAATGTGTTTTTGTGATTGTACTATTAACTATAGTCCATGGTTTGCTTTAGAGTTCACTCTTTGTGCTGTACAGTCCTATGGATTTTTGTTTTAATTTTTATTCTAGTAACATATAAACAATCTAAACTTTCCCCTTTTAGCCACATTCAAATATATAATTCAGTCTTACTAATTATGTTCACATTGTTGTGCTACCATCACCATTATCCATTAACAAAACTTTCCCAATGTCCCAAATAGAAAATCTATATAATTTAAACATTAATTCTCCATTTCCTACCACTCCCAAGTCCCTAGCAACCTATATTCTAGTTTCTGACTTTATGAGTTTTCTTATTCTAATTATTCCTTATCAGTGAGATTATACAATATTTATTTGCCCTTTTTTGTCTGGCTTATTTTATGCAACATGATGTCTTCAAAGTTTATACCTGTTATTGCATGTATTAGAAAGCCATTCCTTTCTATGGCCAAATTATATTCCATTGTATATATATACCATATTTTGTTTTATTCATTCAGAGTTGATAGGACACTTAGGTTGCTTCCATATTTTGCTGATTGTGAATAATACAACTATGAACAACATTGTGCAAATATCTGTTCAATCCCTGCTACCAATTCTTATGGGCAGATACCTAGAAATGAAATTGTCAGGATATATGGTAATTCTACGTTAACCTTTTTTTCACGCTTATCTTCTTTAGTGTCCCTTGGGCTTTTTGGGTATTCATATTCATGTCTTTTGTTAAGTTTGGGGATTTGCTAATATTTCTTTACTATTAGTTCTTCCACTTTCTCTCTTTCTTCTCTTTCTGGGACTTCTATGGTACATATATTTGTACGCTTGATAGTATCCCACAGGTATCTTAGGCTATTATCAGTTTTTATAATTTTTTTTTCTGCTCCTTAACTCATTTCAATAGTTTTGTCTTTGAGTTCACTGATTCTTTCTTCTGCCAGTTTCAATCTTCTATCACAACTGTCCTGCATATTTGTCATTTTAGTTGCTATGGTCTTCAAATCCAGTAGTTCTGTTTGGTTCCTTTTAAAATTTCTTTGTCTTTATTGAGAGTCTAGTATTGTTCTTTCATTGTTTTCCTGATAGCCTTTAGCCCTCTCTCTGTTTTCCTTCACCTCCTTTAGTGTACTAGAAGTCATTTTTAAAAGTCTTTGTACAGAATATCCATAGTCTGGTCTTCACAGATATTTTCTGGATTTTAATTCTCTTTCTTTGGAGAGGCCATCATTTCTTGTTTAATTTTTTTGTCTGTTAACTTTTGTTGCACATTGGGCATTTTAATATTCTAAAATATTAAATGGAATTTCATTTTTGAGCTGTTTCTTGAATTTGTATTCAGCTAGTGATATAACTGAGATTTTCTTGAGTGGCAGGAGCTAGGAAAATAAAACAAACTAATGTAAAAACACTTTTCTCATTCTTTGAAAATTAGTTTTATGTAGGCTGGTTCTCTCCTTCAGAGTTCAACCCTTTTATCAAGAAGTTCAACCCAAGTGAAATGCAAAGTATAAGGCCTACCCTGACTTTTCTGAGCTTGTGCTTATCCTGGACTTGTATTTGCTATTTGTCTTAGAAGTTCTCCAGTTTGCAGGAATTTGAATACTCCTCTTACAAGCTAAGAAATAACTCTTCTCCCTCTTCAAGGGTGCTCTACCACTGGACTTAATCAGGTAGGCCTTTGTCCCAGTTCCTCCAAATCAATTATTTCTGACACAGCTTTTGCTGTTCCAAGCTGTTTTTGTCTGGAGGACAAATTTTGGGAGCAGTGTTGTAGGAGCTGGAGAGGAGTTTCCTAGGTCAATCTTTCCCAACTGGAAGCAGGTCAGGTACTCACAATGGGATCATCAGATTTTTTCACACTTCCCTAGAGAGGGGGCAAGGGTGCCAGGAGCTTCTTCTATGGCTCTTTGAATCTGTGCTTTCTTGATTCAATACTTCACCAGTAAATGCAGTCCTACATCTGTTTTCCATAGTTGTCAGGAAGGATATTGTCTTTAAGACTTCTCTGTTGTTTTGGTGGGTTAGAACAATGGCCACCCTGAGAGCCAGGAACCCAGCAATTGAAGTAACTGATCAAAAGCAGGGATCAGAGATTGGACTGCACAGTCCTGGGTCTTGGGGAAGTAGGTCTTTATATCCTACCCTGACACCAACAAGCTGTACCAGAGGCCAGGATTGAGGACCTCACTGCTACCTGCCATAAAGGCTGGGGGATGGAAAATGTTAGCTATTGCACAGAGTGAAATTCAATGGAATTTTCCACAATTTACCAGCCCCTTCCTCTTTCTCTTCCCTGGAGGCTGCACAGTGTTCTACTAGACTCCAGTGTTTCAAAATAGTTGTTTCAGACAGTTCCTGTCTGTTTAATAGTTGATCTGGTGAAGGGACTGATTCCTGAACTTCGCTACTTCACCATCTTTCCACAATCCTCTCCCTAGATTTCTTTTATTGTAATATCTTTTTTAAAAATTCTAGTTTTGCTATATGTTAACACAGTACTCATAAAATGAATTGGAATGTATTGTTCCTTCTATTTTGTGAAAAAGTATTTATATATGTTTGCTATTATTTCTTCCTCAAATACTTGATAAAATTCATCTGGAGTTTCCTTTATAAGATGGTGTTTAATTATGAATTCAATTTAGTTAATAAATTTTAGACTCTTCTGATTTTTTATTTCTACTTGAATCAATTGTCTTCATTTGTATCTTTCAAGCAATCTGTCCATTTCATCTAGATTCTCAAATTTATTGCCATAATATCTCCTTGTTATCCTATAATGTTTGTAGCATCTGTAGTGATGTCCTGTCTTTCATTCTTGATATGAATGATTTATATCTTTTCTCTTTTATTTCCTTTTATGGTAAACAGAGGTTAAGATGGTTCACAAGATTCCTACCCTCTGGTGTTTGTACCCTTGTATAGTTTCCTCCTTTTGAATGTGGAAAGGATCTCTGACTTGCTTCTAGCTGAAAGAATATGACAAATGTATTGCGACATCACTTCCATGATTACATTATGTTGCATAAGACTTTGTCTTTCTAGATTTGCTCCAGAGTCTCTCTATTTCTCCCTTGCTTATTTTAAGAATAAAAACACCATGTTGTGAAAGAGTCTATGAAGAAGGTCATGTGGCAAGGAACTGTGAGTAGTGTCTAATTGTTGAGGGAAGCATGTAGGAACTAAGAACAGATTTTCGCTGAGAGCCAGCAAGAAACTGGGGTTCTAAGTCTTACAGCCATGGAGTAATAAATTTTGCCAAGAAAATGAATGAGCTCAGAAGATGAACCATTGCCAGTCAAACCCTGGCCAACACTTTGATTTCAACCTTCTTGATGACTCAGCTTAGCTATTCCTAAGATATTGATCTATAGAAACAGTGCAAAGATAAATTCATATTATTTTAGCTACTAAATATGTGGCAATCTGGCAGCAGTATATCCATATAAATAGAAGCTTATCCCTTGTATTGATCTCTTTAAAAGCTAGGTTTGTGTTTTGTAAATTTTTTTCTATTATTTGTTTATTTTCTATTCTTTTGATTCTGTGCTTTTCTTTATTGTTTCCTTCCCTTTACTTACTCTGAGTTTAATTTGCTCTTTTTTTTCTAACTTTTTGAGGTGAAAGCTTTCATTTACTTGAGAGCATTCTTTTCTAATATGAGGGCTATAAATTTCCCTTTAAGCACTGCTTTGGCTTCTTGTCAAAATTTTTGATTTAAAAAAAAATCATTCACTTCAAAACACTTTCTCATTTTTCTTATAGTTTGACCCATGGGTTAATTAGAAATGTGCTGTTTAATTGCCAAGTATTTGGGGATTTTACATTTTTTTCTGTTATTAATTTAAAATTTAACTCCATTGTGGTACAAGAACATATTCTGTTTAATTCCAAAATTTTAAATATGTTAAGGCTTGTTCTATCACTGCCTAAGTCACTTTTGGCAATAGCTTCCCCTTATTCTTATTAGATCCAAATGCTTCTTTCCAGAGAAGAGGGAATATTCAATATGGATATATGAGTGTGGCTCTTGACCTCATTCCTCACTGTTCTGATCACCTTCTTCCTCATTACACACATACACTAACTTTGGTCAGACTTGAGTTCCTATCTTGGGCATCCTGATCAGCTCAGGAGCATCTGTGGGAACTAGAAGATGCAGGCAGTCTCAAGCTAATGAAAACATGCAAACTCCATTGCCCTTGGTAGGCAGGAGTGCAGCAATGAGTTCAAGAGAAACCATCTTCCTACCAAAATTTTGCAGAAAGTGATGTGTTAAAAGCAAAATAAAAGATCATCTTAGGTGAATTGTGATTTGGGTTTGGGGACCTACTCAAAACAGTAATGTCCTATTTACTTTTCTCCTCTTCCCTTAGATAAAGTTAAATTCTGTGTCTGTTGAGACTAGAAGCAGAGGTTCAGATGAAGAAGCTGTGTCTAGGAAATTATCTGGTGAATTCAAACTGCACAGACACATTAGAGAATATTCACCCCGAAACATGTGTGTGTGTATTTCTTAAATTATCTGTATATATGTCTGCGAATCCTGATTCTGGTATATCTGACTAGGTGACCTTTTTGACTAAACCCAGAAAATTCATGTTCTATGACTTTGCTCAGTCAGCTTCAATAATAAGTTAATGTATAATAAATATATGTGGTCAGGAGTTTTTTCAACACAGAATTCTCATCCTGACAGACTTATGAAGACAAACACATTTGTGAGGAGTTGTATTTGTTCAGATAATTGATAAACCCAAGACTGTGTCTTCAAGTGTGTCTGGATGCAGAAACCAGTCTTTCTGACTCTTGACTTTGTTTGAGGGCAGCCCCTTCTCACATCACTGCAAGATGGCCTTCAGCAGTGCTAAGTGTGTCTTCCATGTGCTTGGGAATTGAGAAGTGCCAAGCATGTCTTCTGTATGCTTGGCAATCTATTGGAAAGGGAGCTTATCTTCTTCATTGGTTTTAGCAGAAGTCCTGGGTTTAAATCTCGCTGGCCAAGATGAAGTCATGTGCTAATCTTTGAACCTTTCACTTGTAGATTTAAGCCTTCCTTGCCCAAATGACAGAAATAATCAAGAAGATTTACCAAAACAAGGAGAAATGGGTGCTGAGCAGATGTAAACAATGCTGTACACTACTACAGCTTGACAATATTTCTGTAGTGAACAATCTTCAACCTCCTCTAAAGCTATAGGTCTATGACCCAGACAGGTATGGAGCTACATCTTGACATTGTTGCCACTAAGTGTATTATTTACCTTCATTTCTTTCAATTCTTACTTAAAGTTGGTAAAGCAACTTCATAGAAGTTTGCAATCTCATCTCCTCTTATTAAATGTGCCTGCAACAGTTATTCTTATCAAACTGGACAAATGGTGGTTTTCTGAACATGTTTTAAACTTTCTTACCTTTGGGGTTTGCTCATACAGTCTCCTATGAATAAGTGTCTCTCTCTACCTTTCTGTTTGCTGAATTCCCACATCTCCTGCACAAAGCTTCTCTGACTCACCCTCTCCAACATGGAATAAACCTATCTCTTCAGGGCCTTCAACTGTAGCCTTTACATATCCTTTCGGAACTGGAGTCTGGGATCTGTCTGTCTTACTCTCCTATAAGTGGATCCTTGTCTTCTTCTGGGATCCCACCAGGCTTAGCATGGAATCTACCATCCCTTGTTCCTTCCTATTCCCCAGCACCTTCTCTGTGTGGACCATGCAGTGCAGCTGAGAAAGAGTGGAGATGGGGTGTAGAGACCCTTGGGAGACTGGGCTCACTCCCAGGTAGCACATGACAAAGAACGAGGCATGGCCATTGTTCTTCTGAGGGAGGCACCAGAGGGCTGAAATCTGCCAAGTCCTATTGTCATCTCTCACTAGGTGTATCCTAGGCAATCCAGTTAACCTCATCAAGTCTCACGCTTTTCTGCAAATCTGGTTGTATGGTGTCCATCCCTTAAGAGTTGTAAAGATTGTACGACATTTCATGTACAAGGTTTTAGAACATTACCTGGTCACAATACAAATTCAACTAGTGCTGGCTATATAATTATGATAATTATGGTGCCCACCCAACTAAAAGGATGAAGAACCCCAGGCCTACTTGTCCCAAAAGCCAGGCTCCTGTCACCTCTTCAATGCAGGCTTCCCTGACTGACTACTCATACCTTCTTCAAATCTCTAGCTGAAATTTGTCAGGGGAAGTGATCAAATCCCAAAGTATTTTGTCTTTCATCAATTCCACCAATGAAATCAGCAAAGTAAAACTTCCATCAGTGATGAGCACGAGAAAGCTCTTTGTGAGACAATTAAAACTTATTAGAAGTCTCTTTCACTTTAGAAAAAATTTGGTTCCTAATTTGAGAGTTTCCTATTTTGAAAGCCCTAACAAAGGGTTAGGCTCACTGCAATTAACCATCATTTAAATCAAATGCCATACGTGAAAGCCCATGGCAACTAGAAGGACATGCAAACGATGATTTCTTGAAGAATTTCAGGTGAAACTAGTAACAATAATATTATTAACAATAATAGCATTAAAATTATAGATAATTTTATTATTAATTGCAGTAATAATTTCCATTATTTTCAAAACAAATAAGATCACATCAATATTACAACTATCAATAACATATCATTATTAAAATTATAATTATGTTTGATGATTATATTAATAATAAACATACAAATTTCCCATTTTAACTAAATGGCAATAATCAATTAAAAGTCAAAAACATAAGCATATAGGAAAAGAAACTTAAGAAGAATTATGTATAACCTATCATGAGAAAATAGAAAATATATTGCTATAGATAAAAGAAAACTTATGATTAAAAAACTATAAATAGTATAGGTGAATGGGGAGACAATCTCTCAATTCTATTCTAATCTCAATCACTGTTTGAAGGATTTTTTGAGAGGCGGCACAGTGTGGACAATGAGCAAAGTGTTTCTAATACTTGGAAGAAATTAGACGGGTAAGCACAAGCTAAGAAATTGAAGCCACAGAATAATTGAAGGAAAGAGGACTGGTTCTACTAGATAAAATATATTATGAAGCAAGAATCATTAAATTAATTCTGTACAGGCACTAAAATAAATATACAAATAAAAAAACAGACTAGAGAGTTCCAACGCAGTTTTGTAGGAACACCTTAGTATTTGAAGCTTATTTCCCAAATGGTGATGGAGTGAAATGATAGCTACATATGAGAAAAAAGCAGATTTTATCCTTGTATCATATCCAAAAATAGGATAAAATAAATAGTTAATATTCATTAATATTAAATTAAAAACAAACCATGGACTTCCAAGAAGACAGCTTTGAAGTAGGTAGCCTGTGCTCAGTTTGCTCACAAAAAGAGGAGGAAGGGCAAAAAGCTGTCTGAGGGAGCTGCTTTGGGTATCTGTAGACCAGGAGAGTGCTGCTCATCATCCAGGAGGGGGAGGGACAGAGAGACAAAGAGGCCAAATGAAAACCAAAAAATGTGAGTTACTTCTCTCTGTGGCTGGGAACTCTACAAATATTCCACCTTCAAGGTAAATAGCCTTGCTAAAACCCCTGGCTCTTTGCAGTCAACTGAGAGGGAAAGAACATTCCCTGAGGGGAAGGGCATCTGTGTAGGGTGGAGAGTCATTTCTCTTCAGTGAGTTTGGCCAGCTGAGTCCTCTTTGAATCTCAAAAAACTACAACAACAACAATAACAACCCAGGCAGCAGCACTGAAGTGGTCTCAGGGAGAAGTGAGAGGGATCTGATCAGGCAGGCTGTCACATAAAAGTGATGATTTATCAAGAAGAAAGAACAATTATAAACATTTATGTACCTAACCAGAATACCCCAAAATACATGAAGCAAATATTGGAAAAACTAAGTGGAGAAATAGATGCCTTTACAGTTATAATGGGAGACTTTAATACACCATTATCACCATTAGATTGACCATCTTGACAGAGGGTCAATAAAGAAACAGAGGATCTAGACCTAATAGACATATACAGAACATTACACCTAAATACAGTGGGATATACATTCTTCTCATGCATACATGGATCATTCTCCAGGGTAGACCACATACTAGGTCACAGAACAACTCTGAATGAGTTAAAAAAGATTGAAATCATACAAAGTAATTTTTCTGACCACAGTAGAATGAAGCTAGAAATTAGTAAGGGGCAGAGAAACAAAATAGGCACAGATATGGAAGGTAAACAACACACTCTTAGGCAATCAGTGGGCCAAGGAGGAAGTTGTAAAAGAAATTAGTAACTACCTTGAAATGAATGAAAATGAGAACGCAATTATCAAAACTTATGGGATGCAACAAAAGCAGTGCTGAGAGGGAAATTTATAGTCATAAATATCTATATTAAAAAAGAAGAAAGAGCTAAAATCAAAGACCTAACAGGACACCTGGAGGAATTAGAAAAAGAACAATGAACTAACCCCAAGCAACAGGAAGAAGAAAATAACAAAAATCAGAGTATAACTAAATGAAATTGAGAACAAGAAAGCACTAGAAAAAATTAACAAAACCAAAACGTGGTTCTTTGAGAGGATTAATAAAGTTGACAAATACTTAGCTAGACTAAAAAATAAAAAGGAGAATATGCAAAAACATAAAATAAAAAATGAGAAAGGGTCTATCACCACTGATGCCACAGAAATAGAGTATCATAAGATTATACTTTGAAAAATTGTATGCCAACAAGATGGATAACTTAGGTGAAATGGAGAAATTTCTAGAAACACATATAGGCCTACATTGACAAAAGAAGAAGTTGATGAATTTAATAGACCAATCACAAGTAACAAGACTGAATTTTCATCAAAGTCTCCCAACTAAGAAGAGACCAGGACCAGATGGTTTCATAGGTGAATTCTTCCATTCATTGCAGAAAGAACTAACACCAATCTTGTTGAAACTCTATCAAAAAATAGAAGTGAAGGGAACATTGCCTAACTCCTTCTATGATGCTTACATCATCCTATACCAAAGCCACATAAATGCACCACAAGAAAGAAAACTACAGACCAATCTTTCTAATGAACCTGGATTCTAAAATCCTAAAAAAAAACCTTACTAATCATATTCAGTAACAGATCAGTCAAATTATACACCATGACCAATTATGTTTCATTCCTGGTATGCAAGGATGGTTTAACATAAGAAAATCAATCAATGTAATATACTACAGTAACAGATCAAAAGAAAAAAATCCTTTGATCGTCTGTATTGATGCAGAAAAAGCATTTGATAAAATGCAGCATCCTTTTGTGGTAAAAACACTTCAAAAGATAGGAACAGAAGGAAATTTCCTAGACATGATAAAGCATATTTATGAAAAACCCACAGTTAATATCACATTCAATGGTGAACTGCTTAAAAGCTTTCCCTCTAAGATCTGGAACAAAACAAGCATGCCCACTGTCACTCTTATTTAACATTGTGTTAGAAGTACTTGATGGAGCACTTAAGCAAGAAAAAGCAAAAGGCATCCACATTGGAAAAGACAAAGTAAAAACTTCACTATTTTCAGATGACATGATCCTATACATAGAAAGCCCTGAGAAATGTACAACAAAGGTGCTAGAACTGTTAAATGAGTTCAGTAAATTGGCAAGATATAAGATCAATGCACAAAAATCAATAGCATTTCTGTATACAAATAATGAGCAACCTGAGGAGGAAATCAAGAAAAAAAATTCCATTTAAAATAACAACCAAAAGAATAAAATACTTAGGAATAAATCTAAGTCCTAAAGATGTAAAGGACTTGTGCACAGAAAACTACAGAACATTCTTAAAGGAAATCAAAGAAGACCTAAATTAATGGAAGAATGTTCTATGTTTATGGATTGGAAGACTAAATATTATTAAGATGCCTGTCCTACCCAAATTGATTTAAAGATTTAACAAAATCCCAATGAAAATTACAGCAGCAGCTTTTTACTGAATTGGATAAGCTAACTATGAAATTTATTTGGAAGAACAAGGAGCCATGAATAGCCAAAAGCCTATTGAAAAAGAAAAGTGAAATTGGAGGAATCACAATTCCTGACTTTAAAGCATTCTACAAAGATAAGGGGTCAAAACTGCGTGGTATTGGCACAAAGATAGACATACTGATCAATGAAACAGAACTGAGAGTTCTGATATAGATCCTTGCATATACAGTCAACTGATTTTGACAAGGCCACCAAGCCCACTCAAGGGACAGAATGGCCTCTTCAACAAATGGTGCTTGAAGAACTGGATATCCATATCCAAAAGAATGAGAGAGTATCACCATCTCTCACCCTATACAAAAATTAACTCAAGATGGATCAAAAATCTAAATATAAGAGCTAAGCCCATAAAGCTCCCAGAAGATAATGTAGGGAAGTATCTATGAGACTTTGTAGTAGAAAATGGTTTCACAAAGTTTACACCCAAAGTGCAAGCAGTGAAAGAAAAAATAGATAAATAGGATCTCCTCAAAATTAAAAACTATTGCACTTCAAAGGAGTTCGTCAAGAAAGTGAAAAGGCAGCCTACTCAATGGGAGAAAATATTTGGTAAACATGTATCCAATAAAGACCTAATGTGCAGCATATATAAAGAAATTCTCCATCTTCAAAATAAAGACAAACAACCCATGTAAAAAAAAGGGCGAAAGATTTGAGTAGACACTTCTCCAAAGAAGAAATACAAATAGCTAAAAAGCACATGAAAAGATGCTCAGTATCATTAGATATTAGGGAAATGCATATCAAAACTACAATGAGATATCATCTTACACCTATTAGACTGGAAGCTATTAAAAAAAAAAGACAACAAGTGTTGGAGAGAATGTGGAGGAAAGGGAACTCTTATTGACTGTTGGTGGGAATGTAGAATGGTGCAGCCATTGTGGAGGACAGTGTGGCATTTCCTCAGGGAGCTAAGTATAGAACTGCCATATGATCCAGCAATCCCACTGCTGGGCATATACCCAGAAGAATTGAAAGCAGGGACATGAACAGATATATGCACACCAACGTTCATAGCAGCATTAGTCACTATTACCAAAAGCTGGAAGCAACCCAAGTGTCCATCACAGATGAATGGATAAGCAAATTGTGGTATATACATCAGTGGAATATTATTCAGCTGTAAGAAGGAATCTGAAGCCCTTATGCTGAGTGAAGTAAGCCAGTGACTGAAGGACAAATATTACATACCTCCCTGATAGGACTTCAGAAAATAGAGCAGACTCACAGAGCTAGAATCTGGAAGATAAGTTAACAGGAGACAGAAAGAGAGTAGAGGGTGGCTGGCTGATACTTAATATGGGCAAAATCTATGATAAAGTGGAAGGGTGTGGTTGAGCATTGGGGGGGGGGGTGATAGTGGTGCCATGATGTGATTGGGTACTATGGTACAGTCATGTGAGGAGGTAGGGTTGGGGTGTTGGTTGAACTATCCATGGAACTGGGGAGAGGATTGGAAATAGGACCAGGTTAACTCTGGGGATTTGTAGGCCTGTGGTTAATACTACAATGGTAAGAATGTTCTTTTGCCAAATATGGAAGGGTAGGATTACCGATGTAGGGTGTTGGTGGTGGGGGTGGGGGTTATGCGGGAAAGTAAAACAGCTGGGGCATGTCTATGTGGAATATAAAAGTGTTCATCTTGTTGTAGTGTATTATCACAGTGGGTAGAGACCCACACAATAAACAAGAAAATATTAAACTTCCATCCTGGGGAGTCCTAATATGCTCTCAATTAAAGGGGAAAGAATCTCTTGAGAACATAGGCAGTGCCTAATAAAAGAAAACGGACCAATATGTCAAGCCCTCAATATTATTGCCTGTAACTACGAACCTTATTCTTTAAAAATTGAAACTTAGTGGTCACTATAGGTTCTGAGGGGAGGGGAAGGGAAGAACAGAATAGATGGAACATAGGGCATTGTTAGTGCACTAGAATTGTTCTGCATGATCTCACAATAATGGATACAGGCCATTTTAAATTTTGTCAAAACCTATAAAAGTGTACAGAGCAAAATGTAAACCTTAATGTAAACCATTGACCATGGTTAGTAGCAATGCTTCAATATTTGTACATCAGTTGTAACAAATGTACCATCCATATGTAAAATGTTATTAATCGGGGAGAGTGGGTTAGGGGGAGGGCATTGGGTATATGAGAATTCCCTATATTTTCTATGTGACTTTTCTGTAACCTAAAGCTTCTTTGAAGATAAAGAAGAAGAAAAAAAAGACTCTGGGGAACATATGGAAGAAATTGTCACCATACATAAAAGAAAACAGATCTTACAGTGATGAAACACACAATCAAAATTTTATTTATTTATTTATTTTTTTGTATTTTATTTTTTATTATTTTATTTTCTTATTAATTTGGCTATTTTTTGGCTTTGTTCTGGGGGAGGTTTTGGATCGCAGAAGGGTCACAACTGCTTGCAGGGGAGTATCACTGTTGTGAAGTGTCGGTGACTGGGGGATGTGGGGAGGGGTGCAATTGGGGCATGCCTCTAAGGCATAGGAATATGTTCAAGTGTTCATGGGCCATTGTCTTGGTGGATATAGATCCACATAATAACCAAAAAAAATATTGAATTCTCATCCTATGCAGTCCTGCTACATTCTTTAATAGAGCAGCAAGAATCTCCCAAATACATGGGCAGTGTCTTGCTAAGGAGGATGGACCATTACAACAGGCCCTTGATATTAATGATTGTATTCAAGAACCTTTTCTTGTGAAATTGAAACTTAGCCTACTATTACATATTGCCTAGGAGTTACCTCCTGAAAGCCTCCTGGCTGCTCAAATGTAGCCTCTCTCTAAGCTAAAGTCAGCATATACGTACTACCTTCCTCCTGGCATAGGATATGGCTCCCAGGGATAATCCTCCCTGGCACCAAGGGATTATTACCAAGAGCCATCTAGTGATGCATCTGGAAAAAGACCTTGACCAAAAGGGGGAATATTAAATACAAATGAGTTTTTATGGCTATGAGATTTCAAAGTCAGTTGAGACATCATTCCTGAGGTTATGTTTTTGCATGTCTCAGCAGGATCTCATTGACTGCCACAGTAAACAATGCCTCAAACAACAGGTTTCCTGAGGACTCTAGGGACATCTAGACATTATAAGCAGGGCAGAAAATCTCAGAAATTCAGTACCCTGTCAGTGAGTCTTACTTTGGAATATATACTAACAAAGTTAGACTCATTTGCCCCATTTTACTTGAACCTATAATTAGCACTATACTTGTTAAATATATGCCCCAGAGACTTAAATCTTTGGTATATTCATATGCCTGAATCTCCAGTTCATTGGACTCACCCAGGACAACTAACAAAAAGATGATGATGGACAGTGCCCATCCCCCCAAAACAGAGAGTGTCTACAACTGCAAGGAAGACAGTTCCATCCTTCTACCCCATGGGATCTAAGCTCCATCTCAATCAGAAATAGAGTGGACATCACTATCATTTGGGAATGAACAATGGACTAAAGAATACTTATTATTATTCTATTACAGACTTATTATTGTTATAGCATTGGAAGGACTTACATCATTCATATAAAGGCAGTGGCCACCACTGGTTCTGATGGGAAGGAGAGGGAAGAATAGGTGTAACATGGGAGCGTTTTTGGGATATTGGGATTGTCCTGCATGACATTACAATGATGGATACAGGCCGTTATACATTTTGTCAAAAAGTATAAGATTATGTGGGGAAAGCGTAAACTATAGTCCATGATTAGCAGAAATGCTTCAATACGTTTCTCTCAACTGTAACAAATGTACTACACTAAGAAAGATGATTGGAAAATGTGGGAGGGGTAGGAGGTGAGGTATATGGGAATTCCCTAAGTTTTTCATATAAAATTTATGTGATCAAAAGCGTCTTTAAAAATAAAAAATAAATAAAAGCAAAAAATAAAAATAAAAAAGAAAGGAAAAAAAATCAAACCATAACAGTCTAGAGGAAAACATCAGTGCATATTGAAATTATCTCTTTTCTTGGAGGGGAGAGTGCTCCCTAAGCTTAACAATAGGGAAGAAATGGATTTGAGTAAACAGGATTTATATATTTTATCTGTTAATACAGCAACAAAGAGAATTTGTAACTGAAAAAGTATCTTTTACGAATGTAAAAATGAAGTGTTTTTATCATACATACAAAAAGAATTCATATATCTAAATAAGAAAAATATAAGATTCCAAATGAAGAGAAATGCAAAAGCCACAAAGAGAGTTTGAATGATAAGAGATAAAAGGTAAGTGGCTAATGAGCATAAAAAATGATCAATCTCACTATCAATTACAGGGCTAATAATTAAAACAGGATTATAATACCATTTAAAACTATCAAATGGATAGTTTTAAAAGATGCAATTTCAAATGCTAGCAAGGATATGAAAAGAGAATCTGGATTTGGTGGAAGGGTAGGTAACTATTAAGATGGCAATTTAACAATATGGATCAAATGTTTTTATTTTAAAATTTTATTTTTTAAAATAAAATTCTTCCTTTTAAAATTTATTAAATTGGCTCATAGAAATGATTCAAATAAGAGAGAAGATTCGTGCACAGAGGTTCCCACAAGATTTAGTCACAATAGAAGGAGAGAGCGGAGAGAGAGAGAGAGAAAGAGAGAGAGAGAGAGAGATCTCAATGCCCAGTAATATTAATACATATGGAATGCTTAACAAATACATTCATATTCTGTGTTATTATGTGGGTGTATTAGTCAGCCCAAGGAGTGCTGATGCAAAATTCCAGAAATCTGTTGGCTTTTTTAAAGGGTATTTATTTGGGGTAGAAGCTTACAGTCACAAGGCCATAAAGTGTTAAGTTACATCCCTGACCAAAGTCTGTGGTCACATGCTGGAGTAAAATGGCTGCTCTGTGAGGGTTTCAGCCTTCCTCTTCCTCCTAGGGCTCCATGGTCCCAGTTCCCAGTTCCTTCTGATCTCAGTTGTGGGCTGGCATAAGGTTTGTCTCCATTCCTGGGGCTCATCTCTTTCTGGGCTTGGCTGCTATGCTCTTTCCACAAGGCCAACTGTAAACTATCAGGCAAATGGTTTGGCTCTCTCCCTGAGGTGCCAGTGTCAAAAACTACTTTCTCTGCTCTCCTTCTCTGTGTATTTACTTCCATGTGAGATTCTGTTTTTCCCCATCAAGGGGGTGGGGACTCAACTCTGCATGCCCTAATGATGTGGTAAAATAAAGCCCTAATCTTGATTTAATAAAGTAAAAGTGAAACCTCTGAATCTAATACAATCTAATATACCCAGAAGAGCAGACAGGTTTACAAACACAATCAAATATCTATTTTTGGAATTCATAAATAATATCAAACTTCTACACTCCATCCTCTAAATTCCAAAAAAATTACAATATTTAAAAACAAACAAACAAACCTTAAATCAGTAACAATGCTAAGTACTAAATCTTATCACAATCAGTTTAAAGAAATACAGTTTGTCTTAGGACAAAGTCCTGTCTGGCTGTAGACTTCTGAAACTTACAAAACAATTTATCTGCTTCCAATATACAAGGGGACAAACAAAGGATAAACATTTGAATTACCATAAGGAGAAATTGGGAGGGAAACCTGAGTCATGGGTCCCCTACAGTTCCATAAACCTCCAGGGCTTACTTCATTAGATTTCAGAGGCTGAGAGTCATTCTTAAGATGATGGTTTCTTCTCTCTGGGATCTCATAAGGGCCCCCTTTCTGCAGGCTTGCCCAACAGCCATTTTCTTGGTTCCACCCTCATCAAGGCATCTAGGTATTGACCGAGCTCCAGACCTCACCCTCCAAGAACATTGTGGTGATGGCCACACCTTCCCATATCTCTGGGGTAGAGTCTTAACCCCCTAGTACAGTGAGGTGAAGGCAACATCTTCCCTAATCTTTGGTATAGTGGGCCAATGCACTCAGAGCAATGAGTTGGTCACCTGGACTTTCCTAATCCATGGGGGACAGGCCAACCCCTTTCAGACCTATGGGGTGTTGACCTTACCCTCCCTATCCTTTGAGGACGTGCTCCACCCTCTCTGTACCCTGGGATGGCAAAGCTCTCCCTGAACAGCAATCGGGAATATCTACCCTCTTGGCCCAAGGAGATTTCTTAATTCCAGATCTCGACTTCCATGGTTTTACTCTTAAAGGCATTTTCCCTTCTGTCTTTCCCCTACATGTCCCTTTTTGGTCCAGGTTGACAGTGGTTTTGTTCACATAGCACTCTCAAAAAGCTCATTGGTTTAGCATGCCACAGAAGCAGGGGTCCAAGCCATCAGAGAATAAGACTGTCCATAAGTTTTTCCTGGATAGCTGCATTTTCAATCCTGACTTGCAAGTTCCAAGTTCAGTTAAGTCCTCAAATGGGACACTATTATCTGGGGTTGGATTTCCAGAGGCTTGGAATTTCTGGAATCAGTTTCTGGTTTCATTGTGCCTAACAGTTCAGTTCTCAGCTTATCTCTCTCATCTAGCATTTTATTATAAACTACAAGGAGAAGCCAAGCCACATTCTCCAAGTTTACTTTAGAAAATTCTTCAGCTAAAAACCCAGGCTTGCCATTTTCAAATTCTGTCTTCCATAAAACATCAGGAGTTTATATTGCTAAATTCCCTTCAAATTTAAAACATGGATCACCTTTCCCCCAGTTTCCAATAATAGTTTTATCATTAACTTCTAAGTCCTCATAAAATGTCTCTTTAGCATCCATTTTCCTACCAACATTTCTTTCAAAGCAATCTAGGCCTTTTTCATCAAGCATCTCACAATTCCTCCAAAAAATACCCCTTACCAATTTATGAAACTGTTCCAGCATTTTGGTAATTGCAAAAGCACCACTCCACTCTCGGGTACCAAATTCTGTATTAATCAGCCAAAAGTGGTGCTGATGCAAAGTACCAGAACTCTATTGACTTTTATAGAGGGTAGCTATTTGGGGTAGAACCTTGCAGTCACAAGGCCCTAAAAAGTCCAACTCAAGGAGAAAGAGAACACAGAAGCAGATATGCAGAAAGAGAGTGTGCTCCATAGACACAGTCTCAGGAAGGGAGATGAGCCTGATAGTCTACAGCTGACCTTGTAATGAGAACAAACAGCTGAGCTCAGAAAGAAATGAGCCCAAAGAGAGAGACAAGCCTTATGCCAGCCAGCCTACAGCTGAGATTGGAAGAAGCTGAGACCATGGAACCTTAAGAAGGAGGAAGGCTGAATCCTCACAGACATTGCCCGCCATTTTGCTTCAACATGTGAAAACAGACTTTGGATGAGAAAGTACCTGTTAAGGTACCTTGAGTTGGACTCTTTTGGGCCTCATAATTGTAAGTCTCTACCCCAAATAAATACCCTTTAGAAAAGCCAACAGATTTCTGGTACTTTGCATCAGCACTCTTTTGGCTGACTAATGGTAGGCATTAAAAATATTTACAAATATTATAATATGGAATAATACAGGAAATTGTGTAGTAAATCATTAACTATAGACTGAAAAGATATTTACAATGTCTGGCAGATAAGGAGTTAATATGCATTACATGCAGAGTATCAACACATTGAAACAAAAAAAGACAAATGACCAATTAAAAAGGCTACCTATAGGCAATTCACAGAAGAAGAAATCTGAATGGTCAATACACTAATGAGAATATTCTTAATTTCTGGGAACTAAAAACTGAAGTATAAATGAAATATTGTGGTTTGTCCATCAGGCCTGATAAAAATGTACAAATGATAATAAGTACTGACAAAAATGTGAGGACAGAGGCATCTCATATGACCAGTGGAAATGTGACTTGCTTTAGCCTCTTAGGAAAGTAATCTTAGAGAGTATCTATTAAAATTCAAATATGCATATCCTTTGACCCTGTGATTCTACTTTAAGGCTCTATCTTAGAGAAGTAAAAGCATTATTTTTTAAGGAAGGGGGAGAAGGAATCTTCTGAATATACATTAATAGAGGAATGGTTGAATGAATTGTGCATATTAGAACTGTGGAATACTATACAGATACACGAACAAGTGAGAGAGCTAGCTCTGTATCTATTTTCTCAAAGGGAGAACGATGACAATTCATTGTGAGGATAATAAGTTACAGGGAAAGGAAAGTGTACAATATAAAGTAGAGGAGGAGATCAAGATGGTGGCTGAGTGAACTTCCCTTGTGGTCTCTCCTGGGAAGAGGCGGCTGGGTGCTGCTGGAGGTTCTCCAAGGATGGGCTTTTTTGGGATTTTTGCAGGGCAAGAAGTGTCTGGACATCGATTTGGTGGAAAGGTGCAGCAGGGAACACCTCACATTTGCTGGGTTTTCTCATCCTCCCCTGCCTCATTTCTGTGTGAACTGATTTAGGCTACCTACACTATCCCCTTTCCCCTACATCTTGATATCCGCCATCATCTACTGTCTCTCCTATATTCCACCTCCCACCTCCCTTTCTTTGATCCACAAAGTGTCTAACTCTTAATTTCTAATACCTTTGTTTTATTTTCTGTCTGTTATCCACTCTTGAAACTATTACCTTTCTTTTCTCTTTCCCTCTCTCACGAAAACAATAGCTTTTTAGCTTATACCATATTCCTCCCATATTCAGTCATCTACCTCATAATAGGTACTCTACCTACTGTTATAACTCCACACAATTTACATGAATCTAACCTCCATCCTCCCGGATCTCATATTCTTGCTTTGTTAACATATATCACCAATACTACTTTACACTTTTTCCTTGCTTACACAATTGCCTTTCCCTGGCACTAATACTTTCCTTTAAAGAGAACTTAACCAGCAACAAGAAATTAGAATAAGAAGAACAAAGTGACAAAGAGAAGATATAACACTTACGCAAAAACAACAGCTAATTAATCTCCAAGAGTAGACAAAGAAGCTAAGGAACTGATTAAACCTGTCAAGATGAAATGCTGACCAGACAGCAACAAAAATCTACAAACCAAACCAGTAATCAGGAAAACATGGCTGAATCCAATCAACAAACTAAAAATCAGGAAGGGGAGCAGAACTTCGCACAAGCAATGAAAGATCTCAGAACATTTATCACCGACAAATTTGATGAAGTAATGAAAGAGGTTAACAACATGAAGACAACACTTGGAGGGGAAATTGCAGATATACGCAAAAAGATAACAGATATGATGGGAATGAACACCACAGTTAAGAAATCAAAAATATACTTGCAGCAAATATCAGCAGACTAGAAGAGGAAGAGCAGAGAATTAGTGATGTGGAAGACAGTACATCAGAAATCAAACAGATAGTAGAAGGGGTTGATAAAAAGATAGAAAAAATCCAGCTAGGACTTAGGGACCTGAATGACAATGCAAAATGCTCAAACATACGTATAATAGGAATTCCAGAAGGAGAAGAGAAGGGAAAGGGGTCAGAAGGAGTGTTGCAGGAAATAATGACTGAAAACTTCCCAAATCTACTGAAAGAGACAGATGTACATATCCAAGATGCACAGCGCACTCCACTGGTCATAAACCCCAACAGGCCCACCACAAGACATATACTTGTCAAATTATCCAATGCTCAAGACAAAGAGAAAATCCTAAAAGCAGCAAGAGAAAAGAAAACCATCACATACAAGGGAAGCTCCATAAGATTAAGTGCTGATTTCTCATCTGAAACCATGGAGGCAAGAAGGCAGTGGTATGATATAGTCAAGGTACTAAAGGAAAAAAATTTCCAACCAAGAATACTCTATCCAGCTAAACTAGCATTTAAACATGATGGAGAGTTCAAAATATTCACAGATAAACAGAAACTGAAAGAGTATACCAACAAGAAACCTCCCCTTCAAGAAATTCTAAAGGGAGTTCTGCAGGAAGAAAGGAAAAAACAGGACAGGCAGAGTTGGAGGAGAGTATAAGAGCAACAAAAAAAGACAAAAATAGAAAGAAAAAAAAATACAAACAAAATATGACAAACACAAATCCAATCAAAATATGGCTAACACAAATAATTCCTTGAAAGTAATAACACTGAATGTCAATGGATTAAACTCACCTATCAAAAGATTCAGACTGGGACATTGGATAAGGAAATATGACCCATCCGTATGCTGTCTACAAGAGACACATCTTAGACTCAGAGACGCATGGAGATTGAAAGTGAATGGCTGGAAAACAATCATACAAGCAAACAATAACCAAAAAAAGGCAGGAGTAGCTATATTAATATCAGACAAAATAGACTTTAAATGTGAAACAATAGTGAGAGACAAAGAAGGATACTACATTTTAGTGAAAGGGAAAATCTGTCAAGAAGATCGAACAATCATAAATATTTATGCTCCTAACAAGGGTGCCTCTAAATACATGAGGCAAACGCTGGAAAAACTAAGTGAAAGAATAGATGCATCTACAATTATAGTGGGGGATTTTAATACACCACTATCTACCTTGGACAGAACATCCCAAAAGAGAATCACTAAAGAAACAAAACATTTGAACAGTATATTAGAGGAGCTGGATCTAATAGACATATATAGATCATTACACCCAAACACAGCAGGATATACATTTTTCTCAAGCGCACATGGAACATTTTCCAAGATAGACCATATGCTAGGCCACAAAGAAAGGCTGAACGAATTCAGAAAGATTGAAATCATACAAAACAATATCTATGACCGCAGTGGAGTCAAGCCAGAAATTTGCAAGGGACAGAGGCCCAGGTTTCACACCACAATTTGGAAATTAAACAGCACACTCTTAGAAAAACAGTGGGTCAAAGAGGAAATCTCAAAAGAAATCAATGACTACCTTGAAACAAATGATAATGATAACACAACATATCAAAATTTATGGGATGCAGCAAAAGCAGTACTGAGAGGGAAATTTATAGCCATAAATTCATATATCAAAAAAGAAGAAAGAGCAAAAATTGAAGAGCTAACTGCACATTTGAAGGAATTAGAAAAACAACAACAAAGTAACCCAACAGGAAGAAGAAGGAAGGAAATAACAAAGATAAGAGCAGAACTAAATGAAATAGAAAATAAGAAAGCACTTGAAAAGATAAACAAGACCAAGAGCTGGTTTTTTGAGAAGATCAACAAAATTGACAAACCTTTAGCGAGACTAACAAAGAAAAAAAGAGAGAAGATGCAAATACACAAAATAAGAAATGAGAAAGGCGATATCACCACTGACCCAACAGAAATAAAGACTATCATAAGAAGATACTTTGAAAAACTATATTCCAACAAAAATGACAATTTAGAGGAAATGGACAAATTCCTAGAAACACATAAGCAACCCATATTGACGAAAGAAGAAATTGATGATCTTAACAAACCAATCACAAGCAGAGAGATAGAATCAGTCATTAAAAATCTCCCAACTAAGAAGAGCCCAGGGCCAGACGGCTTCACATGTGAATTCTACAAAACATTCTGGAAAGAACTAACACCAATTTTGCTGAAACTATTCCAAAAAATCAAAACAGAAGGAACATTGCCGAACTCCTTCTATGATGCCAACATTACCCTAGTACCAAAGCCAAACAAAGACACCACAAGAAAGGAAAATTACAGACCAATTTCTCTAATGAACCTAGACGCAAAAATACTTAACAAAATACTTGCTAATCGTATTCAACAACACATTAAACGAATTATACACCACGACCAAGTGGGATTTATTCCAGGTATGCAAGGATGGTTCAACATAAGAAAATCAATCAACGTAATACACCATATAAACAGATTGAAGGAAAAAAATCACATGATTATATCTATAGATGCAGAAAAAGCATTTGACAAAATACAGCACACTTTCTTGATAAAAACACTCCAAAAGATCGGAATACAAGGAAATTTTTTGAACATGATAAAGAGTATATACGAAAAACCTAAAGCCAACATTGTTTACAATGGAGAAATCCTAAAATCCTTCCCTCTAAACTCAGGAACAAGACAAGGGTGCCCATTGTCTCCGCTCCTATTTAACATTGTCTTAGAAGTACTTGCTTGAGCAGTGAGGCAAGAACCAGATATAAAAGGCATTCAAATTGGAAAGAAAGAAGTCAAAATTTCATTATTTGCAGATGACATAATCCTATACATAGAAAATCCTGAGAGATCTACAACAAAGCTTCTAGAACTCATAAATGAGTTTAGTAAAGTCGCAGGTTATAAGATCAATGCACAAAAATCAGTAGCATTTCTGTACACCAATAATGAGCAAGATCAGGAGGAAATCAAGAAACAAATACCATTCACAATAGTAAATAAAAAAATCAAATACTTAGGAATAAATTTAACTAAAGAGGTAAAAAACTTATACACTGAGAACTATACAAGACTGTTCAAGGAAATCAAAGAAGACCTAAATAAATGGAAGAATATTCCTTGTTCATGGATAGGAAGACTGAATATTATTAAGATGTCTATCCTACCAAAACTGATCTACACATTCAATGCAATCCCAATAAAAATCAACACAGCCTTCTTTAAGGAACTAGAAAAACTAACCATGAAGTTTATTTGGAAAGGAAAGAGACCCCGAATAGCCAAAGACATATTGAAAAAGAAAAACGAAATTGGAGGAATCACACTACCTGACTTCAAAACATACTACAAAGCTACAGTAGTGAAAACAGCATGGTATTGGCATAAGGAGAGACACACAGACAATGGAATTGAATTGAAAGCTCAGACATAGAACCTCACATATATAGCCATATAATATTCGATAAAGACACTAAACCCTCTCAACTGGGAGAGAGTGGCCTATTCAACAAATGGTGCCTGGAGAACTGGATAGTCATATGTAGAAGAATGAAAGAGGATTACCATCTCACACCTTATACAAAGATCAACTCAAGATGGATCAAAGACCTAAATATAAGAGCCAAGACCATAAAAACCTTGGAAAGCAGTGTAGGGAAACATCTACAGGACCTTGTAATAGGAAATGGATTCATGAATATCACACCAAAAGCACGAGCAACAAAAGAACTCATAGATAAATGGGACTTCTTCAAAATTAAAGCCTTCTGCACCTCAAAGGAGTTTGTCAAGAAAGTAAAAAGGGAGCCCACACAGTGGGAGAAAATATTTGGCAACCATATATCTGATAAGAAACTTATAACATGCATATATAAAGAACTCCTATATCTTGAAAATAAAAAGATAAACAACCCATTTAAAAAATGGGAAAAAGATTTAAACAGACACTTCTCCCAAGAAGAAATACAAATGGCTAAAAAGCACATGAAAACATGCTCCAAATCTCTAGCTATCAGGGAAATGCAAATCAAAACTACAATGAGATACCATCTTACTCCCATAAGTTTGGCAGCTATGAAAAAAACAGTAGAATACAAATGCTGGAGAGGATGTGAAGAAAGGGGAACACTCATCCACTGCTAGTGGGAATGCAGAGGGATCCAACCATTCTGGAGGACAGTTTGGCAGTTTCTCAAAAAAATAACCATAGATTTGCCATATGATCCAGCAATACCACTGCTGGGTATATACCCAGCAGAACTGAAAACAAGGACACAAACCGATATATGTACACCAATGTTCATAGCAGCATTATTCACTATCGCCAAAAGTTGGAATCAACCCTAATGCCCATCAACAGATGAGTGGATCAATAAAATGTGGTATATACACACAATGGAATACTACTCGGCTGTAAGAACAAATACACTACAAACACATGTGACAACATGGATGAATCTTGAGAACCTTATGTTGAGTGAAGCAACACAGGCATTGAAGGACAAATACTACATGACCTCAATGATATGAAATGAGCAAGCTGCCTCAGAGAGCTAGAGACTGAACGATAGGCTTACAGAAAATTGGGGGTGGAGGAAGGACGTGAGCTGACGTCTGCAGGGGTCGAATTTATGATGAGCTGGTGGTAAGTATGAACACAAAGAAGAGATAAAATGGGGGCACCAGGTTGCCTTTGGGTGGGGCTTTGCAGGTTTGAGGGGGACTGGGGACGGGCGGATGGTTAATATTGCCCAAAAAGTGGGGGGAGGGAGGGGTAGCATATGAACATAGGAGAGCGTCAGGTGTTGGTTGAGAGTAAAATGCTGAGAAAATCGTATCAAAATATAATTAAGAGGGTTACCTGCTTAGGATGCTTGGAGGGGATGGTCTGATGTGGGACGGGCTCCTGGGGAATGTCTGAATGCTCATTGTGCCAGAGTGGGTGGTACCATTGGGTAGAGACCCAAGTAGTGAGAGTGGGGGTGGACCCACATCCTGGGGAGGACAAATGCCATCAAATAGAGGGAACTGTATCTCTCGAGAGAAAGGGTGGCTCCCAGGGTATTGGGGCAGTTGAGCAAGTTAGGCCCTGAACACTGTTGCAAGTATCTCTGGACGTGGCTCCTCGGGAAACAGAGGTTGGATGTCACTGTGGGCACCAAGGGGATGAGAAAATGGATGTTAAATGTGTGGAACCAAGGTAAATGTGGGGTAAGAGAGGAGTTTCGTGAGAGTACACAAGGATGGATATAAAACATGTAATATTACACCATAAACATATAAGGGACGACAGACTGAGAATGTAAACCATAATGTAAAACACAGGATAATTAAAAATTTAGAAAACTGTGTGTCCTAAAGTATGCACCACAATGTAAGCACAGATGTCACCTTGTTTGAAAGCTATTGTCTCAGACTCTGTACATCACTGTAAGTAAATATGATGTGAATAGGTTGTAAGAGTATCGCTGTGGAAGGGAAAAGGTTTTGTGGTGGATGTGTGGGAGTGCTGTATATTGTATATATGAATTGCTGTGGTCTAGGGCTCTTGTGAAGAGAAGTTCAATAAGTAGGGAAAAAAAAAAAAGAAAAAGATAGGATGTAGAATTTTTCCAAGTCAACACATATTCTATATCTAACCTTTAAACCCATTGCTATATGCCATTTTGCTAGTAAGGGATCCTGACATTATATTGGACTTCAATTTTCAGGAAGTTCTGGATTACAGAGTGGTTCAACAATGGCAGCGGAGGAATACTGGTATAGGATACTATTGACAGGTGATATACCATTGACAGGGAGCTATACAGGGCATATGTCCAGGGTGCATGGTAATGTTTGGATATACTCATAGTGGCAACAATTAAAAACTATAGCTGGGGGGGTACTGGGTTCCTGGCCGGGGGTGCTCTGTCGTGGTCCCTAGGGGAGCAGCGGCAGTCCTCCAGGTGCAGCGGCAAGGACCGGGAAGGAATGAAGGTCCAACAGTGAGCCCCTGATACTAATGACTATGCTTGTGAGCCTATATGCCTGAAATAAGAACAAGGCCTAGAGCAGCACTGTGCTTGGGAATTTCCTCCTGACCACCTTCATGTTACTCAAATGTGGCCAGTCTCGAAGCCAAACTCAGCATGTAAATGCAATGCCTTCCCCCCAGCGTGGGACATGACACCCGGGGATGAGCTTCCCTGGCACTGAGGGATCACTATCAACTACCAACTGATGATGCAACTGGAAAATGACCTTGAATTGAAGGTTCGATGCAGATCAGCAGAATATCCTTGTCTACATATAATAACATGACTTTAAAATGCTGTTTGACCTAATGTAAGGGGGAAAAGGAAAGGAGAAATGAGTTTATATGGCTGTGAGTCTCTAAAAAAGAGTCTGGAGGCTGTCAGAAGGATTGCCCTTATGCACAACTGAGCAGAGTCTAAGAGACAGATAAAGTAGATACAATCCCCAGGTATTGGTTCCTTGGAGGGCTAAAGAGACCCACGGGTTCTATGGTCATGGCAGATGGGGTTCACTGCCATGTCAGATGGCCCTTCTTTGGAGCTGGTGTTTTTGCGTGATGAAACTGGACTCAGATGGGATCTCTTTTCATAAGACTTTCATGTTACTTTACTGAAATTGTAGATGGTGTTGGGGTTTAAGATATATTTAGGGGATTTGAATCTCTGGACTGACAATATGATAGCCAGGCCCTGAGCCTCAACAGACTCCAGCTCCTACAATCTGATTTATTGGACTCACCTCACTCAGCTAAGATGGAGTTGAAGAAGGACAACCACCACACCACGGAGCCTAGAGTGCCTGCAACTGAAAGCAGGAGGATTGCATCCACTATCCATGTGGAATCTGAGCCTCCTCTTGACATAGAGGTGCAACGGACACAACCAATCCAAGGTCCACAGAGAAAAGGTGGCATTGGAATGGGAAAAGTGGACATGGTGGCTGATGGGTATGGGGAATGGCAGGAAGAAATGAGATGTGGAGGCACCTTTGGGACTTGGAGTTGCCCTGGATGGTGCTTCAGGGGCAAACACCGGACATTGTAAATCCTCCCAGGGCCCACTGGATGGAATGGGGGAGAATATGGGCCATGATGTGGACCATTGACCATGAGGTGCAGAGATGCCTAGAGATGTACTTACCAAATGCAATGGATGTGTCATGATGATGGGAGTGAATGTTGCTGGGGGGGGGAGTGGTGGGGTGAGGGTGGTGGGGTTGAATGGGACCTCATATTTTTTTTTAATGTAATATTTTTACAAAATCAATAAAAAAAAACAAGAAAAAAAAAAACATAAAGTAAAAGCCTATTTTTTTAAACACAAACAAGGGCCACTCCCTAAAGCAGAATTCCTTTCCTTCCTTCCTACCCTCCCTCCCTCCCTTCCTTCCTTCCTTCCTTCTCTCTCTCTTATTAGCTCTCTCTCTTTCTCTCTCCATGTATGTTTATGTATGCCTTATGGTCAAGAATACAGTAATGGAAGGGATCATTCCTGCTGTTTATATTGGTCATTTTATGAAGATGAACTAGAAGAGTGGAGGGAATGGGTGAGATTATTAATTATTTTCTTTGTATGTCCTTTTTTTCATGCTTTACAGGGGACACAGGATTTTATAATTTTGGAAAAAAATAAAAGAGATTCTAAGAAATGAGCATGCTCAGCTCTGCTTTTAGAGAAAAGTAGAGGTTAAAGGTCAGAACTAAAAATGCCAAAAGATAAAGAGTTTGTCTCTGATTCTGATGGGTAGAGGTATGATAAGTTTTGCTTCTTAACCCTATTCTATACATTCCAAATTTAAATGAAAAAGCATTCATTTCATACTTTTCTTTTTACAAACGTTTATTAATAAAGCCATTTTGTCCATCCTCTTTCATTCCAAGGAAATGTGGACTTTTGCTTTTGGGGGTGTATCTCCAGGGGTGACAATGCCACACCTAGTTCCTGATGCAGCCTAGAGATGGCTTTGTTGCCCATCTCTTTCTAGGACCCAAGACACTTCGGAGAAGGAGGAGGTGGTGGTTGGTGGCTTATGGAGGGCATGTTGGCAGGGGCTTGTGAACATGAAGGGGTCCTGGGGGTTGCCAGTGTCCTGATTGCCCATCGGTGGTCTCCGCGGGAACTCATCCATCCACTTGTCAGCCACAGGCAGTGGCCATGGAGAAAGATCTCAGTTGTAGAATAGAGAAGGGATCCATTCCATGGGCAGCAAAAGCAGGTTGTCAGCATGACAGGAAGATTCAAAGAAAAGCTGCATTGTGGAGCCGGTGCTGCAGCTCGTGGAGCCTTTGCTGTGGGGTGGCTTTGGGCCAGTGCCCGTCCCAGGGTGGCTTCGGTGTCGGGCCAGCAACTTCTGGAGAGATTCCACTTTGGGGCCCTTCTGTTCTGGGCATGGGTTTGTAACTCCTCCACCCTGGCAATAAAGTGGGGAAGGAGACATTAAATAAGCAATGAGCAAAATTAAAACCAGTAATGAGTCTTATGAATACTGTTGTGTGATACTGTTGGAAACACATTGATCTGGGAGCATCACATGTTCTGGGAAAACTTAATGGCTTTGTGGCTTCTGCACGTCCTCATTGCCCTTTGCTGAGTTTCTGCTTATTGGCCCTGGAGGCTGGCGCTGCTGCACCTGTGCCCAGACTCTTTGAAATCCTTGGCAGAGCTAGGCAGGCCCATTATAGAAGGAGGACAGAGCTGGAAGTCCAGAGAGGCGGCCCTGCCTCCATCTCAGCCCTGCGGGCCACAGCGGGGGCAGAGGAGCTGCTGTGATGAATGTGATGCCACCCGACAGCATGCTGCGGGATGCTTGTCCTAAAACCTCATCCTTTGAGGATGGACTCCAGCAAATGTGGGGTGCCAGAGACTGGTGCCTGAGGAGGTTGTGCTGAAGAAAGCACTGGAGCTTGCTGAAATCTGTTGCACCTCTCTGTGTGAGCTTCCTTAGACCTGGCTCAGGGCTTTGAAGACCTGGAATTGCTTTACTTGTAGGGTTCTGGGAAATGCCCTTCAGGTTCTAATGCTGTGAGGTATTAGAAGGAGGTAGAAGGACCAAGAACACAAAGCAAAAGGGGAGGGGAGATTCTAAAAGGTTTAACTGGAGGTGCTTAGGAGGAAACATGCTCAGGATGGGAACTTTCCAGAGGCTTCTGACTTCCAGAAGTCAGTTTTGGGGGAAGAAGTCCTCTTAGTCCACCTGCCATTCAGGGAGGCCAATGCCAGGGAGTCAGGGAGGAAAGGGGTAATACAGATGTGGGGTGTATACCACAAAAGAGGGATGGGACCGCCAAAGCTATTTTAGGAAGAAAGAGGCAAGGTCAAGACACCATTCTGCAAAACACTTGGAGGCCAGCAGAGTAGTTTATTAAAACAGAGTTGGTTGCCTCCTCCTATCAGCTTCTCCCCTCTGCTGGATGTGGGTGAAGAATGCGGCTGAGTGGGGGCTTCTGGGGCCCTCAGGTTTTTGTGGCTTTGCTACTGTGGGGAGGTTGGCAGGGACACTTTCATGCCTCTTCATTATCTCCTAAGTTATTTCAGAAAAATACTTTTCTGCTGGAAATTTCCAGACAGATCCCCTCCAAAGTGGATCACTGGGTTTGAGCCTGACTAACTTGGAGAAACGCTTTATAGTGGGTTGTCTTAGTTTGCCAGTTCGCTGTGACAAACCAAACAGCACACAAGGGGTTTTGGCTTGACAACAGGAGTTTATTGGCTCATAGTTTTGAGGCCAGAGAAGTCCAAAATCAAGTTCCCAGCAAGGCTTGATTTCTCCTGGAGTCTGCAGCATTCCTGCACTGGCTGCCAGCAGTTCTTCAGGCTCCTTGGCTTCCACCTATGCCTCCCATCTTGTGACAATCTTGCTCTTCTTTTGTCTGGTCTTCTATTTCTGCTGACTTCTGGCTACTTCCCGTGTCTTTCTCTTTATAAAGCCTCCAGTAATATGGATTAGACCTGCCCTCCACCCATTGGACCACACCTTAATTATGAACAGCACATCCACAGGAATGCAGATTAAGATTAAGAACATGCTATGTTGGGGGCACATAATTCAGTCTGTCACATGGGTCATAATTCTTCAAGGCATGTATATTTGTGAATTAAAGTGTACATGCTTGGAAAAAAAAAAAAGAAATGGCTTAAGTAGTTCTATGCGTTCATATTTTACATTTGCTCCTATTCTAGGCTCTCCATTTTACACGTAAGAATCCTTGTAGGAAGAATCAAGGGAGCAGAGGTGGCTCAAGTGATTGAGCATCTTTCTCCAACACGGGAGTCCCAGGTTTGGTTCCTGGTATTTCCTAAAGAGAAGGCGAGCAGACAAAGAGAGCACATAGCAAATGGACACAGAAAGCAGACACTGAGTGCAAACAAGAAGTGGGGGAGATAAATAAAATAAATCTTTGGGAAGTGGCTGTGGCTCAAGCAACTGAACTCCCATTGACCATATGGAGGACCTGGGTTCGATCCCTGGGACCTCCGGGTTAAAAAAAGAAAAAAGGCATCCTAGACTTGCACGGTGAGGTACAGGCCTCTGCACAGTGTGGAGGGGCACAGGCCCCTGCATGGTGAAGTGATGCACCAAAAAGATGGTGATGCAATCAGATAGAAAAAAAAAGAACCAAATACAAAAATCATGCATCCTTGGGGAGTAGATGTGGTTCAAGTGGTTGAACACCTGCTTCTCATGTATGAGGTCCTGGGTTCAATCCCCAGTACTTCCTAAAAACAAACAAACAAATGAGTAAACCAACTCTCACTGGGGAGCAGCTATAGCTTAGTTGTTGAGCACCTGCTTTCTGAGTAAGAGGCCCTGGGTTTAATCCCCTGCCCCTCCTTAAAAAAAACCAATCAGGCATACCGAATCTGAAAGGGCTTTCAAGAACAATTTTGACTCACCACAATTTTGTCCATACAGTGTGTCTGAACCCTCACTCTTTGTGTGATGGAATTCCACTGTAGCTAGGAAATCTCTAGGACTCGTCGGAGCCATTGTTCTTGTAAGAAAGCAAACAGCAAAACCCAGAGAGAGGAAGATAATTGTGCAGGACCAGGGGACAGAGCCCAGGGTGATTTTCATGGTGACATTCTAGTCCCTGCTCTCTGCCGCCTCCCCAATATCAAACTCTTCTGGACAGAAAACCACACTGTTCTTTCCTCTCTTAGCTCTGATTCATGTAGCCCAGAGCTGAGCTGAGCAGTAGCAGCTGCTCGTACAGAGCCCCTGATCTGCCCCAGCTCCATCCCTCTGCAAGGCCTTGCTCTGTAAGCTGGCAGAGTGCCCTGTGTGCGTGCACATGTGCATGTACGCTGGCAAGTCAGTCCTGCATGTGGGCATCAGTCAGCCCAGTTCCTCCATGGGGCCAGGCCTGGGCAAGCCTGTGGATGCCCTAGTAGAATGGCCCACTGTAAGGACCCTTCCTGCCACACCGTGGGCCACACTCCATGGGTCTTGGCCATGGGAGAGAATATCTGGTCTGCTGGCTGGAAGCTGAACTGATAATCGAGATCAAGAGGGAATTGGCTCTTTTAAGACAAATGCTTCCAGATGCCAGAATCACTGGGTCTGTGTTACTACCCAGATGGGTCTGGGTGGGAGCCAGAAAAGTAACAGCAGTTGATAAAATCAGAAAGATAGTTAATCGAAAAGTGGCTAGCATAGGCTGGCTCTTCCTGGAAGGTCAGTTTACCCAGGGATGGTCTAACAAGCCCAGGGGAATGTGTCAAGACCTCAGAGAATTGGAGGAGTTCACCTTCTCTCCAAGGCAGTAGTCTGACCCTGGGGCATTCTGATGTTTGTAACTGCCTGCAGGAGCCTGCTCCCAGATATGTCCCAGCCATCTGGGGCTTGGAAAAGCTCTGACAGAATCAGGTTTTCTATGGCGATTACAATTGACGACCTGTTTCCTGGTCGCTGGGAAGCCTTCATGGGCAGTGACTGCGTTGACACGTTTGTTTCCAGATCCAGCTGGAATCATTCGAGGTAAATGAGAAGCAGGGAATCTAAGTGGAATTGAGCTTCTGGGAACCTCAAAGGGGACTTTTTGTTTAGAGGGTGATTTGGGGCATTTAAATATTTTAAGGATTAAATCAGAGGCTCTCAAGTTCAAGAGTGCCTTTCCCATACCGCTGTGCTAAAAGGGTTGGGCAATTCACCCACTCAGCTATGAACTAATGCTGCGGTTCTTTAATGAAAATTGATCCTGTGTGCTCGGAGTGGAAGTCAGGAATGACTGTTCCAGAGTGTTGCACCTTTGAGTTTGCCATCTTCTTTCTATAGACTTCCAAATAAGTTTCCTGCTTCATTTTCTCTCCCTAGAGTTCCTTGTCCATACAGCAGCTAGAGAAATGTTTAGATAATGAAAATCAGATCATATCAAGTGGCCCTGCCTAACCTTTGCCAATACCTTCCCAGAAAATTAGGACAAAATCTAAATTTGTTAATGCCTGCCAAGCCTATGTGAAGTGAGCCTGCCCAGTTCTCTGACGTTATCTATTGCCCTCTGCAGCACGTTGGACTCTTTCCTGTTCCTCAAGCCAAAGGACTCCCTGCCTCAGGACACTTGCACTTGCTGTTCTCTGTACCTGAAACACTCTTCCCTACATTTGACTATGACGGTCACCTTCTTGTCATTCAGCCCATATTTTACCTTCTCAAAGAGGTATTTAAAGTAGCCACTTCCTGTTTTCTTTACATAACCTTATTTTATTGTCTTCAAATCATTGGTTACTTCCCAAAATTGTCATGATACTATAAGCAACCTGAGAGCAATAGTTTTTTTGTTGTGGTTTGTTTTTTTCACTGTCATATTCTCTGTACCTAGAATAGTTCTTGGCCAAATTCAGCTCTCTATAATAATAATAATAATAGCTGGGTGAATGGATGGATGGATGGATGGATGGATGGATGGATGGATGAAAGAAGGGATGGATGCATGGGTGGAGGTATGGTAAGGCCCATGGAACCCAGGAGGGGTTCGGAGTTTCCAAGTGGAGGTCATTGCCACAGGACTCCTTGGGAAGGTCAAGTTCGAGAAACCTTATGTCCTCAAATATATCCCACATGAAGGGCTAGCTGCCGGGAGTCCTTGGGTTCTTTCCCAGGCATCTTCTTTCTCCCCTATTATTCAGGCAACAAACAACTAGAAATGAATTATGGATGAGCGAACTTTTGATAATTGACTTTCCGTTCCCAATGTAATATTGAAATAATGACCACCAAATTTTCTTACCACATCATCTCCAGTTGCTGATTAGAACAATAATTTGTGTTATAACTAAAAAAAAAAGGACTTTCATGAGAATGAAAATAAGTTCTTTGTTGAAAATAGTGTATTTCATGATAAGATGCAACTGAGTACTAAATAAGGGCTAAATATGTATATGAATTATTTACTTTAGCAAATGCCAGGCAAGATGCATAGCAGTGTATAACAATACTAATTATTTTAGGGAATAATTTCCTTTTTTCATATCATTTACTTTTCTTTGATAATAAACGTAATAAAAAGCCCTTTGAGGAAAATTTAGAAATGTGTAAAGGAGACTATTATGATCACTAATCCCGCCACTCAGAGATGATTGTTCTACCTGGGTTTAATTTCTGCCTTTTTTCTATGCACATGTATAAACACACATGAACATTTTACATGGTTTTAATTATCCTCTCTATACTTCATTTATTTCTTGCTTTTTAAATTTAAAATTACATCTCATAAATTTCCCTAGGTCATTAAAAAACCCTGACAACTATCATTCAGTTGTTCTATAATTTTATAGACCAAAAGAAATATGAGTCACATATGGAATTTTAATTTTTTTAGTAGCTACAATAAACAAGTAAAAAGAAGCAGCTGAAATTAATTTTAATCCTACATTTTATTTACCACAATATGTATAAATGCTTACTATTTCAACATGCAGTTAATATGAAAATTATTGGGGTGTTTTACATTTTTTGATACTTTAAGTTTTTGAACTAGGTCCTTGGAACTCCATGTACAGGTGTGCAGTAGCCACATGGGGTGAGCGGCTACTGTATTTGACAACACAGGTCTAGAGAATGAAAATTAGTAGTGTGATAGTTTATGGAGTAATGCAAGGGTTTTTGCGCTAATCCCCACACTCCAGCTTAAAAGGCCATCTTCCCAGAATAAAAGAAGCCTGAAATTAGAGTTCCAGTTATCTTCTATCAGGTCTCAAGGTGATTAATTCAGTTTGATAGCTACAAGATATAGCCTCAATTCTTCAAAATGCTAAATGAAGTGGAAAGATGTTGAAAACAATGTTTTTCAAATTATGCGTTTGATACCATTTTTCCTCTTTTCAAAGATGATTTCCAAGGCTCTAATAGAAGATGATGTCTCCTAGAATATTAAGATCATATTCAATACAAGGTAAATGAATTGAATCGGGTGGGATGGTATTGATTAGTATCAGTCCTGCTTCGGCTCTGGTTCCATCTGCTCTCTTTAAGGGAATTCTGGGTCCCCCACGGAAGCTTGCTGGTATTTCAGGGCCCTCCTGCCTCTCCTCCTTATGACAGAGCAATCATTTCATACAGTAGTTAAACCTACTCACTCCCTGAACCAAAGGAATCTGAGGGAGAATCCGAGGGATATAACTGGTCCCCAGCAGGACGTCTTACTGTAACAAGCATCCTGACTGTGGACACGAACAAGACCTTGTGAAGGAGGGAGGAGGGGGCAGAGGAGCGCTATCCCATTCTGGGGACCCTCCTCCTTTGCTCAAGGTTCCAGACCAGCAGCTCACATGGCCAGAAGGGACCTCCCAGAATCCATGTGAGCCAACGGGGGGTGGGTGACTTATGTTCAATGCAGGCCACCAGACAGCTCTCATTGGGTGCCCCCCGTGTGCCAAGTGCTGGGTGCACAACCTGGATTCTGTCTCCAGGGTGATCCAAGTTCATTGAGGGAAATGGGCAAGCGAACTCTGAATTACAACAGAATCTGCTAAGGTGCAAGGTATGCCTGGAATGCTGTGTGGGGCACGTCCAGTAGGTTGCTCCATCCAGCCTCTGGGGAGGCCTTCTAGAAGGATTCCTGGAGGACCGAATTTACCAGCAGTGTGACCTTAGGCAGGCTACCAATCCCTGAACCTTGTGAAATGAGTGTAATTCAAGTATCTGCCTTATTAGCTTCTTATGGGGAGAACATGGGATGATCCCTGTCAAATTCTAATGTGGCACACAACACGAAACAAGTGGTTGCCCAGTATTGGCTGCCATTCCTGCTCCTCTTGTTATTGCTTTACTAAAGTGTGGGGAGGGAGGCAGGAGCCACTTGCAGGAGTAGGGACTGTAAGTGATAGGGTGACATTGTTCAAACCAGGGGACAGACTTGATCAGAGTCACCGTTTTGGAAAATTGTTCAGGTGTAGAGACCACAGAACTCCTCGTCAGAGGGGCTTTGGGCTGCCATCCAGTTGGAAGTGACATGTAGGGGTCTTGGCTTCAAGCTGCATTTGCCTAACAAGGGTGTTGCTCTTATTTGGTTGTAAGTCATGATCTACACAAAAAGCATTTTAAAAAGATACATTTATGGTCATTTACTATTTTCTGCATCATCATGGAGCGGGTTTTGGGGAGATGAGTGCATGGGCATTTGGGTGGTCCCTCTGTTCTGCCCACTGGATGGAAGACAGTGGAGGTGGGTGGGCAGGGTGGCACAGTCAGGGCCCAAACCCGACTGATGCTGTAAAGTAGTCTCGACTCCCGCCCCAGAGGTCCTTCCTTGCTCTTCCCAGATAGTGACTCCAAATTTACAGAGCCACCTCCTCCTCATTTATCTCAGTCATCAAAAGTTTAAGGAGATTTAAAAATCAGTGGGGTGTTATGCATAAAATACAATCTCAGGTCACTGATGGAATTCATGCCCAGGTTCCACCGAGGCTGGGCCAGAGCCCACCCCTCCAGGGTGTCTGGGCTGTCAGTGTCCCATCCGTCTTCCTGATTGTAAAAACTAAACACATGCACAGGAGGGCCTGGGAGCAGAGTTATGGGGGATATAAAGAGCCTGACAGCATATAAACTTGGCCATCCCACGCAGAGCCCCCAGTCACTGTGGGGCTGAGAGGGCAAGAGCAGGCCCAGAGTTGAGGGGGCAGCAGGCAAATTGCAAAGGGGAGAGGAGGGACAGGGGGTTCTCCTGGCTGGAGCTATAGGCTGCCTCTGACCAGTTGTTCCTAGGGGCTGGGCTGTCCCCTGCCTCCTTTGCTCCATGAAGGCTAAGTACTCCCCTTGCAGGAGGTCTCAGTGAAGGGATACTGGCAGGAAGGAAGAGCAGCTAGGGGTGCTGAGGATGACAAAGGGCTTCAGTGAACAAGGCAGATGTGGAGTCACGCTCCCCACGTGGGTGCAAGTGCCTTCACAGACATTTTTTTTTGCTGAACGCAGGCCCCGTGGGTTCCAGGTGAGATGTGGGGGCAATGTGCCAACCCAATGGTGACATCTAGAGCTGTAGGTACATTCCCGTGGGAGACCCAAAATTGCAGTCTAAGGAGTAGTAAGTCGTACTTGTTCACCAAGAATGTAGTAGCTACTGCTGCCGCCACTGGAGTATCGTGGAGACCCTTCGCATGTCTACTTGGAAGGCTGCACCAGCTGTGCCTGGGGTCTGCTCCTCCCCCCATAAGGGCTTGAAGCATTGTCTGCTGGAGCCTGGGGCCTTTCCTGTCCTGAGAGATTTTCCATCCCTTCTTAGTTCTTACTGCCAGGACAATCTGTTAAGCAGAAGGCCCTTGTACCTTGAAGAAATGCATGTGGCCAGAGGCTGCTGGTGGGGAGCGGGGAAGAGGACAATGTACCAAGTAGAAGTTTCAAGTGCAAACTTTCTCTAACCATTTCTAGAATCCTAAAATGTTTTGATACTGCGCACAACAGACTCAGCCCGACTTCACTGAACTCACGGAGGGTTAGTAATCAAATAATTACAGACGTAAGTATTTAGTTTACAGTTGAGGTAGTAGGGTGTGCTCTGTGATACTTTAAATGTGCATCCCTGACCCCAGTGGCACCTGCTCTGATCTGAAACTCACCTGTGTACATCTTTCAAGGGGGCACACAATTCACATCATGTGAAAGCCGAGGGGGAAACATTTGATGTCTTTATTTTTTTTAAGATTTAGATCTGGACCTGAGTGGTTGTCCCATAAGACTAAGGTGTTGTTTTTTTTTGTCTTTATTCATTTTTTTAATATTACATTAAAAAAATATGAGGTCCCTATATACCCTCCACCCCCCTCACCCCACTACTCCCCTCCATAGCAACATTCTCCTCCATCATCATGAGACATTCATTGCATTTGGTGAATACATCTCTGAGCATTGCTGGACCTCATGGTCAATGGTCCACATCATAGCCCACACTCTCCCACGTTCCATCCAGTGGGCCATGGGAGGACCTACCATGTCTGGTAATTGACCCTGCAGTGCCACCCAGGACAACTCCAAGTCCCAAAAACACCTCCACATCTCATCTCTTCCTCCCATTCCCCACACCCAGCAGCCACCATGGCCACTTTCTCCACACCAATGCCACATTTTCTTCAATTACTAATCACAATAGTTCATGAATAGAATATCAGTAAGTCCACTCTAATCCATACTCTATTCCTCCATCCTGTGGACCTTGGAATGTTTGTATCCACTCCACATCTATATCAAGAGGGGGCTTAGATTCCACATGGATGCTGGATGCAATCAGCCTGCTTTCAGTTGTAGGCACTCTTGGCTCCATGGTGTGGTGGTTGACCTTCTTCAACTCCATGTTAGCTGAGTGGGGTAAGTCCAATAAACCAGAGTGTAGGAACTGAAGTCTGTTGAGACTCAGGACCTGGCTATCATATGGTCAGTCCAGAGATTCAGATCCCCGGGTATATATTAAACCCCAGCACCAACTACAATTCTCGTAAAGTAACAGGAAAGGCTTGTGAAAAGAGATCACATCTGAGTCCAGCTCCATCACACAGAAACACCAACTTCAAAGAAGGGCCAACTGACATGGCACTGAACTCCATCTGCCATGACCATAAAACCTGTGGGTCTCTGTAACCCTCAGAAGAACCAATACCTGGGGTTGTATCTGCTTTATCTGTCTCTGGGACTCTGCTGAGGTGTGCATAAGGGCAACCCTTCTGATAACCTCCCAGCTCTTTTTTAGAGACTCATAGCCATATAAACTCATTTTTCCTTTCCATTTCCCCCTTGATTTAGGTCAAAAAGCATTAACTCCTGTTACTATATGTAGACAGAGATATTCTGCTGGTCCAAGTTGAACCTTTCATTCAAGATTAAGGTGTTAATACCAGCAGTACCTCTGAATTTCAGTGCTGCTGTTTTCCCTGACTAGAGGCAGTTGCAACTCCCTTTTTCCAAAAACTGTTTTTGAAGTGCAATCCACATACTGAAAAGTGCACGTTGTAAGAGCACAGCAAAATACAGCTGAACACACCATGTAACTAGCACCCAGATTGGCAGAACACGAAGGAACTTCCTCAGACCCCCCCAGGCAGCACCCTCCATGAGTCCTCCTTATCCTGATCACCACAACGCCATGGGTTAGTCACTCTCATTTTTGTGCTTTAGTGGACTCATTTGACATGGGATCTTTCTCTCAGCCTCTTCCCTGTGAGATTCACCCATGTTGTCTTATGGGCCTTGTTGGCATCTGAAGTGTCTGTCAACTATGTCTGTCAACAAAGCCATGAGGAGAAATAGCCTTGTGCCTGAGGGAACCACAGGTGCAGCCATTCACCAGTGGATGCCCTGTCTCTCCTGGACTGTTCCCATTGGACCCCACCACCATTTTGGTTGGGTTCCTTGGAAACTTACAGAAAGGTCATCAGAGTACTGCTGGTCTGGAGAGAATTTCATTGCCTCCCCTCCTTTTGGTGTTTTCCACACACGCTCTTGTTGCAGAGAAAATATAATTCAGAGCCTAGCTCTAGAGCCAGACTGCTTGGGAGTGGATTGGTGTGTGACATCTGGTAGTTTCTTAAAGTCTCTGTGCAGCAGTTGTCTCAGCTGTACAATGTGGTGCATAACAGCACTTACTTCAGAAGGTTGCAGCAAGAGGTAGAGGTGAAATGCTCAGAAGAGTGCTGGAGGTGCCAGTTGCCACTGGTTTTTGACACTCACCGTCTTAAGGATGTGGGTCAGGAAATTTTATTCTTTGCTTCATGGGTGAGGAAACAGAAACCATGATGCCAGTACAGTATTCCCTTGACAAGTCTTCTCCAAAGTGGACCCGCAGTATCCTGATGGGAGATGAAGAAGATGAAATCTTTATGACAATGCAGTATAGAAGCTTAGAGCTTCACACTTTCAAAGGCTGCTGACATTGGCATCCTTCATTTCATCTGGCCCTCGGGGCAATTTGATAGCACACTTCAGAGGCACAGGGTGAACTGGCCCTCTTAATCTGATCAGATCCCAATTACAAATCAGAAGTACAGAAAGACCAAACAGCTACCAAGTGGGACAGCCTGTCTAGAACCTGGAAATTTGACTTCTGATTGGCTGGCTCTGCTCCTTCCTTCCCATTTATCTTTCGGCTTGTCATGAGCAGGCAGAGGTGGGCATTCACCAAACATTAGCCTTTTGAGCAAACCCTTAGGTTGAACTCTGGGGTATTTTAAGGCTATCTGTTACATCTTGCTCCTCAACAGCTTTGGAGTTTTCTTACCCTAACCTTGAAACTCATCTTCAGTTTTTGACAAATCCATATAATCAATAAAGTATTTCAATAATGGTTTTGAAATAGAAGAAAAATAATCCTCATGTGTAGAGGGAAAGAAAATTTATGGGTTAATTAAGTGGCTCCAGTGGAAGATTTAATTTTCCTCTGAGCTTCCCAGTAGCCAGATCAAGAAAAGGTGAGGCTTACATTTAAAATTTCTCATAACAAGAAGTATGGCACTCTTTCAGCCCAGGAACTCTAACTTTGCACAGAGTCAATTGAGTGCAACGGTGTCATCTCTATATGGCTGTTTCAGCATTGGGAACTTGCTATAAGTCAAGACTGATGATGACAACATGGCTCCTGGAGTCTTCTCTGTAGAGGTCTGGGAGTTGATGGGCAGGGATGGATGAGACCAGGAGGGGGTAGGGAGGAGTTGGTGCTGGCAGGCATTGTCTTTATGGTCATCATAGCCAGTCCTTAGGGTTTTTGTGTCCTGAACCAGGAAGAATGTCTGAATAAACTGAAAAGAATTTGCCTGTAAAAATATATGTTCCTTGGCTCCACTGCAGGTACCCTTATTGTGACTGAAGCTAGAAGCTGTAAAAAGTCAGGTTTCAAGAATCACTTATTTAGCAGGCAGAGCAGATACAGAAGTTCAGAATGTTGATTTGTCTGAGTTTTTAGGGTAGAAGGACAAGAAGGCAGGTGGTAAGCCTAAACCTCCATCCATTGGAGGATGGTTGCCATCCATTGCTTCACCTCCTCCCCAGAGAGGGGCTGGTAAAGGGACTCCCATGGGGTGAGTGGATGGAGAACACCATGGAGCTGGGCAGGGAGGTAGCAGTTGAAAAGGGGGAGATCACCAGCCAGTCCCAGTCCCACCCATTCACCCAAATGTAGATGTTTCTTCTGAAAGTTTTGATTCTCGGTTATGAAGAATTTATCTCACAGGAGTCCAAGGTGCAGTAATAAGATTAGCTGATGGTCACCGAATGCTTCAAAGGAGGCAAGCAGTGCTCTTGAGTTCTATCTCCATTAATTCCCACAAAACTCTCAGAGGTCAATGCTACTATTATACACATTCTACAGATGAGGAAACTAAGGCAGGAAAGTTATTGGTTTGATTGAAGACTGATGGGTGGTAGGTTCAAGACTCAGGATACCTCTTGTCCATTCCCTTGTGATGACCAGTGTTGCAGTGAGAATTTCCCCCAAGATGGTGCTCACATATTTTTCTTTTTTTCATTTCTATATTGCCTAAAAGTAATTGCACTGTTTATGTTACTCCAGGTCAAATAGTTCCAGGATGTGTGTCTTCACAGCTTCTGTAGCTAATTTCATGTATTCTTGGGTTTTATTTGTTATTATGTTTATGAACATTACAAATGATTTTTTTTTTCCTTTTGGAGCCTCAGGCTCTGACATTGGAACATAAATGCCATCTAGTAGAAGAATATTAGGTATCTAATATTGGAACAGCCATTCACACTACAGCATGAAATCAAAGACAGCAGGTCAAGGCAGGGCTAGGTCTGGTGTTGGTAAAGGTCCAGGGTATGTGGAAGTGGCTCTGGAAGTAGCAAGCCACTTGGTGGGGGCGGGGTGGGGCTGGGAACCAGAGAGATCATGCATTTCTCTTTCTCAGTCTGAGAGAAAATGTCCCGTGAATAAGGGCATCTCCACATGCTCTATCTGGTAACACCAACCTACCCCTGCCACATGCACAGAGGCATCGTGGTCTATAGTCAAGACTCTGGCAAAGGTGAGCTTTTTTTACCAAGTGACACAAAAATGCCATGATTACTGTTTTCCTAGGTGGGAGAAGGATGGTCTATTGCTTTAGGAAAAAAATGAAATAGGACTCTTTTTTTTTAACATTTATTTTGATTTAATTATTTCTCCCTACCCCCTTGTTGTTTTTCACTTGCTGTGTCTGTTTGTCTTCCTTGTTTCTTTAGGAGGCACTGGGAGCCAAACCTGGGACCTCCGATGTGGGAGGATAGTGTCTAATCTCTTGAGCTACCTCCACTCCCTGCTTTGTTGTGTCTTCCATTCTGTTTTTCCTCCCCATGTCTCTTGATGTGTCAGCTTGTTGCATCACCTTGTTACATCAGCTCACCGGACCTGCCTGTTGCATCAGCTCACTGTCTTCTTTAGTAGGCACCAGGATCTGAACCAGTGACCTCCCATGTGGTAGGTGGGAGCCCAGTTGCCTGAGCCACATCCACTTCCCTGGACTCTTTTAAAGAAAGTAAGATTTCCTTGGTTGTTGGAGCAAAGGCTGATCTTCTCATAAGAGTCTGGTTGTGCAATGGGGGAAGCCAAAGAAGGAGGGGGAACTGTGTTTATTTATTTTATTTTATTTTGGAACAGAAAGCAGGGCCCAGTCTTTGACTTGGATCCTTGCTCCCACATCTTTTGCATAAGAGGGACATACATACATCATGGAAGAAAGTGAGTGAGCAGGTCATCTGTCTTGGGGGCTGCCTGTCCGTGTGCCTGGGAAAAGGTCAGGAACCTGTGGGTATTAATTAATCTAGCCAGCCACATGGCCTTCCATGTTTATGAGGAAGGTCTGTGGCATTTGGCCAGAATGATGGGGTTTAGAGACTGGTGTTTTATTAAGAGAACAGCACCTGTTTACGGTTTGGTGGGAACTGAGTGTTCCTTTATGAGGTTGTTGGGAGCAGGTGCAGTGGGTGACACAGGTTAACAGGCCTTTGTCATTATCTTGTCTGATTCCTGTCAAAATCAGTCCTGCTCCCACCTGCATTGAGCTTCCCAAAGAGGTGGGCACCCCACTCCTTCCTTGCACTGGCTAGGGGCCCAGTTGGTGCTTTCCAGATCAAGGCTGCAAAGCTTTTAAGGCTTAATTCAATTCAATTAATCCATTCATGGACCAGCTATTACACATGAGTAGTGCGGGGGCAGGCGGGGGGGGGGGGGGGGGGGGGGCTCTGCTCAGCCCTCAGCATCTCCTGAAGCTCTCCAGAGGCTCCTGGGATGTGGACACCCAGCTCTGGAAACCAGCCTCTAAGTGCTTGTGGACCACTCAAACTTGCATCCCACAGGCCAAGCACCCTCCTCTTGGCTTGTTAGCTACCTTCTCATCATCACCTCTCTATTTGAGCTCTGGGTTCTACAGAATTAATTCCACTTGGAGATCATCTCAGGTTACCCTCATGCTCTATATCGTACCCATCCTGATAGATCCCAGCTACACCCCCCTGAATTTGCACCTATAAATATTTGTGTGTGGGAAAGACTTTCTGGAAGGTTTGGATAAAGAATTTAGATTGCAGGAACACAAATGACATCATATCCCAAGCTGTGTATCCGGCTGGTAAAAGCCCTCAGCTGTTGCCACGGCTGCAACTGACTTACAACTTCTCCAAGCCTCGATGCTCCACCCAGACCTGGGGGCCCAAAGAGGGTCCCTCTTCCACTGGGCTGTCGCAAGGTGATTGTCAGCTATATAGAGAAGAGAGCCCTTTATTTGAATAGCTATATATTTAATTTTGTTGTTACCTTCTCTCCATGGCAAGTAATGCTTGGCTTAGTTTTATGGTAGCCCTCTAACATTTCCTTTTAAAAACAATTTACTTAAGTTAAAAAAATAAAAGAAAAATAAAGAAAAAAAACAGTGAGTCATTTTAAAGGACAAATATCCAGGAAGTATAGAACAAGTGTGGTGGGGATGTGGTACCCAAGAGAAGAGGATGCACAGAACCTCATTTCAGCCACCTGCCCTGAGGGACCCTCTTCCTGGTAGAGCTGGCAGTGCTGGGTTCTATTTCTGAGTCCATCCTATGTCCACTGTGCAGCCTTGGAGTGTTTCCTGGGGATTGTGAACCTCCATTTTCTCATCTGACAAATGGGGATAGCTTAGCTAGCTTTAAAAAAATTTTTTTATCATCTTGTGAGACTCAAATGAGATAATGCAAATAAGGATTTAGGAGATATTATTTATTACTTCTTTATTATTTGATATTATTATTGTTTTTATTGCTCGCATAAGTGGCCATTAAAAGAGAACTACCTGGATTGAGCTCCCACTTTAGGTACCACTTGTAATCTTCTCACCAACCAGCATTATCCGTATTTTAAAAACAAGGACTTTTAAGACAAGCATTCACAAATACCCTCAATCCCTGAACCAAGATGGTAGGAGCAAAAAAAAAGGAAAAGACAAGGGGTCTCTAAATATTTCTACAGGATTAATTAAATACTCCAAAATGCTGGCTTAGTCCTGAATTTAACTCTCTCTTGATTTATGGACAATAAGCTTCTAGAAAGAAATAAAAATATCTGTCGAAGAAAGTGTCTTTTAGTAATCACCCTGCTTTCCAGCATCATAAAGACGGAACAACTGAGGAACATGGTCTTTATAAGAAAACATTACAAGAAAACGTACTTGTCTATATGCCAGTGATTGGCATTAGGACTATAACTGCGTTTTCTTTTTCACTTTTCCAAAGATTTTCTATTTTACTGTACCGTCCAAATGTTCTATGATACATGCTTCAAAAATTAGTGAAACTTGGGGAAATTACTGGATAGCCCAGGTTATAAATTTGCTTTCAGTAAAAGAAGAAACCATCACCCTTTCCCTAACTGCAAAAATGAGCTAATTTAGGCCTTGACTCACAGCAGATCTTAGTTTCTCAGAAGTTAAGCCAGAGTAACATGTTCTCCAAGTGCAGCCCATGAAATCCTGAAAGTTGCTAAGACCCTTTTGAGGCATCAGAGAGACCAAAACTATTTTCAGAATAATATGAAGACATTATTTGCCTTTCCATTTTGCACTGATGATGCATGGTGGGTAAACTGTAGGCTCCCCTTTACGACTCGGGCGTGGCACCAAACTGTGCTAGTCGTCATCCTGTTCTTTACCGCCACCCATGCAGGGAAAAACAAAACTGAACAAAAGCCGAAAGTACATGATTACTTGATGAAGCAGTAAAAGTGATTGAATACAGTAAATTCCCATCTTTGAGCACAGGCCTTTCTAATATTCTGTGGGATAAAACGGGAAGTATGCACGAAGCTGCCTATTGCAGTAAGATGGTTTCTGCAAGGAAAAGATCCCGTGAGATTGTTTGACTTGTGAGCTGATCTAGCTTCTTCTTTTTCTTTTTTTTCCCAGGGAACACCATTTTTACTTGAAAGAACAACTTACAGACAAACTTTCGTTATTCAAACTTGACTATTTGGCAGACGTTTTCTGGAAAATGCACAAATTAAGCCTGTCACTTCAAGGAAAATAACTGACAGTATTTGTTGCCAATGATAAAATTCAAGCTTTCAAGAATTTTGAAAAACTTAAATCAGCCACTGTGAACTTGACAACTTCCCAATACTTAGGAGATATTAATGTGTGAGATCTTTTTTATATTGTATAATGGTAATTAGAAGATCTGCATATCTCACTGAACTGATGTTTCCCAAATGACCTATGCGCCATGCTACAAAATCATGCACATATAAAATATTCATTTAAAGAATATGATAAACCAATGTACTTTAATGTAACAGAGGACAGATATTCCTGTATTTTCAGATTCCACATTGCAACTGACTTTTGTGAAACTACCAACCAATTGCCAAGTTTTGGTGTAGTAGCAAAAAATAATATCCACAATTGTCTGAAAGGACTATTAAGACAGTTTTCCCTTTTCTAATCACGTATCTATTTGAGGTCAGATTTTCTTCCTGGACTTCCACCAAAATAACAAAATGCAGCAGACTGAATATGGAAGCAGATATAAGACTCCAGCTGTCTTTTATTAAGGCAATTACCAAAAAAGGTTTATAAAAAATGTATAACAATGTCACTCTAGTCACTAATTTTCTTTGGAATATATTATTATTTTTCATGAAAATATTTTTAAATTAATAATTAATGGGTTTATTGCTATTTTAAAGTAAAATGATTAAATGACTATTTAAAAAATTTTTAGTTTTAATTTCTGTCTTAGTTTGCCAGAGCTGCTACAACAAAATACCATAAATTTTTGGCTCAAACAATAGGATTATTGGCTCATGGTTTTGGAGGCTAGAAGTCCAAAAACAAGATACTGCTTTCTATTAGAACCCGTAGCATTCTTGGGATGACTTGCCAGCAGTCCTTGGCTTGTAGATTCTCCCTGCTTCTGTCACATGGTGAGCTCTCTCTCCTCTGGCTTCTCCTCCCATTTCTACTGATGTGTCTGAATGTCCTCTTCTTCTACAGACTTCAGCCCTATTGGATTAAGACCCACCCTCATTCAGCTTGGCCTCATCTAAATAGGCTTTTTGGAGTTCTGTTCACAGATGCACTCACCTACATATCTGGGGGTTAGGATTTGTACGTGTCTTTGCAGGTGACATGATGCAATCCATCAAAATTGCTAATATTGTAAAATCAATCAGTATGAACCTCCTAAACAAGAGCCCTTAGGGTCCTGATTCATGTTAAGAATGTAAGAGTTCTGAGACCAAAAAGTCTGAGACCCACTGGTCCAGAACAGTGATCCTCCACTTTGTTTACACATTAGAATGACTGGGTGAACTGGATGAAATTTCCTACATCCATGCTCCACCCTTGCCCAATTGAATCAGAATATTTGGTGGCTGGCTTAGGCACGGGCATTTTGCAAAGCCTCCTGGAGTTTTTATTGTGTAGTCAAGGCTGAGAACTAAGTCCAGAAGTCACACCATGTGGCTACCACGTGGCTGCCATAGAAAATATGGAGCATATCCCGGCAAGACCTGGTGCCCACTCTGGGGAGTCTATTCCTGTTTTGTTCAATGATCCATATTGAGTTAACATGACTTTAGCAAAGGCTGGTGTAATAGCCAAGCTTAAATAGGAGAAACTGGCTCATTATGGGTCTTCTTTATTCCTTGAAATTCTCAGTTGAGCTGCCTTTAAAACACAGTATGCTGCTCACCTTCTAGCTACCACCATTTTCTATATTGGCTCTTTGCTTGAAAACTGACTGTGAGGTTCATCCAAGGCAGACTAGCATCCCAGTCCAGATATTACCTTGGAACCACTGATGGAGCAGGCATGTTACGGATCAGGTTCAGAGGGTCTGAGCACCTCAGTTTATCCCAGGAGGAGGATAACCAACCAACCTCAGAGATCACGAGGTTCTCTGAATTGGGGGAAAGTCTTTGGTCTTGCAGTCCACCTGACAGACTGCCTGCTTTCGGGCGTAGGATGAGGCTGCTTTTCCTTTGCTAATGGCCACACTGATGGATGACATTCTGGGCCATTGGTCTAAAGGTCTCAGGAACAGCAGAGAGGGAAATAGGTTGGCCTATTTCCTTTGGAGTTATAGGGAAAAACCTTTCCATTCTGCCCTCCCATTAGCTAGGATGGCAGGGTGGCATAACCTGGATTGAGAGACCACCTCATTCTGTTATCCTTGGAGTCCAGCCAAGGGAATTGGCCCTGCTACAAGAAGTAACTATGCTTGGGGAAGTTGAATGGAAGCATATTGGCCCACAAGTCATTATTCTCTTAATGTGGGATTTTAGTGGAGATCTTTCTTCTGTATCTTTCATCTGGGTCTTCTGTCCTTTCCAACTTGCACAGTAGCATAGGACATATCGATTCACATTTGGCTCTTTAACTGAACATGAGCAATAGATGTGTGTTTGATAAACACAAGGTTAACTTCTGTCCTTTTCCCCCACTCCAGGGATAGAGTCCCCCTAGATATAACTCTTCTATCCTGGTCCCCATCCCTCATATCCAAGTAGGAGGTCATGACAAGTGCATCTGCTCAGAGGGTACCTGGTCAGACCCCTTATTGTTGACACCCATTCCAGGACTCAAAAGACATAATGGTAAAAAGAGCGGGCCAGGCAAAGAGGGCAGGGGATGGGTAGGGAGGGTCCCAGGCAGGCCAGCCCATTTATTTTATATTCAGACATATCAAGCATACAATTACTGTGACTCTAGTTATAAACCTCATATTTGAGAGTCTTTTTATGGGTCACTTAGGATAAAGTACTTATACAACAGCAAGTGCTTGGCTAGGAGTTTTCTCCATGCATCAGGAGGTGAGTTCAGTGGGAACAATGCAAGCTGGTGCCCTGCACTCCAGCCCCTCTCCA